>NW_019525023.1:2995196-3095059 GCF_002814215.2 Seriola lalandi dorsalis
GTTTTTGGTTAAACTTCTTATTACTGACATCCATTTTAAGGCCCTAATATCCAAATTAGGTTGTCATAAGTCAACAAGGTTGGGAACCAGTGTTGTAACAGACTAAGTTGATGAAGGAAGATGATGGAGAGCTGATGAAACCCCCATCCCTGTTGTTTATAGTTGTAGCAACCCAGGTGACTATTTCTGTCACACACAATGACATAATTGCAGCAGTAGATGGCGCTGTTACACATTGTTTCAGATTGCCCATGAAGTTAGCAAGCTGTTACAGCCCCAAATGCATCGACTCCTGCCCAAAATGTTTCTAAGAATATGATCCACCATAGGATTACTGGTCAGATAATGTGACCAGATGATCCAGTTGGTCTGGTTGAGGTACACTTGGGCAATGCCCTCAATAATTTGATACTCTGTGTTGGCTGCTTGCACAACAGCAATTCATGAGGATTGGAGGTCGTAGTCAGAGATCTCAATGATTTAGTGTGAAGTTCTTTAAAAAACTGAAAAACAAACACAGCATGGTAGAAGCATACTGACACAGGCTGGTGTATAAATAAGCCTAACAACCTCAACTTATTCTAGTGTGAAATTATGGTCAAATGGAGGAAATTATTAGGTATGAATTTGTGTCTGGAATAAATAAAAGTCTGTCATTTTAGAAAGCACTTCTTCCAGCACAATGTTGTCAATAAATAAGAATGTGCTGTTGGGCAGCTTGCCTAGGTTGGAGAATAAAATAGCCCTCATCCGAGTTTGATGTGGGCATGACTGACCCAATCCGACTGTGACTGAAGTCCAGGTGATGGGGCCAAGGATAAATGAGAACAACTCTGGTGGAAGTGGTTTTTTTGTAGTATGTGAAGCATATCCCATACAGTGAATTTTAGTGGATCCCATTAAACAGCCTGTTTCACACGTCTCCATTGTAACTATGACACCTCATGTAACTTGACTGTGCTACCTAATTTTTAAAAGCATTGGATTACAAAGGGGTGGCTTTAGTGTGATCAGCTTGGTTCCAAATGGTCAGGCTGGAGTGAAAGTAGAGCCTTGTAAAAGGATTATGGCACTGAGGAGCTATGTTACAGCTGCCATGGATCTGCCCGTATCACCGCCCAGGTCTGGTCCACTTAGGAGGGGCTTTGATTGATTCATTGTGTGTAGGCATTCCACCCCCATGCCAGCTGCACGTCACGCACAATGGTGAGATTGTGGCTGGGGCTGCCCAAATGACAGCTGCCCATGGCTGTCCCTTGGAGCTCTGATAGGTGATTACAGACCACAGACCGAAAGCCATTGAAAAATAGGTTACAATACATTGTAGGTGGAGCAGGCTCTAAAATTATTATCACTTAAAAAGTTTGTTGCCTTTGTAGAGTCAATATCAATGTAATGTCAGTTCAATAAAAATACGTCTCGTCTTCCTTATCTCCAGCTGTTACGTGCAGATGAAAAATCTTAAATAAATTCTGATTTGTAGATCCCAAAAGCTGTCTACTCAGCAATCCTTGTACTCTGTTGATGTTACACAGTTGTTGTCTGATGATGTTATTGTCTGGAAGTGGACCCAGGATTTTCTGGAAATGGCTTGGATAAGTTTATTTAAATGATCACATGTCTGGGAGACAGGATGTTATTTTGTGTAATTGCTTTGTTTTTGAGCTATTACATCCAAACCTCGTATTGCATAATGATATGGGATATAATACACCAACATTATACTAAGGCACGCATACACCTTCCCCTAATAGATGTTGTGCCTGCAGACCTAGTCTATAATAGTGGAATTATACTGCCTATTCACCAGCAAAGAGAAAATGATAAGACTAGCTTGTTTATTCCTGAAAATTACACTAACAACTGGCTTTATTTGGTTATTCCTGTAATTGATAATTTCATAAACATTTAGAGTTTCTCTCTTGTCTGATCTCTCATTACAGAGGTGATATGTAATAGTTCCAAAAAGTGAGTTTCTCATCTCACAGGAACAGGGCGTGCAGCCCAGCCCAGTGAGAGTCTTTGTAATCTCTTGCAGCTACACCCAGTTTGTTCTGCCGAAAAAGTGCAGCCTGCCATCCCACCTGTCAGCATTTGCACAGATTGCGTCACCCATCTGCCCTGCTGAGCTACGCTTTGACACATTTGCTTAGTGGTGTGTTTTACAAACTTTATAGCCAACACATGTGGTGTCTGTCTGCTGTTATGCCTTGACATAGAGAACAGGAGTTGCCCAACTGCAGCATAGCTCTGCAAGTCAACAACAACTGCTAAAACCAACTGTTGTTCGGTATTCTTGGGCAGGCCCAGTGATGGAAGAGCTTTGCAATGCTTTGTGGCAGAGAAAAATACAGCCTTCTTAGAAATGGCTCATTTGGTTAACCTTTTTCTTTACCATGGCACATAAAAGTCCTAAGTGTGCTGTTATTATGAACAGTAAAACCAACTCCTTGCAAAATAAACCAATAAATGAAAGGAAAGGGAAAGAACTGTTTGTTGATGTTGACATGAAAAACAAGTGCTATAATAGTTAAGTATAATTTTGTAGCACTGTTTCTGCCTGCTTCTCTATTATATTCAATTACTATATGGAAATTGCCTGAAAATGTCATTATCATGTTTTACACTAATGGAGCCACTGAGGTTCTTCCATAGTTTCCACTATGTATTTCCATTGCATGGGCACAAAATAAGAAACATTCTTGCAGGAAAAAACAGTCATGATGTCTAGGCCATTGACTCAAAAATGGTTATACTCTGCATTTCAAGTCATAACTGTCATAATATCAAATCCTGCTATGAACACATGCATCCACCAGCTCAGGCCGGTGCTTTACTATAGTGTGCCGAGATATTCCACGGATGTTTAACGTACTGATTTGACTTCCGCTGTAGCTGGATTAGGTCAACAGCATAAAGCAGTCCAGAATGATGTCATAGAGCATGATCTAACTCTGTGGCCAGATGATTAAATCATACATTTTCCTTTAATTTGGGGGTTATTAAATGAACAGAGCTCTTCTCTGTGAGTTACTAAAGAAGATGATTGGTATGCGCCTTAGGTCATTTTCTCGCTTATGGTTCATTTGAAATGCTCTGAAATAGGAGTGAAATTAGTACTTTGTTGCAGCTTTTTATTGGTTAGGCTATGTTTCCAATTACCAATTAACCAACAAGCCGTAGTTTATAAGCAAAGTCATGTGGCTAAGCAGGGAGGCCGGTTATTGGATAAAGCTTAAAATCCTAACAGATGAGGGATTTAATAGAGTATTATCATTTCAACTCTGGCCATAAAAACATGAAAACATGCTTATGCGGCTGTTAGGATTGGCGAGAGCAGTCTGGACCTTGGTAACTGTTCTGTAGTTGACCTCTGACCCTAAAGTCGAGTAAAGACTGAGAAAACCGAATAAAGAATTCACTTTTGAAAAACCCATTAATTATTGCATTGCATGTCTAATGAAATGCTATGTTGTGTTTACTGAGAATGACACTGGTCTGTTTGTTTTGGTGAACTCTGGGAAATCCATCTTTAAGGGGTTTGTTAAGGTTCAATAAAACTGCAGTTCTGTGGTTTGTTTTTGACTTCCATTAGACAGGCTACGGAGCAGCTGTTTGGGGTATGTGAAAAACCCAAATGAAGGGAAGAAAATGCCTCTGGTTTCAATTCAACTGCGCAAAACAGGGCAGGTGTGAAAGTGCACTTAGGCCTCGGTAATCTCACTTTGAGGATAAAAAGGTTGCTTCCCTGCATTTTTGCCATCTGCATTGTTACACTCCATTCTCCTACAACAATTTCACTCTATTAGATGTCTGTGATATTGTTTTATTGACACTGTTACGGTTTCTTTTGGTTTGCATGCAGTGATACTTATTACTATCATGTACATTGATAAAATAATTACCATTCCACAGGGTTTTCCAGAGTGACTGCAACAGAAGAGACGACTAGCAGCAAGACATATTTTCATCACCACTTTAATTATGTGGCTCACTTTCTATTTTTGCCCCAGGAGAACCCCACCTCACCCCCTCCTCCCTCCACACATTTGTTTCATAGATTGCACAGCACCTGTTTTAACCCAAGTTGTTGTGACACTCACACCTGCTCCCATCATCCCCAATGCGATGCTCAAATAAAGTAAAGTTTGTGTGTAGTGTCTTGTCATCCATGAACTTATCTTTAACCTGGAATGTGAGAAGCATTTATTAGTCACATGCAGTCTCTTTAAAGCAACAGTGTGGCCTAAAATATTATTCAAATGCAGTCCTGACATGTCTGCAACAATCTATGCCAAAAGAGACAGCGTTATTCGACTGGTGAATAGGGCTTTGTGAACACCAACACCCAGCAATGTGAACAATTTCTGCTTTGTCACTGGTAACTGCAGTGAGGTTCGGGTTATTTCAAAGTAATATGTCCATTAGTGCTTTATGTAACCATGAACTGAGCCTCCAAGTTTTGTCTTTTGATGCTACCACAGATGTTCACACTCAAAAATAGCAACTGAACCCTCCAAAAGTATAATACGTCAACTTGAAGTTGTTCAAATTGTCATTCTGCTCAGGAGACAAACAATGTTTTGTCAGTGAGTCTTATTTTGTAAAAGTATACCACTGGGGTTTGCGTGTGTGTGTCAGCTGAATTTTAGCATCAACAAGCCATGCATAGCTCAGACTGGTGTCAGCAATGAGCTCATCCATTCCACTAACAGGAGGTGACATGAGCGAAGCAAACAATAACGCAGAGCTCTCAGGTAGGTCCAGCTTGTTATGTAAAAGCCCTCAAGGCCACCATGTATGTCAAAGCAGGAATAAAAATTACATTCGTCTGTACTGTATTAAATCCAGACTCTTTGAGGTGAAGTGTAATGATGTCTCCATGGTGAGATAAAATGAGTGTTAACCCCACTGCTTTTCAAAAAAAGGTTAAAGAACATCTGTGGAAGTTTTTACAAGTTGTCTGTGTATTTATTGGTATTTTCTTATTTACCTCCAATTAGAAAATGACAGAGAAGAATTACCTCAACCAAAACATTAAACTAATCTGCAATGCAATAGTGGTGTTCAAAAATGACTCAAGATGTACTTTGGCTTGCCTACATCTTTCCATTTGCCTGAAGCACTCAGATGAAACAGTGTATTTTTTCTTCTGCTGTTTCTCTTGTGAAGTTTTGAAGTACATCATGATTACAGAGCAGATCCATCAAATGTCAGGGTGTGTAAATGTTTAAATGTAAATATATAGGTTCACCTCTTTCTTGATTCTTTGTTTCTGCATTCAAAATGTTTTAACAAGCCTCTCCACTTGGCAACACTGGCCGATTCAGATGTCAAACACACAGGCAAGCAATAAACTCCAGGCTGGCTGCAGCATGATTAAAGTTCCTGTATGTGATTAATAGATCACACCACCAGGTCAACAGAGCTTCCAAATAAAGGCTTGAAGGCACCCAACCTGTCGCTGGAATGACATCAGAGGTCAAATGTTAAGCCTCCCTCTCAAGGTGATTGATACTTTTGGAGAGGGCAAAAATAAGGTACAGCTTTTTTCTGTTATTCAACCTTTGATATGGGAAAATTGCTTCCTGCTGCTGGAACACAGTTGCCATGTGAAACTATGATGTCACATGATGGAGTGACCTCATCTCACCATTCAGCCTGACGGCCACCTGAGGGTGGCTTCAAATTGCACTCAGTACAATAACAGCCTGTGTGACACAGTGTGTCCCTGTTTGCTGTGCTTCTCAAATGAGAGCAGCATGGAGAAGGTGAACTGCCTTCTATAGAGCATTGTTTTATAAGACTCTATTTTAATTATAGATTTGAGTAATGGTTACAGATTGGAAAATGGGTTTGGCAACAATTCACATTTAAACAAATATGAATCAATGAAATAACAAAATTAAGAGTATGCAGCCATGCTAGCAGTTCTGTGAGGCTGTACTTAGGCTGAGCAAAGTGCTAATGTCAGCATGCCACCCATGTTTAACCATCTTAGTTTAGTGTGTTAGCATGCTAACATTTGCTAAATAGCACCAAACACAAAGTACAGGTGAGCCTGGTTGGAAAATCATTAAATTTGTAGGTATTTGGTCATAATCCAAAGTAGAGAAATCTTTAACCTGATGATGGTGCTAAATGGGATCAGCAGTTACTTGAATTTCTCTACCAAATCTTATGACAGTATATTAAAGACATTTCAGTAAATGCCAAAATTATCAGCCTTGTGGTCCTATTATCCCCTGAGTCAACAGGATTCATCCTCTGGTGACCATGGAAGTAAATACAAATTTAATGGCAATCCATCCAAAATGTGTTGAGCTATTTCAGACTGAACTAAAGTAGTGGATCAACTGACTGATAAACAGACTGACTGACTGACTGACTGACTGACTGACTGACTGACTGACTTTGGGATTGCCAGGGAGCACACCACCCATGTGGATAATTGGAATGTATTCTTTGAATTCCAAAACCTTTCAAATACAAAATCAAAATCAATTCATTCGCACTGACCCTTACACTTGTAATTTATGCCAATTTGTCACCAACTGGCCTCTGGTCCAGAAGTAGAAACACAAACTAACTGTGAAGTGGATTATATTTGATCATCTACAAATGTCCTTGATGAACAGTTCATTGACTTAGTGGACAAACCTGATTGTACACTTTGAATTATCAACTTTTTTAGAGCCAGTGAAAGCCTCTGTTGATCTTAACCCTTTATAACTGCTCCAAAATTACTGTTTCTTAACTGTACTGCCCGGTGTATTTTTCTAACATTGTGGCCAGTTGTTATGGTAGGACAAAAAAAAAAAAATCAATTTAGGATGTCTGAGTCAAAACAAAGGCCCTCTTGTCTTAAAGCCAGGTCTGACTCTTGCCTTTTTATTTGAACATACCGACAGACTTCTGACACTGTTTCTACTCACAATACCACTTTAATGCCAAAGTTGGAGGCTGAATAGGACAAATATTATGGGTTGCATGGAGGATTGCTGCACGAGGATACCAGAGATCATGGTATAATTGATGTCAGTCACCTTGAAACAAGCCACTCTGCGAAATGTCACCTATAAAATTCAAAGATATTTAATAAGTGGGAATATATTTTACATAAGGGCATTTTTTATTTTTGTTGGAACAATGCCGCTACAGTTTAATAGGTAAAAAAATATATGCGTCATGGCGGACGGTTGAGTTTCATTGTCTCTGCTTGCCCACTTCTGCTGTGTGAAAAGCTTGGCACTGTCTCTATCCAAACAATGAGTACTGACTGACTAAGATGGCATTTTATTGCATGTGATGTCATCCAACACTCGAGCTTGCTTGGGCTCTTCACGGTTGGGCATGTTCAGAGGAAATGTGTGAAAGAGGACTCCCAGGATCAAGTACCACAGGTGTGTCTGAACGTCAGCTGATAAACATGCACACTCGTCAGGTCAAATATAGCCTCAGGTGAGCATCAGAACTGGGTGTCACTTATTAATAAATGTGTTATATCTGCCCCACCCTATATCCGAGTGAGTCTTTGGACTCTTGTTATTCCCTGTTTTACTTTGAAATATCTGCTCATCTGGCTCTAAACTATCTTTTGTTCATTTATGAAAGTACCTTCACTGCATTTACCTGCCTTCGTGTGTGTCTGCATTTGGCTCCACAAATCACTGAACTGTGTGGTATTTTAGCTGACAGGTTTCAAGGATGCAGTTTGTTATGCTTTTTAAGAGGATGTGATTGAAGTTATGTCATAAACTATGTTGCAACCCAGTCTGTGCTCAGGCGGAAGAGGTTTGGGATGGGAAAAAACCCATGTGGACATCATGAAGTAAATGCTGTAAATGTGGCTTTTGTAATGTGTTTATATTTTCCCCTTGTCCATGAACTGCAGCTGTCATGTTGTTCTGTTTAGGCACAAATCATTTCACTGTTAATGCTGTGTATTATCTAAAGTGGCTGAAGTACAAAAGCCCACAGGCGACCCATCTGAGAGAGGCTGGGTCATTGTCAAGATGTGGGCTCAGACATGTGAGCGAAGAACAAAGGAATTTAAAGTGTTACAGATTAACAGATAAGCATTAGTACAAATGTATGACTTCACAATTTCATTGGCACTAGGCCCTGTGGCCCTTTAGATTGTGTTTCGTTGTCATTCACAGGTTTAACAGAGAAGAAAACTTTCACTTAAGTCTTTCGTTGTCTCCGTTTAAACAAAGTAGAAAGTAGCTGAACAGCATAAGTATGCTTGTGTTGCTTTAAAACTTTTCCAAAGTATTTTGAAATAGTCTGTTTATGCGTTGTCTGTCCTGCTTGTAAAAATGTAAAAACGTTTTTGGCAACAAAGGAAATCATTACCTTTTGGTGGTTATCCAGCTTGGCATCCAACAATAACTAGTACAGTTTTAGCCATAAAACTAATAAACAAAGACCTGATTCTAATGACTTCAGATGAAAGTTAAAGTTAAATTCAGTTGTTTTCTGTGTAATGCTAAGCTGGAGAAGAGTCCTCCCTGGGTATTAAAAAGCTCAGGCCAAGCAAGGCTGACCTAACACACGTGAAGTCAGTATTTTCATTTTTTGTTCCTTTCATATCATCCATTTTTTAAAACTTCAAACCATTTCTCTTCTGATCACGATCCAGAGCACAAACTTATCTTATCTGTACTGAAACTTGACTAGCAGGCCAATCATGCCTTTGTGATGACATACACCAAGTGGAAAAGTACAGACCCCCTCTAGCTCCCATGCATATTCTCTCCTCCGCCGCGGCTATCACTCTCCTTTCATGCGGGCAGCCTCGGTGACATCACCCCCAGAACAAGTCTTCCAAGTCGTATTTACTGACTCTAATAAAATGGAAGATATCTAACAAGGGCGATCACCAACCAGGGCCTGCGGTGAGAAAGCATCAGGTTTTTATTAGCGTCTTGGGAGGCGGTGATATCAGCCATCAGGCCAGAACTAGTTTGTCTTCAACATCCACCCTCAAAGATGCAAATAAAGGAAGGTGGCGCATATAAAAGGGCGCTCAGATCAAAGCTGAGGTTTAAATTATTTGTAAAGGATGTGGGCAGCACGCAAGATGTGAATGAGAGCTGTGAGGAGAGAGGGAGGACTTCCAGGGTAAACAACATAAGGAAGGTGTTACAGTAGCCTAATCTGACTTGGTTGGCAGAGGTGGGACACCTGGTTCAAATCTAATCTGACAGTGACTGTGAGCAAACAACGTTCCATCCTTTATAAATGTTTATAGTCTAAAACAGGGCATACACAAACAAGTTTTCCCAACTAAAAACTAAAACTAAACTAAAGTCATACCTTTTACTACATTTTTTTTGCGGTAGAAGATATATAGAATAAATTCTTTATAGCCTAAAAGCGTACAAGCAAACCTTTATCAAAATTTAAATGATGCTATAAAGAATGCTAAGAGTGAGCTTAGTTACAAAAGATGTGATTTTCAGGCTAGTTTTCTCAATGAAGATCCACAATCTTAAATCACAGGATTTTTCATGTATAGATGTAAAGCCAATTGATATGTTACACTACAAAAAGCTATAACAATAATTCCTCTGTTATTTTTTAGGGTAGATCAATCAATAATCATTGTTCAACATGGCTGCAAATGGTGCAGACCTGTAGCCTAATCCATTTTATGTTTTTGCAGGGTCTGTATACCTTAAGGCCGTGGTGTAAATGTCATACAGTCAGAGTAAGAGGTGGATTTTTGGCTCTGCTATGGATTGGTTGCTGGTTTGCCTTTACACGGCATGACTTGCAAAAAGATGTTTATATGTATTTCGTTCCCAACCGAAAATGAGCCTAAATTAAAAATAATATCCCACATTTCCACATATTCCAATTGAACACGACCAACATTTAAGCATACGGTGGTGTCGTAGTCACACAGTGTACTCACTGCGCACATAAATCACACGCTTTTAGATCCACTCTCCCAGCAATATGGGGAAATGGCATTTTAAAGTTAGCCAAACCCCTTGAACTCCACCCATCTAGCCTTCCGTGAACACCACCCAGCCCTGGGCAGAATTTATCTCTGATTTCAAGCTGCAACACATTAAAACTCTTCCTTAGATGACTTCATCATGAAACCAGAGCTCTTTTAAAAGCATCATTAACTATGTCGACTCCAGGGCTACCTCTGCCATATGGAGCCCCGCTGAGTTGTCCCACAGTTGGCTCGAACGCTGGAGTCACACTGGAGACACATGAATGAATGCGTTACTTTAATGTTTCTATTTCTAAATGTTATGTAATTTTACTGCATGGGTTGATATTTAGTGAACACAAATTTTCAAAAGCACTGCGTTGTAAAATGAAGCATGCAATAACCCCAGTTTCATTAGATTCACTGAGTTTGGTTGCAAGTGGCTGAACTGCTCCTGAGAGCCGTTGGACCAGGTGCAGAGGTCACGTCAGAGGTTCAGCAAAGTGAAGAGTGAGAGTTCCTTTTTTGGGAAAAGCTTTCACCAGTGGAAGCAGATTCTTCCCTCTGCTCCCTCCAAATATTTTCTCTGCTGTCAGCCCCCCTCCCCAGTAATCCCCACTCCCCTCACGTACACACGCCACCCCTGCCATTCCAATCAGTCAGCCCAGCATGTGCTCGGTTGAACCCTAGCCACCATTAAGGAGTGGTAGGGGTCATCATCTGCTTGACTGTTACTTGCCCCCCACACTTGTCATAACAGCAGCTCTGAGGTTTAAGGAGCAGAGCGACAGGGATGTTCTGCTCCATTCAGCTGTAACCTATGTGACAACTGCTCCTCGTGGATTGGGAAAGAGGAGGCTCAGAGCTGAGGAAAGCACTCTCACTCCTGGACAGACTGCGCTAACATGAGCCTCTGAAGCTTGCTCTCCTCAGTTTTGACCAGACTACATTGGATTTTTATTTATAATCTGACTCTGACTGACTTTTTTTTTTTTTTTTGTCTTGCACTTTTTTGCTCCTCAGGGCTGAATCTGTTCCTCTGCACTTCCACGAGGTGGAGGTAAGGTAAAGGCCGTGTGGGTGTGTGTGAGTGTGTTTCAGCTGAGGATATTACCTCATAGAGGATAAGCTGTGATTGAAGAGGTCTAACAGAGGTCTCTCACTCTGACTCCATTACTCTTATCTGAGCAGATTTTCTGTTCGGGTTCAGAGGGGAAGTTTTGACAGCCAGGCTTTACAGCCCCCTCTCAGCTCTGTGGCTCCTGACAGAGAGAAAGAGAAAGAGAGAGAGAGAGTGTAGAGGTGGTGACTTCATCCCCTCTCTTAACCAACCCTCCTCTTTCCCCCTCCTTTTTTGAGTTGTCTTTTTTTCTTTTTCTTTTTTTCTTTTTTTCTTGCACAGCACAGTCAGGCAGCATGCCAGCAGTTTTCATCTTGCTGCGGTCCCTGGTTATCAGGCTCCTCAGTAGCAGACTGGCAGGCTCAGTGGCACAGTTCCTCAGGAGAAGCCTCTCTACAGGCGCTGCCCACCTTGGCACGGCGCTGCGCCACGTCTGGGACCGCATTCGATCCCAGGAGTCCAAGGAAGCCATCCTGGGCTGTGTGCTGTGCATTCTCAACATGCACAAGAAGGTGGAGAACTGAGCTCTCCCTCCACTTTCTGTTCAACCCTCTTCTCTACTCGCCTGCTGAACAGAGACTGGACAACTGTTGAGTGAGGAGAGTGGACAAAGGGATGTGACAGACTTTTTTAAAAGCTCATTTGGACTTCAGTTTATTTTGTTTTCTTATAAGGACTCTGGTCATGTCTGAAAGCATTGTGAGGAAGGTGCAGCCCTTCACCATTGGGACGAGATTGTCAGTCCCAGCTGTGCCAAAATGCCAGGATTTCACACAGAGTTATCTGCAGAGCCCGAGTCTGGATAACTGCACGTTACAGCACAACCTGAACTCGCTCTACCTCAGCCGATCCCAGGTCTGTGCACATGGCCCCTGTCTCGTCTCACCTATCGTGAAGCAGGTAGCCCCGGTGAAATGCAACCAAGAGCACATGGCAGCAGAGGACCACCTGAACCAGAACATTGCCTCCCCCTCCACTGTCTCCAGATCCATCAAGAAGATCACAATCTCTGGGAAAGAAAGATCAGAGAACAAGTTGGCAGTGGGACCAGCACAGCTTTCCATCACAGGGTCCACATCTGAAAACAACAATAACAACAACAATGTCACAAGCACATCAGATCCACATCTGCCCAGGATTGTGGGGGTGAGCTGTGAGAATAAATCCAGTTCTCAATTTAAGGTACAGTACACACTTACTAATAAAAAATATGCAAATTTTAAAACAAAGGAAAAAGTGAATATCACATATGGGTGTGTTTTTTTTTTTAAATATTGCAGCATAATTAAATGGCACTTATAGGAATAGAAATTTTAATTTTTACTCAATAGGACAAAATTTAGGTTATCAAAGATGTGTTCAAAATGATGTTTTTGTCACATAAACTACATACATGAAATAAATAATCATTTACTTTCAACAGTTTAAAAAAAATGCTGGTAATGTTTTTTCAAGCAAAGAAGTTAACCTCAGAGTTAGCATGGAAAGTGAAATACACTACTACTATACTACTTCGTACAATTTTTCAGAGGAACCCAAAAGGTTTTCCTCCACATTACTTGTAGTTTAATTATTTTTGAGGTATTGGTTTAAGTAGAATGTCTTTTATAACATATTGTTTTACACCTTTATTCTATCATAAAGTAAAACTTTGTATTTATTAATCCAAATTGATTTGTTTTTAAGAAGAATATGTAAGGTTCGTGGTAGTTATGGTATTTTCCATAGGCACGTGCACAAACGTCTATAAAACGCTAATTACAGTTTGCCGTTTGTTTCTTGCCTGCCACAGTTTTCATCGTCCTGTCCACCTTGTTCGCCTCAATTGCAGTTTATTCTCTTCTTTGTATTTTAGGTTTTACTCAGAAAAGACAGCAGTGATGAATCTCAGCCCAAACACGGACAAGCCAGGGCGAAAGTGAACGGAGAGAAATCTGTCCAACAGGTAAGACGGAGCTATGCTAACTGCTAAATTAAAAACGAAAAATAGCTAGCTTTGGAAAAAACAACGACTTTTTTTTTTAATTCAGTGGAAGGATATTTAATCCAGAAAGCCACTGTATGAGCACCAACATTTTCTGATATTGGGTTTTTTGTTGTAGACAGTGATGTTATTTTTCCCAACTCTATCCAGACTGTAGAAACACAGTTGTTTTGTTGTGAGGCAGTGGGGTCTTAATAGCCAGCTGTGGAGTTGATGAATCTCTTGGAGTTTAGGAAGTGAAGTCATGTGGTGTGTTCGCCAAACTCAGTTTATTATATTATACATTTGGAGCAAAGTTACACAGAGGTGGAAAACGAGTTGTGGGAGCAACGTGTCTTTGAACACTTCACAAATAGCCTGTTGTTTCCTCTTGTTTGGCTCTGATGTATTATCGAAACAGTCTACAGAAGAAAAACAGTGTAAGTATATTGTAGGATATTGTTTAAAGTCAGTGGGCTGTTGGATTTGGCCTGTTCCTAGTTGAAGTCATCAGTGTGTGTTGTGGATGAAGTGCTGTGTTACAGCAGACCCCGCAGAGGCAGGGCTCACTGGAAAACATGAGGTCAGGGAAGATGTTAACAAAAGAAATGGCTCGCTGAAGTTAAGTCCTTATGGAGGCTGGTTATAATAACACTCTGACACAGCAATGGCCTCATTTCCCCTTTTAGGACAAAAAACTACAATAATGATTCACATCATCTCTTTTTCTGTAACCACAACAATACCTTGCTTTTCCTTTGCTCATACATTATTCAAGCTAGTGGCAAAAAAAAAAAAAAAATGCTTATAATTACACAAGAGAAGGTGGTGGTGCCTTTACCCGTTCAGGGATGGAAGAGCGAACATGATCTACCAAAGGCCTTTAAAGGTGATATGTTTACATGTAAGGCTGACAGTAAAAAACGTCAGACATCCAAGGATCTGTCCACTCCTGCTTCCTTCATGTGCCCAGATGTTTCCTGATTGGAGAGCAGCAGCAGGCTTGTCCATTACTTAAGCTGTGCCAGTCGTGTTCATTTCATCTCACGCAGTGCTGACAGTAGGTTTTTGTTAAGAGGGACCTTGGGGCCAGTCTGACACATGTTGTTAATGTCTCTGGATGGGAAAAAAAAGGTATAATTAACATAAATGGACACTTAAACATCCCATAATTGTGCTTACTGTATTTACTTCTTACAGGTTTTTTCAGATGCAAGCATCATGTTGTGTTCAGGTTTTATCTAGATAAAAAGGCTGATTGCAGCTGATTGCAGTCAAATCGCTATCATGTTTTTAACACTTTGTTGTCTTTTTTGGGCGCTCACACAGATTTCATTCCCTGAATCGCAGAAGAAAGAGCCTCAGAGGAGAGAAAGTCATCCACACACACAGAATGAGGCCTCAGCAGCTGCTGTCACATCCCAGAGTGACTGCTTCACTCAGCGCAACTCGCTCTTCAACAAGGAAGTACTGCAGGTAAAATATGACATGCATGCATGTAGTATGCATTAGTATGCAAACTAAAAAATAATTAATAAAATAATTTTGGATCCCTGTTCATGAAAAGCTACTGCTGCACTTTCTCCCCTTGCATTTCTGTCTTCCCTCATATAATTAGAGACTAATAAAATTTTTGAGGAGGGTGTTTTCTTTTCCACTTCACTTTTCCAGATTATGCATATTTTGCAGATGGAGATGTTTAAAATCATTTTAGAATTACACTTATCAGAATCTCTCATTTCCTCTGATGCTGAATGAAAAGAAGCTGGACTGGGTTCATCTCAAAAGCAACAAGTTATGCTGCTGAGATGAAATCAGAATGAAAGCTGTCTGTCCCATGACTGAGAGCAAAATATGTACTGGTTCTTATTTTGTCCCGAGAACTGTATGAGCTGTGTTCAGCTGAGGGAAGAGAGGGAGGGGAAACCGCCACAAGTGAAGCAATTATTTAGGGATGAGATCATTGTTTGGCTCCATCTCTTCACGCCTATGGCCCAGAGAGACTCAGCCAAGCAGCACAACTGGTTGTGTTATCTCATCACTGCTTTCACCCCGGCATACAAGGACATTTTTCAGCGAGTTCGGCAGAGGGACATTTTTCAGCGAGTTTGGCAGAAGGACATTATGTCCAGCAGTTGGCTTTGTCATCAGATCTCTGTTGAGAAACTGTCCAAGTGATAGGCCACTTACTCCCAATAATAAGAAATTAATACTGGACATGTCAGCTGAAAGAAACATATGATGTATGTATGTGTTGAAAACAGCTCTGTAGCACGTTGTTAATGTTAACAAGCTTAGCAGCCCCTTTGCTCTTACTTGGAGCTTGCATTTCTGTTGCTTTTAGAGGAAACAGCCTTCAGTATTTCAACTTTATTTGAGAATGTACTTTAAATAGCTGTGACGTTTTGATGCCTGGGGATCTACTTGTTTTACAGGGATTTGGATAGTCAAGTCAGATTTTATTCATAAAGCCCAAAATCACAAATCACAAATGTGCCTCAAGGGCCTCAACAATCTGTACAGCATTGCTACACTAACTGTCCTCAGACCTTCAAATCGCACAAAGGCAAAAAACTGCTATTACCAATGATAATGTGTTATTACAGTATCCCATCACTGTGGAAGTGGAAGTAAGGTTTCCGCGGAGAGCGCGGCTTCATTGAGGGCCATCTGTCTCTGAGGCTGCTCTGCAAAACATCTCGCATTTCACCATTTCATATTCATGATAGACAAAGTAGAGAAAACTTCCACTTTCACATTCTTTTCAGGGCCAAGTTGCTTTACTGTGCTATAAATGTAGCTTGTTGGTGATCATTTTACGAAGAGTAAAGATGTACACACTTTGTGAAAAAGTGAAAACTTTGTTTTTCAGTTAAAATGCTAAAATTTGGAACCTTTGAAGCTTGTAGCAATTAAAAACAGTCAGTGGTACCCTCTTACAATCACCAAACTTCGAACATATTTTTAAACGTTTGTTCTGCGTTAATTGCGGTGGTATTTTCCTGTGTGGCAACAGATTTTTTGCAGAAATTCAGAAGCAGTGTTACAGTCTGAACTGCATACATTAACTGTCTACTCTTCGTGGCTAGACTAAGGCCCAACTGTACATTTCGATAAACAGACCATTGTTGTGGAGAGTGGACAGGAAGAAACAAGGGAATCATAGACTTCCTGTATGAGGTCATTATAATGCCATGGGACCCAGTGTGAGGAGATAGGGGCAGGCCTGTTTTGTCAAGCTCTTTTCCTTCTGTTCAATCCAGAAATACCTCTGCTTCCCCCGGGGGCCTTGTAAAGTTAATGACCTGCCTCTCTGAGGAGAATTGACATCACATTTTAATCTACAACAAAGACTTGTTTAGTGTGCGGTCTTGAAAAGGGCTCGTGTTGAGTCTATTATTCAATATAAATCACACTGAATTTCTTGGGAAATAATGCTTTGATGTAATATTGCAATGACTTTTTTGTGTGCTTAATTGTTATTTGATATTCTGCAGAGTACACAAAAACAACACTGTGGAAAATAAAGTTCTGCTGATTTTATCAACTGTATTATTCATTAAGGATCACTTTGAGAAGTGGAAGAAACTGAGTTCATTTATTAATTTATTCGATTATTGTGACTTGGGTGGATCATGGACTTCTCACACTGGGTTCTTTGCAGAAAACAAACATGTATTTTTCAACACTTTCTGACTTTAGCCACTTGGTTTTCACTTCTCACTCCATACAAATATTGCCAGAGAATTTAGCTCTGCAGGACTAAGCCTTATGCAATCGAGTCCAGGCACTTGCCAAGAGAAACTTCTGCTCTGCATAATATGACATTGGAGAACAAAGGGCTGTTCTTGATGTGTCTGAGGCTCCATGTTACTCTAGGAAGAGAATCTGACCTGTTTGCTCTCCTGATCAGCAGAAACAAGACTGTGTTCACCACTGTCATAGATGAGTCTTGGGGTGTGAAAGGTCTAGATATAAATTTCTATGAAAAACATTACAAAAGAAATCTGATAGTAATTTTGTCACATTGCAATATGTGATATTGATGCATACAACTCATCTGTTGAGCACATTCTTTACACATGTACATCACAGCATCATTTCACTTTTAGCACAGAATAAGAAGAAGAAGAATTCACTTCCAAATCAGTTATTATCGCTCCGGTAACTAGAAGGTCATCCACTTCTCTTAAGTTCACATTGAATTGTTGCACATCTGTAGTCAAATAACACTGTGGATATGACACTTATATAAAGAGTCAATGCTAATTAATACAATCTCAGCCATGTTATGTTACATCTGGTCTCTGAAGCTGATGCATTCTCAGAAATAAGAAGATGAATCAAGTCTATAAACAGACCTAAGTGGTCGACTGTGCTGTGTGTAAAGCAAAGTGTAAGATCGTAAACATTTTTTGTCTGTGTCTGTTTGTGATGTAGGCAGAGGCTTGGATCAAAGGCAAACTGCAGGATCTGAAGGATGGCTGTAATATTCAGCGCTGCCCCCTGCAGGACTGGGAGGAAGCCTCGCACACGCTTCACAGAGACCTCAGAGACTTTGAGAACACATTAATTCAACTCAACCAGGTAACAAAATGATTCAACACTAGGCTGGATTTGAACTGAAATATTATCATCTAACCAGAACAAGCACACCAGAGCAAACCACATTCAAAAGGAAATAATTATTTTAACTTTTTAAAATAATTATTTCCCCTATTTTTAGGTAATGGGGATCTGAATGGAATCATTAATCACTGTCTTTGGTGCTAAAAGGGTCTGTCAACTCACATAACACATAACATAATAGTCTCGTAGGCATTTCCAGTCGACCAGAGAGAAAAGCAGACCCTCAGTGTTCCAGACGGCTCTGTCAAGCCAGTTTATTCTTTCTCCCTCAGAGGAAAATGTTTGGAAATGGTACATTGCTGATAATTAACCTCCTTTGACACTCAGACAGCCCAGGAAGGGTAGAAGCAGAGCCAGGAGATTTTTCAGGGGTATATCCAAGACATTAATGGCAGTTTTCCAACAGTTGTGAAGCAATGACTCTAACAAACTTGAAGTGTCAAATGTACTCGGCCACTGTTGTGCATTAGTCTGTCTGCTCCATCTATGCTGAATTTGAACTTTCACTTTATGTTTCTTTCTGTTTCAAAAGATGGGTGAGCAGTTAATCTGCAAGTTGAACCCTACGTCTGATCTGGTAAAGAAGCAGCTCAGCCAGCTCAGGGACCAGTGGCACACGCTAAAACAGATGGCTGCAAATCAGACAAGGGCCCTTGGTGGAGCCAAGAACCTGCAGGAATTCAACAAAAAAGTGGACAAGCTGGAGGCATGGATTAAAGAGAAGGTAAAAAAAAAAAACATTCCTCTCACCTTCTGTTATTATAGTTAGTGTAAGAAGTAAATTTAACCGCAGTGAAGGCCACTTTTGTCATCCTGTTTAAGGCCAGTTCTATTGAACTATTGAGTAAAACATTTTTTAATGATAATTTGTGTGGTATTTTAGTTTATTTCTGGCTGTATGATGCTAGCATTTTCTATTGGTTCATCTATGTTCTTATTTTCAAGTTTAACACTAATGTGAAACAGGATGAAATGTGAAGTACTTCAGATTATTCAGTTATTTTTATGCACCTTCATTTAAATTTCTCAGATAGTTCACCCATGAGTCTGAGAGGACAAACAGCTCTAATCAACAGTTGCCAAGATAATTGGCATGAAAAACAGCGTTTGCTAATACAGGAAATTAACTCAGTATCCTGAAGACATCTCTTGTTTGTTTATAATCACCAGTGTAAAACATCTGCCCATCATTATCAAAAAGCAATCATCTAGTGCATTTTAGGCCTGTGTTTATCTCTCTGTTCATGTCCATGTCTGGCACAAGGGAACTAATGATTGATAATGGACCTGTAGGAACGTAATGGAGGATGTTACTTATGAAGTCTATAAAACATCCATCCCTGGAGGAGACAGTATTCTCCATTTAGTTCTTCTCACTCTTTCCTCTTTGCATTAGTCATTAGTATCAAGTTCAAAGTTTCTCTCCTAATGCTGACGGCTATTTCTGTTTAGCATCCTCCTTGGTAGCAGGGCTAATGTGGTGTAATCCTAGTACCTCTGAAAAGAAATAATGGTTGGTTTCCTGATAAATGGGGGATATAAACACTGACTTTTATGTGTACCAGCAGGAAGAGGAGCAGTCTCTGGTGAATGTCCTAGGGGAAAATGTTGACAAAATGCAGCTTACCCGGAGAATTTTAGATCTGAAACAGGTGAGCATTGTAAAAGAACAAGCAAAAGAACTATTAATAATTAACGGAAGAACATTATACATGCTAAACAACTTTCTTGAGTTAAAGTTATATACATTCCCATATGTTAATGGTTTATATTACAATTTTGTAGGGGTTCCCAAGTCATTTATCTATGGCTGACTGTAATTTGTCTCCCAGGGTGTATGGTAAAGACAGCTGAGGTCATAGTTGGACTGTGTTCCCCTGTTTCCCTGCAGGATGAGCAGCTATACAGAAACCTTCACGAGGAGATCAACCACTTGGCCCTAAAACTGGAGAAACAAGGGAAGACAGATGGCAAAAACATCTCCAGCAGGAGGAAACACATCAATAAAATGTACACTTTGTCTCTTAAGTTGAACTGGTATGTTGCATGAAGCATATTCAATCTCAAGATGAATTGAAGACTGAACTTATCCGTATTGCCATCTGCTGTCTGTGTAGGTGGCTGAGGGTCCAGTCTCATCTAAAAAACTACCATGAAAATCTTCAGCTGGCACTGGAGGTGTCCTCGTTCTACCAACAGGCTGATAATACAGTGTTTGCTATTAATAACATGGTAAAATTCCCTGGCAGCTTAATTGTTTATTTTCCTCTTAGAGCTGTGATTCACATTTTACTCACTTGTACTGTTCTGTATCTTTTCTTTCAGAGGAAAAGCATATCTGCATCCAAAAAGCTGGACAGTTTCGGAGACAGAGAAATCCGTGACATTGCCAGTCAAATCATGGTAGGAAACATCTTTTTACTTTAAGCAGCACCAGTTGGTCAGATCCTGAAAGTGCGTTGCAGAAGCCTTCTCTAACTAACCTACAGGCCTGTGTGTGGTAGATGCTAGATGTTAGCGTGTCCCAGCTGTCTAATCTCCATCCCGCCCTGGCTGCTGGCGTCACACAGAAGCAGAGTGAGGTGAAGGACTGCTGGGCACTTCTTCAGAAGGTTTTAAGGTAAGACAACAGGCCAAGGATACCACAGAAAACTTGGTGGCCCTGTGAATACATGCGCCATTTCACCCAGTAACTGGTCCACAGGTTTCCATTGAGCTGGAACTGTATTTTGCTGTAATTACTCATCTGGTACCCGACATTAAAAATCTGCACTGGCAAAACCTAGAAGAAGTTTTCCAAATGAAAATGAGCTTTCTGTCTCTCTCTTGATTAGGCATGTTTGATTTGGGTTTGAATCACTGAAAAATTATAAGCAAAGTGGAGGACCGGTCCATCTGGGTGTCTGGAGACCGCCTGCCACTCGTAGCATCACTCACCACACACTTTTTGGTTTATAATATTCGGTTTTCTGCACTGGAATTTGACAAAATGTTTGCTTACTGTACTAGTTGAATAATGTCTTGGCTCACTGAGTTAAGTTGGCAACACGGTTTGTTCTCTTTTCACTATTAAACTCTTGCCATCACCTTGAATAGTCTGCTAAATCCAAGTTGAAACATGTTTACAAGAATATTTGGGATTTTTTACAGCATTTGTAAAACAGATTTATTGTTACTTTAATAGCCTACAGTAAGAATTCAGACTTGTTCATCATTATATTACCAGAAGCAATATCCACTTAATGAGCGCAGCCACATTTAAATGATGTGGTAATCTGAGAACCAAACTACAAGAAATGACACATTGATTGTGCACTGGGGTCCACACCTAATTACTGACAGTCTTACTTACGTACTGTTACATCCCTACAGCATGCGTTGTAAAACATGTGGCATTCTTTTAAATAATGTCCAAAAATATAAAAGGTAATTTCTGGGAAGCATCGGTACATTTCAAGACAATCTGTCCTAGATTTTCGATGCTTTTTGTACAAAAGTGGGATCTTGGAAGTGATGGTGAAAAGGTCAGGGGATCATTAAACTTTGTAACTTTGTTTAGAGAAGCGCATTTAAATCATTAGGATCCATCCTCTGGGGACTATGAATATTCATGACAAATCTCATATCAGTCTGGCCAATAGTTTTCATATTATCTTGTTCTGCCTCAAAGCGTTGGACTCGCCAACGGATAACATTGCAATCCTTATACTCTACCTGGGCAAAAAGACTGAACATTTTCCATGTACATAATAATACTCCAGTCCACAGTTCTGACATCCATCTCCAACATCTCCTGCTTTCCAAATATTTCTTAGGCTGAGAGCTTCTCATGTCAGTGGGCTATCTTTAGATCCAAACATTACATCATCTCATCTGTCTTATCAGCTGTGTTTCATGGCTATTTAAACCAAATAACACAAACACTGGTAGAAAACTTCAGAGCCATAATTGGAGTTCATCATGGGCCTCTGAAGCCCTGCCGTCAGCACCACAGTAACCTCCTGCTCTGCTTGTCCTGCAGGAGTGACAGGAACACACTCTCTCCCATTGGCCCCGCTTTCACCAGGGAAGATGCTGACCCCCTGACACTGGCCCGAGAACCCCAGTGCAACGTGGGAACGGAGCCACAAAGGATCATGGGAAAGGAGGTGAAGGAGGAGCAGAATCGTCTGAAAGGCTGTGTGGTAAGTAGCTACGGTATTTCATTCTATTACTGGAGAAACCACACTGTGGCTCATGACTGGGAGAGAACAACGCCATCAGTACTGGCAAACGATGAGCTCAGCCTCTTCCAGTGTTACGACATCTGTGGCTGCAGAAAATGACGCACTTTGTCCTTTGGTTTGGAAAATGCCTGATTTACAATTTCAGCAGGTTTTTACTAAATAACAGTATTTCTGGAGTCAGATGTGCTATAGAGCAGTGGTTTCTATTCTTGGCACCCAACATACTGTTGGTTTTCCATCCTACCAGCTAGTTAGTGGCACTTAATAACATCATCTGATGTCCCAATGGGTGAGGAAGCCCTTGATAAGGTGGTTAGGATGAATACCAGTTTGGCTCTAAAACTCAGAGCCCAGTGCTGTATAGAATATCTATAATCTATCTCTTCACAAGAACCTTAGTCTGTAAATGTTATGAATATTGCTCTGTAGGAGTCACAGGAAGAGCTTTTTGAGGTGTTATTTACCCTGGCACAAAAATTACGTAAGTTTCCATGAAAAATGTCAAGCCGTGACTGTACAGCATGGTTGAACGGTGGGCCAGAGCAAATATGCTTTTCCTGTCGACCCAAAATTGTACTTTATGTTAGAATAATATCTTGGGCTTTCAACCACTCTAAGAAAAGTACACATTCATTGGATTAATACTGTACTAATAGATGGTCTGTAGGTCAATCCAGGGTGAGTGGTCTATCTGCAGAGCATGTGGATTTCTCAGATACAACATTCCTCATCTTGGAGGCCTACCAGCATTTTATTGAACACATGGGTGCTCTTATAGTAGTCCCACTGCCCATAAACTTACAAGGAAATACTATTTGCGTCTTTTAGAAGAGGAGGTATTCAGAAACTTAAGTGTGTGGTATGTTAAAAACCAGTAATTATGTGTATATTTAGTCTTTTAAGTTAGCACATTAAATCTCTTCCCAATCCATAAGTGAATGCACAGTGGCTGTTTGGGTTCAGCCCAGAGGTATCCCATAATGCAATGCTCCTCCCCTTTTGTTGACCCTGAGTTCTCGTGAAATCCCTGCTGTGCTTCTGGCCTTGTTTTGCCCAGTGAGAAAGTGCCCAGATGCTTGAGGAGAGAAAACTCCACTCTTTCCAGTCTCCCCTTTTTTCTGGTTCAGTTTATTTCCCTGTTTTTAGGCTGTTACTGGCCTTGTGGCTTCGCCACCTGTGACAGGAGCCCATCAGGCCAGCAAGCCTCAGTCAGTTGTTTCTCTCAATGGGCACTGAGCTTTTTTCCACGGCCATCCTGAGCCCTTTCAGTGCAGTTAGTACTCTTTATTACAGTGGGAGCTGGAGTTACCTGGGTGCACTGTCTGTGGGAGCTCCAGTTGTTACTCTTTATGGACTCCAAACAAAACCTGGGAGCCCAAAAGCCAAACACAGAGCCAGGCATAACCACCAGTTGAACAGTAAAAGTAATTTGTCACATGCTTTCGCAGCGCTTTAACTTCAGCTTCTGGGTGTGCTGAACTGAGTACAGTGGCCTATTTTTAAGGGTCCAAAATGCAGCCGCACAGGTCTGTTGGCTTGTAGTGACTCTGAGACGTTTGCATACGTGCTGGTAGACAGCACTTGCAGTGTATCTGCGAACACGTTAGCACACTTTCTTTGTCATGGTCTCCCCCTCTGGTGAAATTTAACTCTGTCAATTAAATGTAACTGTAAATGTTTTAGTGTCTGTATGTGCATGGGTACATGCATTATAATCTAAATGTCCATGTCTGTGTTAGCAGTGGTATGGCCTCTTGTTTCTGGAGGTAAACATGGCTATCGTCTGTTTCTCAGGCTAATTGTAGCCAGATGCTGGGGCTGCAGACCAGATGGGATTGGTGCTAAGTGATAGTTCTTGGCTGACATCACTTCATAGCACATTGCAGAAAGACACAGAGGGGAAGAGGAGCTCAGTGGAAAACAGATAAGAATCAACAGTACCCAGATAGGGAGAAGTATGCTGAAATACGAGATGATTGGATGAGGCCAAAAACACAGAATACCATGGAATATGACATAGAAAATCAGTAAATGGCTATTTTTTGCTGCAGCTGACGTAATTGTCTTTCATATGGCTGAGTAGGATGTTGAGTGCACCACAGGACTTGTTTACAGTGGAAGCCACTGTGGAGGATTAAAGACAGAAGCAAATATCTGAGGAGGAGATATCAGTGATGGTTATCAACTCCGTCAAATGAATCACAGTAGAATGTTAGTTTTGCAGCTTGAACACATAAATGGGCCGATAATGTGCTTCTCTGAAACTCAGACTTGCCTATAAAATGGCTGGCATGTTAGTAAATGATGTTAGACCCCTTCAATTTACTGCATCTCTCGCATAATTTTGGAGGCGACACTTTTCTGTCTGACTCACGTCTTCTATAAGCCCAGTCAAAAAATAACATGATTAAATTAAATTTACTCCATAAAACACTATTATTAATGGATGTTTTGTGCTTTTTGGCTGTTGTGTAAATTCAGCATTTCAGATTTTTTTAATTTGAAAGCACTGACTGATGCATATTTGCCTTGTTGGTTGTTAGAGATCTTACTTGTGCCAGCACTTTTTTACTAGCATATGTAAAAGACATTATGTTATATAGAACAATTAACACAGCATGGTTGGCATAATTCATACAGTTAGACAGAGAAATGTCAGCATAAGTAAATGTAAATTCATTGTTTATTTTTCTCTGTTATATTTATGCCAACTAGATTTGGTAAGTAAAGCCCATAGAAAGAAGTACAAACAAGTATGTACAGTGCCAAAAATCAAACCAAAAAATATCAAACACACACTGCTGCATTGGTCCTGTTGGACGCTATTGCAATACAGAGTTTAAGACAGCCTTTTGCAATGGACTGCAGTTGGTAAAAAGACCAACTATCAGGTTATCCTTCTTTGCAATAGTCCAGATACATGTAGCTCTCATTGGAAACCGCAGAGCCCTTTGGCCAACCTTTAGAATACTCAGATGGTTGTAAAAGAGGCTTAGTGGCTGTTGACGTCTTTAATATATTTCTGCACATAGACAAGGTCTGTAGCTCTGGCACTGACCTTTCTAAAAACTCCACTGCATAGTTCTAAACAGAGACAGAGTGGACAGCCATGGAAATCAGAAAAAGAAAAAACACTGCTGTATTTAATGAGAATTGGGCATAGGGGATTTAAAGAAAGGGTTGTATTTCCAACTGCAATGGTTCTTTGGTGCTTTTTAGTCATCAAAGTGGTATAGCACATGTTGGCAACCTTGTTAGGTGTAATGTGTTCATTCATAAAGCAATTATCATTTATTTAAACATTTACTGCCATCTGTAGTATTTTATTACAAACTTTGATGCTGTCAAACAGAAAAAGCTGCTTGTATCTGTAGCCTGGTCTGGGTTATTTCACTGAGAATAGCCAACCTTTGAAAGAAAGTGTGCTTTTGGGTAATTTACAGGAGAGACTTGACTCTACTGTGGGCAGCTGTCCATGTTGTCCAGCCTCCAGCCACATTGTAACATTCACATTAGCAGTGAGCTATAGCAATGCCTCATTGTCTAGTGACTGGTCATAGCATGAAATCCTCCATCTGAGATGTTTATGCATCTCGTCAACATTTATTCGGTGGATGGCTGACAGAGAAAGCAAAACATTACTCACATGTCATGTTGCTGATCTTTTAGATTTTCCTACAGAGACTTTTGCTCTTTTATCCACAGAGTATTGTTGAATGTGGGAGTGGTAGGAGAACACCGAGCAGCCAAAGCCAGGAACAGCAATCAGTGAACCACACCTCTTCGCCCATGGGAGACAGCCCTGGCTGTGCAAATGATGTCATGGTCAGACATCAATTGAAGGGGGAAAGGTGACATTTCAGCCTGGCTTCTCCCTCTCTCTCTGTGACTTACATAATGAGAGGTCTTTATGTAAGTCATAATTGGAGTCACATGTCTGTGTTTTCTTTGCAGCAGGAAGCCCAGAGCAGAGCCTAAAGTTGCCTCTGTCCCACCAGGCCACCCACAGCTTCACATACAGCTTCAGAAGTTCACCGTGTCTGCTGACAAGGTGACCTGACCCCTGCTGGGCACACCTGCATTTCCCTTTACACCAAAAATCACCTTTCCAAACCGTCTGTATACACTACAGAACATATGCTGACACAGAAACGGTTCATCTTGCGTAAAATCCTGTGAGCTCAACCTCAGAATTCATTACTATGAATGGTCAAGTCAGCAATGCAGTTGTACTCATCAGTTATTACACCCTTTTCTTGTAACCAGCCACAGACGTTATGTCACATTTTTAAATGAGACTTAGTTGTCGTGTGTTCATGTGTTTCTTGTGTGCTACTGTTTTCTCGTTTCCAGTAACTGTCTTGATTTTTTTTTTAAACAAATGCTGAGTGTGCTTAAAGGTCAGGATAGGCTACATCACCTGGATCCTGGTTGCTGTAGCTCTTGGCAACTAAATGCCATCTTCGTTGCAATCAGATATTCCTCATTTAAATTGTTCCTCTCTGTAATTCTTTCCCTGTTTGTCTCTTCTCTCCACGTCAGACTCTGTCCTGGCTGAAAGACAACGTGTCCATGGCCACACAGGTGTGTTCAATAGCCAGCTTTGAGGGACTGGAGGCTGCCAGGAGGTATCAACACACTCTGGAACAAGAAATCCTCACTAACAGAGCCAGGATAGAGGTGGTCAAAAGGGTAAGCGGAGGCACACTGTCACATTCAGTTTCTCTTAAAACATAAGCACTGGATGAATGTCCTAAATAAAAACATTCCCCATATTTTGCAAACCGGGCACCCTGACAGGTCTGGTTTGTGTACTAATCAAATAACGAGCTGACATTTCTACTGAGACAGCTTTAGGTACCCAAAGCTTCAGATTAGGTCTATATTTCATAACAAAATTCCCAGTCCTAAATCATCACATGCTCTCATCAGTTTAACGCTCCTTCCTCAGGAGGGCCACGGACTGGTCCGTGCACAGCACCCAGGCAGCGCCAAGATCGAGGAGTTCCTCGGCCAGCTGGAAGTCCTGTGGGAAGAGTTGCGGAGGAGGCACCAGAGGAACGCTGTGTTTCTGCAGGCCTCAGAGGAGCTTGGTTTTAGGGTAAGATTCATAAAATATTTCACAACAAGCAGTTGAATTCTTGAGTCATACTGAGGCAATTACTCACCTCTGAAGTTATAGGGGAGCTTTATGGTTATGACGGATGATTCTGGATCAGTCCTCCCACTGTGAGACACTTTATGCTGGCCCAGAGCCTGGGCTGTATGCACTCATGGTTAGAAGCTCCTTTACTTTCATCTTTACTACCTTAATTGGTAGAGTCTGTATGGTAGATCCCCAAGTTATGAAGGCTAATTCAAGGGACATAAATTCAAGTTTCCATATAATTCAATAAGGAGATGGAAAGAGGCTGCAAATTTACCCAGACTGATGGCTTAGTTGGAAAGTGTGAATCTTTTAGTACAAAGGTGTAGGTCAGAGCATGATCTACTTCCATTAGTTATTCTGTACCTGTTACTATCTCTTTTGTACAGTGCACTACTTCTTTTTGTTTTCACTGCACACCACATTACTTGCGGATCACAGCAGCAAAACTTCTACATTATTCGCCTGTCTGCTTCTCTACTGTATAGGTTGTAAAAGTGCTCCAGGCCCTGGGCAGCCTGGAGGCCTGGTTGGAGTCCGTGGAGCTTTCCATAAAGGAATCTGCGCTAGCCGGTGACCCAGAAACAATGAGCATGGCTGAGAGGGAGAGCTGTCTTCTGGAGAAAGAAGTGGCAGCACGCAGCCTGGAGCTCAGTGCTCTGAGGCAAGAGGTGGACCGTCTCCACAGCCACAGTCACCCACAGACACAATGCCTGCCAGCACGCATGGAGGAGGTGGAAAGAAAGTGAGTTTTTCAGAGGAGGAGAGGGAAAGGTCAGGGGTGCCTCGATGTCTCTCATCATGGAAGATGTTATGGATGAGTCTTCAGACTCTGGTAGTTTTTGCTCGTCACTGTGGTCAGGAAATAAAGTAAGAATTTTGTCAGTGTTTCCAAGAGGTCACAGGTTTATACTCACCATGTCTGTAATCCAACATGGAAGGGTTTATTCATAAAATCCCCTGTTCTTATTTAAGACAAACAATTTCACCCCATAAACCACAGAAATATATATCCATAGATCTCAGGAGCTGCTTTTTTTCTCTAACCTGGCAAAAAATATTCTCCATGCGCTCATTCACTGCAAGACTCTCAAGTTTATTCATTTGTGATTCATGCAGCACTTAGTGAGGTCTACCCCACAGTCCTGACATGCACTTCACCCACAGCTTGTCAGTGTGTGTCAGAGTCACCCATTCCATGTTTGCAAGGTGACGCCTCTCTTTGGTTGGCCCTCGAAAGACAGGTTGTTGCCATGGGCTCTCAGTAAAACCTTATGATGTTGGCCTTTTTTACAGGACATACCTATGTCCATAAACACAAGTTCAGACTCTGTAAAGAACACAAAGCTGACCAAAGAAAATAAAGAAACGGAAAGGGCTTGGTTTAAGTGTTTCCAGGGTGGGGGTGTTATATGGAGCAGGGATGGACACTGGTGCAGTCTGAGGGACCATTGATGCAGGTAGAGGCTCTCACTGGGCAGCTGTAAGACAGTTGGGATGATGTCATTATTTAACACTACATACAAGCAACTTAAGGCTCATTTATTCTGGAAAAAATACACTTTCAAATTGCTGCCTTTACCATCCCAAGTATAAACTCTGTACGGACAGAGTACCTTCATGCCCTGAAGTACAGGATGTGTTTATGTGACACATGATATATGATTACATAAACAGTGGTCTAGTATGGTAACTTGTGGTCTATGTAATGTGGTTCTGTTGAAGTATGTAGGGTTGTATATAAGGATGTGGATTACAGTTAAGGTGTAGCTGGCCATTGAAACATTCCTGCTGGTGTGTTTCCTAGGTACCACCGTGTCCAGAGTGCCCTGACCCAGCAGAGCTCAGAGCTGCAGGACACACGAATGCTGACTGAGTTCCTGGAGCGCGTGGAGCTGGAGGAGAGCCAGGACGGCTGCAAGTATAGCCTGGGCCAGGTGAGAAACATTTTACCAAAGATGGTGCTCAAAGGTTCATCTTGGCCAAAGTTAAATAAAAAAAATCTAATTTAACTATAGTTGTTTCTAAAAAAAATACTGATTTCTGCCTCGATCCCAAAGCAATTGAGGTGAATGGAATTTCATTCATGATGCTCAAAGTATAAAAAAATAAAACAATTAAGATTCAACAGGATCATGCCTTTCCAGAAACAATGTCCTGACTCCAATCAATAATCCACAGATCTCCCTTAGAACAGAACTACTTTCTACTGAAGATATAGTCCTCACCGTAATAGGTACTCTGTTTCTGGATACAGATGTGGCTGATGAATTTTTCAGTTTAATTAAACATTATTCCATTCACTTCCATTGTATTGGGTGGCATTAGAAATGAATATAAACCTGAGCAAATAAAACCAAAACTATCTGCTTGACTAAAGACCACTATGGTGAGAAAGTGTTTTTTATTATTTGGCTTTTTTTAATAATTGTCCATTCATTCAACTACTGTAGATTAATCAATAGCAATTTTTCTGTCTGTGTACCTAACAGCCTCTCCACAGTGAGATTTCCTCAGCTCCTACATTGCTTGGACTCCAAAGCAGTAGCAGTGGTGAGCCCCTGATAGAAAGCATGGGGGACCCTGTGGAGGAACTACGTGAGGCTGTAGAGATGCTGAATGACACTGTTAGGGAAAGAGGCCGATCGCAGAGCCATGACCAGGCCATCCAGGAGCTGCTGAGCAAGGTAAGGAGATGGGAATCAGTTAGACAATGTGTGCATATGGCAGCTCTACATCTAGTTTATTAGAACTGATTGTGGCCACAATGTTTGTTAAGTTATAATGACCTTAGACGATGCTGAATAGTCTGAATGGTTTTTAAATCGTTCTACTTTTGTCACAAACAGTTGCACAAACCAATAGTGCCACATCTGGTTTCCTTTTGTCTGTGGCTACGACTTTAATAGGCCCCAAACGAGCCACCACTCCCCTTCACATGAGCGTTTTTGCGTTAATTCGATTTATTCTTGGTAAAAAAATCAGTACACATGTCAAAATAGAACATACACACATGCCTGGAGGGGACTTCCTGACAGCATTTTAAACACTAATTTGCAATGTGGCTCTCATTGGAAAACAAATAATACACAGTGCAGTATAATGACTTAATGGCATCCTACAAGTACTCATGATGACTTTGTGCCTCACCAGCATGCCAGCCTGGCAGTGCGTGTGGAGGAGTGCTTATGCTGCAGCAAGGAACTCAGCCTGGACATACTAGAGAGGGAGACAGACATGGCTGTCCAGTGTGAGCCAGACCGCTGCGGCCTAGAAGCTCTGCAGGAGAAGCAGGACCACCTGGAGGTGAGAGGAAGATGCTGGCACATGTTGTAATTTTGGTGTAAACATTTATAATGATTCACTGGTGCTAATATGATCCAGTATTCCATTCCACTGACTCTTGATTCTGGACTTTTTGCTCTGTGTAATGAAAAAAGGGAAGCCCCCTCCCCATTCTCACACTTGCCTCCAACACATTGTTCCACAGTGTGTTTCCTGTTGTGCCAGATTTTCTCACATCTAAAAAAGGGCCAGCCCACCCCGCTTTGTGCTGTGTTTAATTTATTATATAAACTGTGCTATGCAATCACACACATACACACATAGAGCGTGCAAAAGTTTATTATTCACACAGGATATTTATTTATGCCTGTGTGAGTCACTGTTCTGTAAGCTCTCAAAGTGTGTGTGTGTTTGTGAGTAAATGTGGTGGGGTGTGTATGTGCCTCCGTGGGTCATGGGGTTGGAGATGTGAGGTTGGGAATGGTAAAGTTCTGTGTGAGTCATTTTTGGGCAGTGTTATGTTTATCACACATACACACACACACACACAGCTGTCTGGACTTGATACCATTGAAGAGCAGAAATGACCTAATCTCCTAAACTGAAATAACTGTGCCGTCAGCAGACAGGCATTCGCAACTCAGTGTTGTTGAAGCTTACTGTAGCTGAGAAACGTTATGAAGTATTACTCCCAGAGAACCCTCAACTCTATTAATTACTGCCTCGTCAAAGGGAGAAAAAAATGGTCAAGATTGCAAGCTTGCTATAGCGTGGCAGCCCATATGTAGACCATATGGGTCTCTAGCTGAATAATATGCATAAAGCTATGGGGATGAGGTCATAGTCTTACAGAGATACAATTGGTACAGGCTGTCTGAGTGATACCGGGTTTGATGGGAGATGATAGATTTTTACTTTGATTCTCCACAGATTGACTATGAAATCATCAGGGAGGAGGTGAAGGAGATGGAGAACCTGGCCTCTCGGTTGGAGGAGCTGTGCCCAGAGAGAGTCCATGTACTTGGGGCAAAGATCCAGGCTATGCTGCAGGCCTGGACCGAGCTGGGAAAGAGTGTGACGGAGAACAAATCCCGTCTGCAGGAATTTGTGCAGCTCCAGGACTTCTTCAGGAGCTACCTCGCCATGATGTAAGCAGGGCATGGGGATGCTTTGACCCCTTTCTGAGCCAGACGTTCTTTTGTAATGCTCTTTGTGAAAACATCTGCCCATTACAATATCTTTTCAAGGAAAGAACAGGATGTTCTACTTGTCAAGTACAGGTCCCTGGTGGAATGTATAATTTAAGATGTGCTGAGGAGGTCAGCACAAGTTTCCTGGGCCGAGTGTGACAAGGCGATGAATGTCTGTCCTATCAGGGAGTCTGGTCATTCTCATGTTCTGTGAATGTATGGCTTTTCTCACAGCCCTGTTCCTTGTCTCCTCACCCCCTCTTACCCCACCCCCACTCCTCTGGATAGCTCATGGACAGAAGACACCAGGTCATGCATTTTCTCAGATACCGCCTTGCATCTTGGGAAAGATGGTCAGAGGCCCCTGGCTGCAGAGCTGGACATACAGATTGAGCAAAAGTTTGAGGAGTTTGATGAGCTGGTAGCCACGGGGAGGGGCGTTTTAGACAAAGAACACCACCTCACACAGATGGTGAGCAGCACTCACTGTGATCCTTGAATGTATTGTTTGATTAATTTTTTTCTGCTTTTACAAACCCTGTGTAATGTCTTGCAGGTTAGAGAACGCATGGAAGAACTGAGGAGTATGCTTGGATGGATCTTGGTGCATTGGAGGGCTCAGAAACAACAGTGGCTTCACAAGAAGAGCAGACAGGAGCCTTCCCAAGATAACATTTACTCTGAGGCCACAATGTACTCCCCATTAACAGAGGTACATGAGCAGAAAGGCACCTATTGTAGGGATAGACTTGGACAGAATTGTGCCCTTTGTGTACAGTGTCATATTTAACAAATCAAGGTTTGTTTGTTTTTTTAAAGTTTGAAAAGTAAAACAACTAATAAACCACAAAATCATAATAATCACATAATAAATCACAAAACCTCAAAAATGAAGGACTGAAAGATGAAGACAGGCTTTTGATGAAGAGTGGGGGAAACAATGCTAGTGTCTTGTTTAAAATGTTTCCTGCTATCGTAAATAAAACATTGGTGCTATAGATTGAATAATTTTCTACCAATGTACATATTTGTTAATTCTTTCTTTCATGGCTTCCTAAACAGAGTTTAGCTCCTGAGCTGGAGGCCTACCAGTCCCATCAGTCCCCAGTCATCAGCATTGATGAAGACAAATTAAAGGCAGCAGGAGACAGCCAATCCTCATCCCTCCTGCCCAGACAAACCGGACAACAGGAGGAGAAGCAGATAGAGGATGGGTACGAGGTCATGAACAGTATCGGACCACGTGGGGGCGAGGCTTCCTCCTCAGAGTCTCCCAAACCCTCCATTGTGGTCCTCAAAGAGCCAAACAGCCCCACTCTAGGGGGCACGGTCAACCTCATCCTTAGCTTTGGTAACACAGGGGACAGCCAAGTTCAGTTGCTTGACCCACCTGCTAGGACTGATGAGGTAGTGGAGGACACCTCTGAGCCTGTCCACAGGGTGAGAAACGCATTCATCACTTCACTCTAGAAGTCACGAAACATCATTACAGAGTACAGGCATTACTGGCTACACACATTTCTTCCCCAAAAGTACTGAAACAAATGATATTTATTGCTGTTCTTGAAGGACAATTCAGTAACATTCATTCTCTGTAATGACATGCATGGGATCTCCCTCCTAGACTGTCTGCTGCTGTTCATTCCTCCCTCTCCTTTGGCCTTCATATCTTCCTTTTTCCCCATTTTCTCCCTCAGCCCACTGTGCCTCAATCTTCTGCCTGTAAAAACTTTTGGAGGCGCTGCCAGGGGCTTTTGGAAAATACTTTGGGTAGTTTAAAGCGAAAGAGAAAGATTTATCGGCAGAGTGCAAATGAGGTAAATTGCGCGGATTGAATTGGAATTGCATGCTGCGTCTCAAAGTGTGCTGGGGATGCATGCTGTGTGTAGTTGTTTTCTGGTGGCAGCATGCTCTACTAACCCTGTTACAAGGTACAGTCGGTATACTGCCTCCCCACGTTGTTGCCTTGTCAGTTAACCATGAGTGAAAGGAAATAAGTCACGCCAGAGTGCAATCATATCTGCACTCACACCATCTCCAAAGACATTGTGGCTTGAAAATTTACATTTAATGAGAGAAAAGTGAGAAAAGACAACAAACCATTTTAGATTTCAGATTTCCCACATAACCGCACTCATAAACGTAAATTCAAAACCAAGTAAAGTCTGTTTCTAATGAAGTATATTATGTTATGATATTTAGTGGGATGGGAAAGGAGAGGTGCTACTTTCACAATCCATTAGTTAAAATATAAAAATAATGAATGAAATGCAGTGATACATCTGATCTCCAATTAGTGAACAATAATTTGCTCTGTTTTCAGAGAGAAACCCTGTTACCAGTTTGTCATAAATTACCATAATCTATACATTGAATTTATACCAAATATAGTTTTAGGTCAACCCAAAAGTTTATTTCAGTTATATTAAAATTGTATTAAAAATGTTTCGAAATCGATTCATTTTCTTCAAATGAAAGTGGCTTGAAGAAATGGATTGCAAAATATCTTTGAGGGCATTTTATTTAAGAATAGACTATGAATATTCTTAGCAGTATTTGCATTTAAAGGAGTCATGTAACTTGTCATACAGTCCAGCCTCATTAACGAGGTATTTACTAAGTAAGTTTGAGGCACTGAAAACAAATGTGTGTAATTAGGATTTCCTAGAATGAATGTGAATCCATCTTTGCAATAATCTGTCAGTTGTCACTTGGCCCTTTCAGCTTGTCTTGTGTAAACTGAGATGAATGGTTTAAGTCCCAACAGAAAAACAAACAGTGAATCAGTGTGTTTATAATCCAACTTTCCTCCGACATTAAAACTTTTCTTTGGACCTCAGCTTGTTCAATGAGCCAGGTTTTAGAGCTGGAAACAGATAGACAGAGACAGAATGAGGGTGATGAGTAAGAAAGCACACAGAGTCATCTCCCTGCTGTGAATGTTGACAGAAGCTCTCTCTGCTCATGATGTAAACCTGGTCTTGTTTGGATCTCCGTGGCTATGCCACAATTGTGTATAATAAGTGACCTCACCCTCACTTCCTGTGAAACTTGTGCTCCAAAATGGCTCCCAGTAGGAGTGCGCCAATACAGGCCATCATACACGGAACTATTGCTGAACTTTAAAGAAAGGCCCCCAGACTGCACACCATGATTTATAGTCTGGGGCTTCCACAGAAACAAGAGATTAGTCACAGAGTTGAAAGGTCAAGCCATTACAGCTGGCTATGACGGCATGTGCAGCCACATATGATTTTGATTAAGTCCTGCAAGTGTGCGATTGCAATCATGTCCATGTTTTTTTGTCCTTTCATCTAATTTTTTTGTCTTTCCTGTTTCTTATACATTTGTGTTGCTGTATGAGGCTGATACATTCCTGAATCCATTGTTTTCTTGGATGAGTGGGGTGTAGAGAAACAGAGGCTTATGTTTGTCACTGAAAAGTAGCTGATTGGCTTAGTCAGTTTTGCTCTCATGTCATCATTCATCTGTAACACATAAAACGGCTCTTGTTCTCGCAGAGAGCTGCAAGGCTCTGGCCTGCAGCACGCATGAGTCTCTCTGGGGATAACCATTTACAATAAGGCATTTGCAGCTTTAGTGAAATGACTGCTCATGCTCATGCACATGCCTAATATCCTTTTCTCTCTCTTTATAGGTAAGTACCTACTTGCATGTCAAAGATAACAACTTGGCTGTGGCCCCTGTGTATGAGAGTATCACCCTGCCCCGCCAAAAGAGCCGCTCTGGAGCCTCAGCCTCCCCTACTTTCCTGTCATCCTCATCCTCCTCGCCATCTTCCTCTGCACCTGCACCTCAGACGACCAACGTAACCTTCCACCCTCTGATGGGGAGCGGCAGCAGCTCCATCTTCAGCAGCCTCAAGAGAATGGGCAAGAAAAGAAAGAGAAAGAGAGATGCTCGCAGACACACTATCCAGAAAATCATGGGGGTGGAAGAGCAAACAGAAGGGATGCCTCATTATGCCTGTGAGACAATCACATATGACACACATACATGGCCGCTGAAGGAAGGCAGGAGGAAGAAGAGTTCACCAAAGAGCCCAGCCAGTGGGGATGGAGTAGACGCTATAGCCTATATGAAGAATCCCTTGTTGAGGGACATTGATACAGAGTGTTCAGGAGAATACAGCATTACTCCTTATGCTGTATCAGAAGGGCCAACCAATTTATCTTCCACAAGCCAGGTGAGAAGCCACTGCAGATTCCTCTCTTTGGGCTCTGTGCTGAGCTTCGACCTACCTAAGGACATGACCCTCATCCCCAGCATTCAGGACATCATCACAATTGCCCCCCCTGAGTCCAAAAAAGGAGCAGGGACTGATCCGGACCCCCACTCCCAGAGACACTCAGCCCTGAGCTCTTTCAAACAGACTCGGCCCACTCCTGCCATCACACACAGTTCATCAGATTTCATGTTCTCTGAAACACAGACTTCGACAGTTGGAGCTAAAGCTCTGCCTGATGTGGACAAGAGTTCACAACCACCGCCTCCTCTTTCCATGCGTGATGATGAGGATCAGACTGTACCATGCAACGACCTGTCTAAAACCCAGTTCAGTCTGCAGGAGGATGCAGAACAGGAGTGGGATAAAATGTCATCCGAGGTTAAAACCAGTACAGCTGACAGGGATGGGACCAGCCAGCCTTCTCAGCTCCCAATTTATGTGAACCAAGCCCAAAGTACAGCTGCACATAAACATGAGTGCCCTAGTGTCCACACACTCATTCGCGACCTAAATGGACACCAGTACCACAAAACTGCAAGACCTCATAGTGTGCGTGAAGAGAGCCCTGGACTTCAGTGCCTGAGCCAAGCTTCTCACATGGTAGTGAATCTGAAGTCAACAGTGAGTGTGAGTGTTCGTCAGGACTCAGTGGACTCTGGTATCTCCACTTCCAGCAGCATCAAGCTTTGCACTGATGCACCATGTCCAGATATCCTGCAGCCTAAGGGAGTAGTGGGGAGGCTCATGTCCCTTGAAGTGGGAGGTATAGACTGCACTAAATCAAGAGAGAACAGTGTAACACCCTCAGGCCTGTCTCCAGACACTGCAGAGCTAGAAACAGAGCCTGTCCACCTCGACCATCAGCAGTTTGAAGAGGAAGAAGAAGAACTGGAGGACATCTGGAATCAGACTACTAACTACAGACAGAGCATCTGCTCAGACATCATGTACCAGCCCGAACAGGAAGACACCGTACCCTCAGACCAATCCAGAGAGCCTCGTTCTCGGTCACCTTCACCTAAGACACCGGCTGTGCTCTACAGGAACCTGGTCACAGCCTCTGCACCCAACCTCCTCGTGGCAGAGTTCAGACTGCCGTCCCACATTCAGAGCTTGCTTGGTTATGACAAGGACCAGAGTCCCAAAAGTCACCACCCTCCACTGGCAATAGGAGACAGGAGGTCGTGGGCAGCATTTCCAAACAGGGAACCAGCCAGCAAGACTGCAGTGACAGTGAACGAGACAGCATCTGATCCAGTGAAGCTGCCGGATGTGGGCGACAATCAGAGATACATTTATCAATACAGAGAGGATGAGGAGGAGGAACAGGAGGTGAAGGAGGCAAATGTGGGGGAGGAGGTGGATGAGCGCACAGGTTGTTTGAAGGTGAGGTCAGAGTTTGACATACTGTGACGTCTACACCTATGACACTGTCCTGTTTGACCTTTTCCCTTTAAAGGGTCAGTTCACTCGCCCATATTGGTCCGCAGCCATGCAGACTGTTTAAGTTTTATTTGCCCAGGTTTTGAGAAATTGGTCTTTACGATTTCTGCTTTCACCAAAGTACAAAGGAAATGAATAGAATTTTGTTCGTGGTGCTCTTAACATTTTCAGAAATAACAATTTTGAAAAAACTAACATTAACGTCCCTTTCCAGAAACAATACCTTGGTTAATTTATTGTTCTCAGAGGTGGAAAATTGTCTTTGGCCCATCTGGCAGTTCATTAAAACATTAAACCATGCACAAATGAATTGCATAACAAACAAAGTCAAAGAAATAAAGTGGTCACCATGACAACTGCAGATTTCTGGTGGCAAAGACTGATATCTCAAAGCCAAGATAAATAAAACCAAAAATATCTCCATGTCTAGATAGCACTAGAGGTTAATGAGAAAATATATTTTATGTAAATTGGGTGAAGTGACCCTTAAACACACTTGATGCATCTACTGGAAGTTTAATTAGTGTAAATTAAAGTGTTTACTTAATACTAATTAGTATACCAATAGTTATTTGTATGTAATGAAATATGTATTGCAAAACTTAAGATGTCAACATGTAGTTGGGGTAAGCAGCTTTTAGCACTTTTGCCTTGTAGATACTAAAGATAACACAACTGCATGAACAAGTAACATTTTTCTCATCCGTCATGACTGTGGAAACTTCTCTTTCTAAACAGGACCAGTCCATGAGTCTACTGTCCGTCCATATGGATTTGGATGGGGCCTGTTGCCAAAGAAAAGCCTCACAAAGCCTGGAGGACATGGAGAAGCAAGAACAGCTGATGGCCACAGGAGGGCGCTGTTTCACCCTGGTGAGACTTCATGCAATCCGTTTAGCTCTTTGCATATAACAAATACAGCTTGTATCATTGACCGCAGTGTTAATTCAAACAGAGTGGAAAGCCTGAGCTGCAGTCAATGGAGGGAACTCTCGAGAGGAAGCAAAAGCTGCAGCTGGGTGGAAAGAAAGTAAGAACAGCCCCATTCAGTGTTTAAGCCAGTGGCACAGTCAGCAAATGTAAAGCCCGCAGTCAGCAACACACACGCTTATCTTATTTTCACAGGCAACCTCCAGAGGCTGGAACTCCTACCATGCTGTCCTATATAGACACACCTTGTGCTTCTACCAGGAGAGAAAGGATACACTGAGGGTAAGCGGAAAAGAAGTACAGCAAACTGAGGAGAACAGAAATGATAAATAATTGAAGTGGATAATATGAATCTAATGATGATCAATCTGTGCTGTGTTGCAGAGTTCTGCATGTGGTCTGCCGCTGAACCTCATGGGAGCTGAGTGTTCACCTGCACCAGAGTACACCAAAAAACCCAACTGCTTTCGACTACGGTGAGACTGTAATAACGACTCAATTGCAGTAATGATGTTTTAAATTATACAGATTGAAAGGCAGTGATAGATGTTTAGACAGCTGTGTGTTTGACCCCTCTGTCATCTCCATGTTAACCTTCAGGCTCCGTGATGGGTCTGAATATCTGCTCAATGCACCCTCACGCTTTATGATGAAGAAATGGATGATGAAAATACAAGCAAACACAGGTAAACATAATTATTTCAAAGCTCATTTATGCCATGAGTGAGTTTATGTTCCATGAATCATATTTATGTTTTTGTTTTTAGGTCAGAGTGAGTCTTCAACATCAAGTGTCCTTGGCGAGCAAGGCCTCCCCATTTCCTTGTAAGATATGGTGGTTAAACAACGTCTCTTCACTTTTGATTCCCACATTGAAATGCCTTTAATCCTTAAAATGACACTTTATAAATAATCATTTATAAAATTCCTCGCTCCGTTCAGAAATCCCTCCCTCTGCTCCGGTTGTCACGGCCTCGCCAAATGCCACTGTTCCTCCCGACATGATGTCACCTCCACGTTCCCCAGGCCCAAACCGCCGGGCCCCGCCCAAACCAAAGAGATTGTTGTCCTCACCAGAGAGTTCAGTCAAATGCCACAGAGTCACTTAAGGAGTTTGGATGAGCAGTCGACCATCTCATCCTCACATGGAGGCTGCTGTGGTAAGGTCCTCTGCTGTGTAGACAAAAGCTATATTTACCTGGGGAGGGTTTACCAAACATGCATCTGCTTCACATTCACACTTACGGGAAGGAAGCACCACCAAGCACCACCCCCCATTATCTGATACTGAATAGCCCCACCGGGCCACACATGGTTAGATGATGCACTCGTCTATGCTCATTATTGATCAAGCAGGATTTGTATTCATACAAGCTTTGTAATGATTTTATAAACCAAGTTTCTTTACCCTTGAGGCTGCTGTTGAGTTCAAAATGGATTTCAGGATTTCATTTGGCATAGTGTGTCAGACTGCTATTAAAAGTGCTCTATCTATCAAAGAAGACAGTGAATGGCTGCTGCAGGTGTAGTATGTACCACTAGGGGGAGCTAAGGCATTGTCTTACTACATATTAAACAACTGAAGTATCAAAGGACTGCACACAGACATATATGCAATATTTTACTTATTTCTGTTTTATTTATTTAAATGTTTCTTTATTTCTGCTTTTAATATTTTGTTTCTATAGATGATGACGATGATGATGAAGGCAGTGTAACCATGACTCACAGATTGTCTGGAGCATCCAGCGACAACACCCCTTCCTCCCCTCACTCCCCTGTATTCAGTGGTCAGGACTGGCTCGGCAACAAGCGTCGCTCCCACTCCTTCACGTCAGGTCAGTTTGCAGTTATTATTAACCTAAATGATCTATAATCTGTCTGTGAATCATAAACAGCTGTTTTTATTATGTCTTCTAATGTCCTGTATGCTATGTTTCTTCTCAGCAACTTACCAGAAGATCAAGCCCATGTTGCATACCCCTGGAGGCCTGGAAAGAGGCTCCAACTACTGTGTGACTCTGGTGGTTGGAGATAAATCATCAGACAGTTCGTCCACAAGCAGAGGCTCCGAGCCTCCACTGCTGGCCATGGCTGGATGGCAGCGCGACACGTATCAGGACTCTGCTCTGAGGAGCTACGCCAGCCTGCCGCGGCCACGCAACAAGTCCGTCTTCAAGAAGTTCTTTGGGAAAAGGGACCTTTGAGTTTTTTAAATTATGATTTTACTAATAAAGTGTTTACCTATAGATTCCAATGTGCAGTGCACATATTATGCAAAGAAAATGCTACTACTGACTATATTTATGATTGGAAGAGCTAGTACGGTTTTATTTTTGATGTGTTTTATATAAATCACTTATGGGCTGAAAGGTCTCTTTAAATAGGTCCTGTTTATGGATATTTATATCGCTCTTCTTCACTTTTCTCGTTCAGTTGAAAGCAATAACAATACTGTGTGAGTGTGCACTGCGTAGTTGTAGATTACTTAATTGAACAACACATTTTCCCGCCAGTCTTATTTTGTATTTCTTTTGTATTTCTTTGGATTGTGGTGTTATCGGGTTAACAGGCTGTGTAAAGCTTCCTGCTCAACAGAGAATCATTGTAGATTTAGAGAATAATCCCAGTGTTATCACCATAACTAAATTAAGACCAAGTATTAACGATATACTGAAATCACAACACTTACTGAACTAGATCATGACAGCTCTCCTCCTCCGCGTGTACATGTGTGGCTCACCAAAACATTGTCTTCCTACTTATTCATGAAAGCAGCAGTTTGACACTGCTTGAGCTCATTTGATATTAACACATTTTAAATACTAATTGTACCAAAGACTATTCATAATAAAACATTAAAATCAATGATTTGCTGTGAACTGATGAAAATATTCCTTTCTCTTACACTCAAGCTTTTTTGTCATCGCTGGAGGCTTTGAAGAAGAAGGGATTAGACGAACAGAGAGATTAAAGGCCAGGCCAGGCTAAGAACATTTTCACATCTGCGCCTTATTTTTGCATATTAAAAACCTGCCCACATTCAAAGACATGACTCAAACAAAATCTATAATGAATGTTGCATATATGCTGAGGGACCAAGCATTCTCCACACACATTATGGATGCATAATGAATCATATGCATGTAGAGTTTGCAAAATGCTGCTGTTTAGCATTACAAAGTAGTTGCTACAAGATGTCTGAGGGACAGATAGGTTACTGCAGAGAGGGAAATGGATTCCTTTGTGCACATTTAAACTTATTGAAAGATTTGGAAGATGTGAACTACTTGGAAAAGCTAATACATGTGCAGTGTTGTATTGACGTTAAAGGCACCTAAAGCAGAAGTGTCACCTGAAGGGTTTGAAATGTCTTTTTAAGTGTTAGCCAATAGCAGCTGAAATCAGCTGAGGTGTAATCGCAGAAATCATTTGAATTGAAACAGTTGAATTGTCAGTGAACATTGAAGCAGTTGAACGATCATTCAGAGAGTAATGAAAGCTGCTGAGGTGTTAGTTGAACAACAGATGTGAGACCAGCTGTGAAAAGTGCACCTTTCTCTCTTTAACCACCACACCTTTTTTTGAATAGCACTATAACTGATGTAAAAAAAAAAAGAAGAAGCATTTTTGGCACAACCATTACACCACCTTTCCATTCATATAGCACTGCCAAATGTCACAGTGTGGTCTTGGCACGTATATACGCAAACACACATGCACACAGCAGCTACAGTAGCGTATGGAATGGAAACAGTTCGCGAAGTTGTGCGTTTGTGGTGCAAATTTGTCAAAACCGTCCAGCAGAGGCATTAATCATGGCAAGTCAGCAATCTGTGAATCATTATCAAGACTCTATAGAGCTGAGTGCTGTGTGACTCACAGCACTGTAAAATACTCCCTACATGTTGTTCAGTTTTTATACAAAATCCCCATGTAAGTCATGTTCATGTGCCACTGCAATGATCTGTATGTTACTAGTGTATTCCGTGCAGGACAAGTAATGACCCGCAGTGACATACAGGATGTGACTGGCTAATTCACAGAGCTGCTGCATGCACATGTGGCAACTATTTTCTTGACATGCATGGACTACAAACATTTGGATTCTCCCCTCCACAATAAAGACAGTTCTTGTGTGTTCTTCTCTACCGTCAAGTTTGGAATGACAGCCACATCCTTTGTGGCCCTGAGGGACGCAGCACCGGTCAATCGATTGATCACCCTGCCCTCGATCTTTGTGTCCTCTCTGTGCCCTTTGACCATCATATCACCCTCCGACAGCTCCCACTGCTTCCTTCACAGCTCTGGGGGGTTTCATTCCTCCCCTGCAGAGACAGTGATGCACTCACTCATTCTGTGTGTGTGTGTGTGTGTGTGTGTGTGTGTGTGTGTGTCACACCACACTCTTGGGGCTTTTTCTCTTGAGTGTTGGAATACATGGCGAGGCAATGGATAGGTGAACCACAAAACACAACGCCCACACACTTCTCCACACTTCGGTTGCTGCACTTTCCGTTTCTAACCACTAATAACAGCCCACATGAGATATCCTCCCAAAGGTGAGGTAAAGTCCAGGTTTTCGGTTTGTAGCCAAGTGAAAGGATGACTCACAGCGGTTACCACAGTCATTCAAAAAGATCCGGAGATTACAAGGTACCATCAAGGTAGTGTAAGAGGAGAAGGATGTCCTCAGGCCCTGACATCTCCCCAGCTGTTGATGGAAAAAGGCCTTTGTGCCTCTGGAAGGATGCATCTTTACACATTGCAGCTTTCTGCAGGGAATAAGTTATAGGCTGCTCTTTAAGCCATTAGATCAAAATAAGTATAGATTCCTGCCAGTATCTTTTGGAAATATACAAGCTGCTCATTTTAAGAACAAGAAAGGAATTTGTTGAGGTCAGGCAAAGATTTTCCTTCTATTTTCTTTCACGTGCTTCTTTGAGCTTTGATCCCAAGCTCAAAAGGGGAGGCCTACAGAGTGGTGTGATAGTGGCCCGGACACTGGCTTTGAAACCCAACACTGAGCCTCCAGTGGCCCCGGGGAGCCCCATGAAAGTGATGTAATGGGAAGACTGGTTTAGAAATCATCAGTGGTGGGCAGTAGGGTGGAATAGTGGTTAGGAACCCAGATCAAATGGCTTCGTTTCCAAAACCTTTGGATCCCGTTGGCCATTAACAGCCCACCTGTCAAAACCAGGGGACATTAGTTATGCTCATCAGCACAATGAGATGAATTAAAGCTTGGTTATAGCTTTCTGGGATTATATCTGAAATCTTAATGTCTGCCTGTCGCACTAAGTGGCCCGTGTAAAGCCTTGTTGCAGAAACTGCGAGAACTCACATACCCAGTGCATGCTGAGAAATGACCTTGATTTAAGGGAGTATTGCTAAGCACTTACCATGTGCAGGCTTTGGCACTGAGAAATCTGACATCACAGATGCTAAGAAGCCTTAACCCAACATCTTACAATAAATCATACGATCATCTTGGGAAATAAACAGTGCATCTGAAGTTCGGCTTTGGGAAAGCTGGAGCTGGCTTTTGTGTGTCTCCCACATGGTCTTTGAACAATATGTCAGATTTTCATCAGATGTGTTTGGCATTTTGGCCGAGGGCTTCTCGGACAATACATCATAATATGCCTCTACTATACAGCTGTTGTTGTGCCTCCTGGGCTGGTACCACAAAGTGCAATAACTGGAGAGAAATTTCCTCGTCTAAGCACCAGCTCCCCACCATCCGCAACCACCCACCCCTCCCCACCCCCCCTCTCCCTCCAGCCGGCAAGCTCCCTTTTGTCCTGGATTGTTGGTAAGCTTCTTGCATTTCTGTGTCCTCCATGTGTGGAGGGATAAAGGGTGCGGGGTGCCATACAGACATCTGTCCCGCAGATATGGTGCGTATGCATCCCTGCGATATGGATATTAATTCACTTCATATTCATTCAAGCTCCGCCATACGGTCTTTCATGCAACACTCCTCCTACTTAGGACACATCAATGCATTCAAGTCCCCCGACAGTGCATCCAATTGTTACAGTCACACAATTGTTATGTCCGAACAAACCCGTGGTGTTTCCAATGTAAAATAGCAAGCAAGGTGCCCACATGTGCGGTTAGCGTTACCGTAAAACAATGAAATATGGATGTTTTCGGACAGGGTTTCTCTTCTGTGCAATAAATACATAAATAAAACCCTTTGACTTTGACTTCTTTGCTATATCAAGTACTGGTGTTATGATGATGTGGAACATTTCATACTTTCATCATGATCCTGTAAAGTGTGAAGTGTTCCCAATCAGCCCTGTCAGATGAACTCAGGTAACCCTTCTTCAACAACACTATTTACATCAACCACTTATTCATTACTTTCAGAAAACTATTTTAATTGTTTATTCTTTTATATTCAGCCATTATTACTTTTGGCTATTTCAACAGTATATCCATTACCTTTAGCAAATAGTTAAGCAAATGAGAATATTTATTCAAATAAAAGAAACCAAATGTTTGACCTGATGAGCTTTACTCACACTCCCTGGCAACGACCAAGATACACCCGGCTGGGAATCACTGCTATAAATCATAGGTCCATAATATCACAATATGGACAATATGCTTTCCTAATTACATCATAACACATCAAATGCATACACACACACACACACACACACACACACACACACACACACACACACACACACACACACACACACTTTACTCAGTAAAACTGGCAAGGTCTTTGTCACTGTTACATAACCCATCTGCTACTCTGCTGCAGGGTGCTGAGGATCACCTTCCAATCAGCAGAGCCAGCTCCCTCAGCGGTGCTGCTCGGCTTGCCAACCATGAACCATAGCACCAACCCTAATTGCCTGTTAAGACTGTACCAACAATAACTACGCAGCGTCATATTTCCATGTTAGTTCAAAAGTACGACCATTGCACCGTTGACTTTGAGGCCAATTCGGTGACTGTTGGTGCCAGTGGATCCTGAGGTAACGTCAGCAGTGGCCACAGAACAGATGCTGGCGCAGCAGCATGTCTGACGCAGATCACAGCTGGCAGCTCTCTCTGCAGCCAGCCTGACAGGTTACATCAGTTATACAAGCAGTGTTAAAAAAAAAAAAAAAAAAAAAGCCAAAAAATCCTTCCATGTATTTTCACTTTCAAATGACCTGAAGATGCTTTGGTGCAGAAACAAATATCTCTACCAGAGTGTTTCTATTAAAAACCTTGATACAAGCGCCAGACTTTGGAGCTCACACAGTGCGAGCAAGTCTGCAGTCTGTGTGAGCTGAACTATCAATAAACTCATGAACCTTGAATGTTTTTGAGCTACTTCAGTCTCTAAAAAGCTACTTTACCTCTTTCTGTTAAACCTACATTTAAGATCAAGAAGTAGTAAAGTGCCAGATTTAATTTGCAGCTGTGTGTTGACAGTCACAGAGTTTGACTACATGTCTCATTTTATAGCTCTAAAACCCTTCAAAGACCACTTTAGTGCTGCAGGATCAGAGTAAACCCTTCATAAATGGACTCTGACATCTAAAATCCTACATTCAGCGATACTATTTATCCTTTACTGTAAGCTGACGGTGCATGGGCAGAAATTCCATTATCTCCCAGGACGGAGCAGAAAATCCGCAAAACAAAAGTCAAGCATATTTATTTGTACTGCTGAATATGAAAACAAGAGTAAAGCTTATCAAAAGTATGAAAACATCTGCATCTGCTAAACAAATGTCCATCTTTGACTGTATGAAAAGAAACTATCTCACTGTTGAAAGACAATAAATGTTTATTTTTTAAATTTCTGGTCACGCTAGTAGAGGAAGAAACCATGAAAGAATTGGATACAGTTGTACTGTTAAATATTGATTGATTTTCAATGAGCACATCCTCAGGTTGACAAGACAAACACATTGGGAGGCTCACGCAGCACAGAGCTAAATGAATGAACAGAGCATTGCTTTGTTTAAAAGTAAAAAAAAATATAGCACCGATTGTCCTTGAGAACAAATGAATTTTCTACACTCAAAATGAGAAAGGCATGCTGCAGCCTCTGTAAGACCAACAGCTAAATAAAAAATAAAACACAGCTGTTTTGAGGGCGAAGCCTGACTCTGAGAGCACGGGGTATTTACACACTAACTGAACAATTCCCCCCGCTGTGTTCCATCTCACAATCAATTATTCAGCATGCAATCCATTTTGAGGCTGTATGAGGATGAAAAACATAAATTGTGTACATAAATGCATGCATGTGACACACTAACTCTTTCAGCAGCTCGGATGCCCTTCAGGTTAGGTCACAAGGCTGTTAGGAAGCGTGTGTAGACCCACTGAATGCTCTGGCTGTGTGCGCTGTGTATGCACTGACACAAATAAAACTTGTTGTCAGCACTAAAATACGCACGAACCGTTGGGTTTTTCCTCTTTAATGGCTCTGAAGCTCCATATTAGGCTGTTTGTTTTAGACATTCTTGTAGTGCTGCCAAAATGTCTTGTAGAATAGCATTTCGGTTCTCCTTCGACACCTAAACGGGAAAAGAAATAAGCAAAAATCAGTCTGCAGATAATGTAAAATTGAACAAATTGCGCTGCCGAAAGTAAACAAGAAGAAAACTGTGGCAATTGTCTTGTCCTGTGGGTGTTTAGCCTCAGAGGATACAATATCCATTCTGAGATTATCAAACCACATGTTGTCAACATCAACTCCTAATCTCTGACCCACTGTCTGAAAAGTGAAATTACTCATCATGTTTGGCAAAAAATGTTTACACTACCTCATTACTTTGTTATATATAATAACTTCCCCGGCAGAGTGAGTATTTTGCATGACAATATCCATAACTGAGTCTTCCGTGATAAATTATTTTGACATTTGAGACCACCCTTTGTTGTTGAATCAGTCACGCATGATTTAGAGTTAATCCTGCTATAGGAGAGGGATAATGCAGGGCATGCCCCTTCTGCGTTACTGAGCAGACTGACTGACCTCCTAAGATCAAGTGGACTCAATGTGAACAGTGTCCTGTAGCTATTGTGGTACTTGTAAGCTCCTAAACTGACCTAAATATCTTTTTTTTCTTTCCAAAGAGTGTTGCTAGCATTTGTACTCACAGTAAAGACCTTGACATCTCTCCTGCTCCGCACCTCTTCCACAAGACCCAGTGGTTTACCCTTGGGGACGGGGATGGTGCCCAGGATGGTGCAGGAAGAACTATCTAAAGTCTGTCTCACTGCCCTGATGAACGACTGGCTGAAGAGCTCCATTTTGCCAATTTCATCAATGACAAACACCTTCCTGCTGCCCCCGTCTGCTGACCCTACCTGCAGATGAGAGACGTTAGCATTAAGCAAGAACGCTGTAAGTGCACGCTCAATTTGGAAATAAAAGGAAAACCAGCTCAGTTTGGACATTTATTGATAAAAAGATTAAATAGGTTTCATTGGTGGCCGTGTGGCTAATCTAGCGTGTGGCAGTATCTCATCATGTTAATGTCTCGTGTGAATCTCACTGACGGATAGTATGACCGTGACTGGGATTGCATGTTACACACGACGGGTGATCTGCAGTGATTACAGAAATGCTTTAAACGAGATGAAAGTGGAATATGTGCCGCCAAGGCATAGACACCTTCCTTTACAGTGCATGTGTAGGCGTCACTGCAGGTTCACTTACATGCTGGATTAATCACGGTCAGTGACAGCCAGACGGCACCACCAACACTAAAAATGTCACTCTGGAATTTATGTGGTTGCAAGCTTTCAATTATTCCATCAATGCGCAGGAAATCAAAGGTTGTATGATTTGTTAAGTGGGGAGACACGGGGGTGTTTAGGTTGCTGTGATCTATTGATGAGGGTGAGTTTAAAAAAAAAAAACACATGTTGCTGTCTCACATTTCTGAAGAGTGGGAGAGCCAGGTTTTCAAACGAAGGCAAGTCAACCACATACTGGCCAACTGTGTATTCCCGTCTGCCGTGAGACGCACCAGCAGCATCTCTGTAAGTCGAGATGAAGTGAAGGTTAGTCAAAACAAAGTGATAAAAGAGACCAGGTAGTTAGGTTTAGATAGGATGACAACCACGCTACCTGATTCTGGACAGGTGGCCCCTCTCTCCTGTCAGGGTGACAACATCAAAGCCGACTCTCCGGCCTCCCTCCCTGACTTCCTCTGTGTAAAACCCTTCAACTCCCACTCCTGATGACACTAAAGCCTCACAAGCTTTCTGGACCAGAGTGGTTTTCCCCACACCTGTAAGCAAAAACAGACACTGCAAAAAAACACTGTAACATCACCATTTACACCTGGTGTACACACCCTCCCTGTTAAATGTTGGAACATGTTTAATCTACGCATTAGTCACATTGGCTTCCTTATTCTTTAATCAATGCTCCCAGTCTACTAAATACACAGTATATAAATCCATGCATAGATCACCAATCAGGTGTACCGAGCACAGGCCCAGGGGCCTTAATGGTTAGGGGGGCCGCTGGGCCAGAGCCTCTATGTGAAATATTTCTTCTTTGGAAATCTGAGTTCAGTTAAATGACCACAAAAAGAGGTAAAACAACCACTAAGATACGCAAAATGACCCAAAAGGGACACGATACCATCACAAAAATATGCCAACCCACCATAAAGAGACTACAGAGAGACACAAATCATCTACCATACCAATGTGTCTATTTCAGTCTGAGGATCCTAAATAGGAGTTGGGAGGTCTTTTACCTCTCTGTGCCCGCATTATCATAATCCGTCCATGTACACTTAGTTGGTTTATTAGGTACACCTACTGAACCTTATCTAGACTAATACAATAGTAAATCAATCTTACCTTCATGCAGTTATAATATTCTGTTTGTGCCATTTATGTCCGTGAGAGCAGGCTAAACTACTGACACATCTCATTGTATAATGCAATGCAGTTCAACTGCACCACAAACTACATTCTCCAAAATGATCACACAGTTGAAACAACACCTCTCTAAACAGTTCCAACAAAAAAAAATGAACATTATATCTTTCATAAAGGGAGGATTTATTGCAGGATTGTTGTAGAAACTAGTTTATCATCCGAATGGAATGACTGAGTAAGACTGACTAAAAACGTGTCGAAATAGTGATTAAACGGGACAGCTTGTACGAACGTCTCCTCTTTCTGCGGAGGGACTTAAACTAATAGCATTAATACCTAGTTACAGTAAAGCTTAACCAGTATAAATCGATATTATCCGAACACAAATAGCTACAACAAGCTAACTTTGATCAGACAAAGCGTCAACGTTTACTGACTGAGACTCAGGTGTGGATTTGCAGCCACTTTAACTTCAAGAGCTTTGAACACACTGGATGTTCAGTGTTACCTGGAGGTCCTGTCAAGAAAACGTGTTTGAACATCTCGGTTTACTCCATTAAACATGCCGCTGCAGCTCTTCCGTACACAGATTTTTGACGCATGCGCAGTATTTACTGGACTTCAGCACTTTATTTTGAAAAACGTACTTTATTTGAGCTAATTTCTCGAGGATTTCAGGTTATTTAATGCACAAATTTAACATTATTATCAACTGTAATACATTCTTTGAACAGTGTCTAAGTCATGGTTTTCAATTAATTCATGTAATATATAAATTAACGATGAAAAAAGACATTATTCAACTGTACGGTTGAAACGTCTGTTTTAAACACGAATATATATTAGCAGAGATGATAGAAGTATTCATATACTTAATTAAGTAAAATGAGAGATACCAGTTTAGTATTTCTTTAAAGGCAGTAAAGTTTGTCAACAAAAAGCTCTTATTATTGATTATGTACTGGTGATACAGCATACCTCCTTTTAGTGTGTTAGTATAGTTAGTTAGTATGATAATCTTATTTGTCATTTTATTGGATTGATGAATTTAAGTGGAAGGAGCGGTTTAAAGTTGTAGCTGTTTGACAGGTGAGTGTATATTTCTGTGTAACAAAACATTGTATTTTATATGCTCATATGGTTTTAAAGTCAAAATCTGGAAAGTAACCAATAGTTATAGTTGTTATAAATGTAGCAAGGTAAAAAGAAAAGAAATACTGGAATATAATTATAATGTAGCACCAAATTTTCCACCACTGTAAATTCTTATGGTTCAGTTGCAAATCAAAACTGGAAAAGAAACTCTGAACACAGTACAGTACCATGCAAAACACAACAAACTGGTCTTAAAATCAACAAAACAGCTGTGTCTTTTCCTATTTTCCTTATCAAATAACACCAAGAGAAACATGCAAAGTAGTGGGTGAGTATTTAAAGGCACTACCCTGAAATCAGGAGCTGCTCTTTGAGCAGAGGGAGATTTTCAGTTTGTGACACCTCTACTAGAAATGAGAGATTATAAATTAAATGATTTGCATAAACGGTGTGCATAAAGAGATTTTCAATCCTCTTATATGTTATTAAAAGACTCATGGTCGAACGCTTTATGCAAATGTCCAGTGGCCGAATGGTAACTGAGTGACTAAAACGTAAAATGATCACATTATTTCCACAAAAAGCTGGTCTTTATTCAAAAAGGTTGTCAGATAGAATAACTGAAAGGACAACTTTACAACTTTACTTTAATTTACATATTTGCAAGATGTGTACAGTACAATACTACACTCATCTGTTTCCTGTGGTTGGGAGAAACAGTGTAGCCTTGATATAACCATAGTGTAGAATTATATATTTTTCTTTACATAGTGTAACCAGGGAGTTTGTTGGCCACTAGCTCAGAGATATGCTGATACTCTTTTCTAAAATCCAGAGATCCCAGCTCATCCTCCAGTTCCTCAGCCTCCTGTGGTTCAAAGGAGGATATTGATTCTGCAGAAAATCCTTGAACTGGACTGTTGTTTTTGGTGGACTCACTCCTTTGACTCCAACTCCTTTCCACTCTGCTGCTGTCTGTCATCTGCTTTCTGGAGCATATGGTTTGTAAGGAAGCCGACCTTTCTCTGTCACCATTGTCGGAGGAAAAGCTGAGGGCAGAGGCGTGGGTTCGAGGTCGAATGATGTGTGTACCCCTCAGAGAGCGCTGGGGAGAGCTGGGGGCTTTGACGGGCATGGGGAGGACTGCTCTCCTCTGGACAGATTCAGAGCCAGAGTCGGAGTTGCAGAAGTCAGGGCGGACAGGGGACTTTGGAGTTTTGGCTCTAGAGGGCTCAGGGCTACTCATGGGGTCAGGAGAGTAGGCATCACTGGGTTCAAGACTGTTAAAGTCATCAACGTAGTCTGCTTCCTCGTTTCCTTCCCCGCTGGAGTCTGAAAATGAAGACTTTGGGCTGCCGTGTCTGCTGCTTCTTGAGGATTCAATTTCCTCTCTGTGCCTGTCAGAGTCAGAGTGTGATTGATTTGATTCACTGTGATGCTCGTTCTTGTCTCTGTTTTGGGCAGCGCTGTCACTATCCACACTGGGGATGTGAATAAATTTCATGTCTCTCCTCTCAGAAGGGGAAGGTTTTTCTGAGTTTTGTTTATCATGTTTATCTTTCCCATGCAGATTTTTCTGTTTAAGTGTGGTTGTTCCTTGTAGTGCAGAGTCCACTGTGATGCTTTGTATCATTGTCTCAATATTTTCATTGATACTGGAGCTCTGATTTAGTACTGATTTCCTTTTGCTGGACTTTACGACTTTATTTTCTGACTTTGTCTTTCCTTTGGTCAAACTTGTCTGTGTTTCATTCTGTGTTAATTCCATGCATTGACGGCGTTTTACTTTAAGAGGTGAAATTTGCTTAAGCCTTAGATTAAATGTTTTAGTGGTTCCATAAACAAGCTTCTTCCTCTGAGATTTACTGGAAGCTTTACTCTCAATCAAAACCTCTTCTTGTCTGTCTTTCTTTTGCACAGATTTAGACCTAACTATTGGAGTAGAACAGTTTCTAGGAGAATGTAAATGTTTAAAGTAGCGACTAGTCCCCTGGCTGGTCGTCTGCAACGTTTTTCGTGGTGTGTCTCCATGCCCAGCTGAAGGCTCTGTGGATGCAGGCCTGTAAATCCACGCTAGGTTAGGATGAACAGACAAGGACTGTTGTGGGTTCTGGCCATTTAACTGTGACAGCTCAACAAGAAGAGCATTTAGTAAAGGCATCTGTTGTAAAGCTTGCCCAAGGACATTTGGACTCACCCCACTTTTTTCTTGGTTTCTTGATGTTTTTGCATCATTTTTTACTCTCTCTTCCATCATTGGAGAACGTGGAAACTCAATTCTCTTTTCAGACATCTCATCCTCAGAGCATGAGTCTTCAAATGTAAAAGCTTCTGAGTCTAGGGTCAACAACTTATAATCCCCTCCTTCGTTTTTGCTTTTTTCCTCTGCAGAATTACTGTAGTAAAGACGTGGGGGACAGAATATGGTTAAATCCTCCTCAAAATAGTTTTCAATTTCTTGGAGTGTTTGAGGAATTTGGGTTCTTGGTGTGTGTTTGGTAGCAACACACACAGCAGTGCCGTCCTGCTTGTCCTCACTCATTGAGATTTTTGTGTTTGCCAGTCCCTTGTTTTGGGCGTCTCTGCTAATGTCAGACTTGTCCAGTGTGGGTGAATGGGCATTCCTACAGTCATAAGGCAATGATTCTATACATATGTTTTTCTCCTCGATGCTTTCTTGTACATGTTGTCCTCCATGTACTCTGGTGCGTTGAAGATCCCTCCTGTCCCTGATATGTGGCAATAAACTAGCTCCCAGACTTATCAGTTTATAACTCAGGGAAATCAAGCCATTTTTCTCCCCTGTGAGGCTGCACATGCTAACAAGCCGCCTTTCTCCGTGTGATGAGGGAGCAGAAACACCATGCTCAGTCACATCCTGCCTGATTCTGTCTATCACTTTGGCCAGTGATATCAGGGAGGAGCCAACTAATTTGGGAATCTCCTCCTTCACATCCAACACCATAGCATAGAGAGGGGTGTTAGATAGATGGGTGTGCAGTGAATCCAGGTTCATTTGGAAGAAACAAGACTTGCCTCTATTAAAGGCGTATTCCCTTCTCTTTTCTTTGTCATGCTCCCCGGGTCGGTTAATGTCACCACTTCTGGGTTGAGGCTGATAGATGAGCAGCGTTGGGAAATCTAGCAGTCGCACTCCAACAGCCAGCTCGTCGGAAACTTTAGTATCTCTCTCGATTCGGACATTTTTTACCAAAAGCTCAAATGAAAACAGAGTCTTAAGAATGTCACTATTTTGTCCTGCTGACATCCTGAAAGCTGTGTGACCACAAAAAACCCACTCAGCCAACTAACAAGCTTTTAGCTAATCCGCAAACTCGTCGGGCTTTTAGCTTCCATCGGCTCCATGGAGACAAACAACTGTCGCGAGCATTATACGTCATACAATAACCAGAAATACCTGGGAAATGTAGTTTCAGGGTTCCTTTGGCTATATCACGAATTTAAAATTGACTTTATGTTCATTAGTATTGCTTTAAAAAATAAATAAAATAAATAATTGTAAATACATTTGATTCTGGGTTCCTATTTTTAAATGAAGTAATAGGAAATAGTAAAAAAAAAAAAAACCAAACAAACAAACAAGCAAACAAAGCAACAACAAAAACTGCAAAGTAAATACAGGCAAACACAATATATTAAAAGCATAAACCGAAGGTATATGGAGATGATAATTTATTCAGGTAGAGTTTGGGAGAGCAACTTTTCTGCAGTTCACCAGATGGTGCCACTGTAGGGCTTATTGGGCATACAGACCACAATAGTCTTGTGGTGAATGGCAACAAGGCTAGCGGACTTAGGTTAGGTTAGCAGGTTCATTATTCGCCTTTAACATGTAGAAAACGTTAACCACTCAGTCCCCTTTCAGTTTCAGAGTATAAATCTCTGATAGTGATTTATTAGACCAGACAGTGATTGAAAAACACAGAGTTTGGACCAGCGTCGGGTGGGCGGAGCCTTTTGCTTGCGCGCTGTCATCACCGGAGATAGGTGCTGGATGGATATCGCTATGGTCCGTGCTACTTCAGTCTGGAGGCTGAAAGCGAAAGAGTGAGATGTCAGAGCGACTACGACTGATACAACTGGTTTTACCTCTCAAGGATAACTAACAACGTCAACAATCTGGCAACCCCGGTCAGGACACCGCTCACATTGTAAGGTAAGACCCGAGTGTCTTTTTTTCTCCCTCTGAACCGAACAACAAAGTAAAAAGTAGGGCTGTAGCTAAAAGTGAGGAGCGAAACACACAGTGGGCGAAAGCCGAAGAGACTCACTGGCACATCCATGATAATAGTGAACACAAAGGATACAAACACAAAGTTACTTTCAGCCACCTAAGCTCGTGTAATTTGAGCGAGAAACATAAAAAGAGGTGGAGGATATGATGTTTCAGATGTAGCCTATCTATAGCCTATGTTTGTGTCTATTCATAAAGTGTATGGTATGCTGTTGTACTTGACCTGTTTGTTTGTTTATTTACCAAGAAGCACGTTAGCCATGCATGTAGACCAAATTCAATGCAAAATACATAACATTTTATATTCATATTCCACGAGGTAGGCTGTTATATCATTCCAATTTTTAAAAATTAATTTTTACGGTTAATGATATTACATGTTGACGTCATATTTTTGGTGGTGGTCGTGGTGGTGGTGTGTGTGTGTGCGTGCGCGCGTGCTGGGAGTCGGGTGTGGGTAACTGGACTGGATTAGCACAGAAATATTTTTGAATGAGTTTGTTTAGTGGAATGCTTCCATGAAAACGATGGGGGGCGATAAAGGCATCATTGTACAACTGGTCATCGGTAGTAAAGCCTTCACATGCACACTGTAGGTGAAGACCGCAGCTATAGTCTAACAGGCAATATATCATTGTTCTGCAAAGCTCAGAGTGTGATAAATTATTATTTATACAAGCAACGGTCAAAGCAAGTCACAGTCTACTGTGCTTTTCTGTTGTTTTATGTGCTTATTTAGAGGGAGCCTCACTTTGTGGAGCACTGTCAGTATGTCCAGACAAAGAACAAGTTCCCCGAACATCAGTTTTTTTTTTTTTTTTTTGTATTTCCCATAAATAATATCTGACGCTCTGTTTATAGGCAGAATATACAATTTATAGGCAGCATATACAATGCTGCTTTATTACGGTCTGCTCTTGTATTCAATATACAGTGCACTGTATACCCCACTGAAAGAGTAAACAAGTGAAATGTTGTTTGTCTTCCAGTACCATATCCTCTGCTATTTCCCTGCAGGAAGTTTATCCTCCACAATAACTAAAACTCCAATAAAGGGAAACAAACAGGCCTATTCCTCTGCTTGTGGCTAGCTGCAGACACAACAATTAGGTGTTCTTGGGTGTAAATGTAAGTTTCCATCACTTAATTTTCAGCGCTCTGGATTTATGTCCTTTTGGCTTCACAGGTCCCATCTGAACAGATCAGGCATAAAGAGTTCCCTGCTCCTTTAGCGTTAAAATCAATAAGACACCATTATTTTTCACTGGGTTTTATGTCTGGGAAGGATTAGTTTTCTGTGGGGCTGTGCTGAACTAAGTAGGCACAAGAGTGTTTTAAGATGGCTCCAGTATGTGCATGGCCTGGTATAACATTTAACATATTTTCCTTTAACACCAAAAATGTTTGGCTTAAATCCAGCTGTCATAGGGCTGCACATCATGGAGGCAATTTTTCAGCTGACCACTCTCCTGAACGGACATAAAGACATCTGTAGTGATGTGTGAAGAATTTGCTATTATTGTGCACAAAAGCGAAAAACCACCCAATTAATCTCCTCGTTTTCTCTGTCGTCATGCAAATATTTCTATTAGTTAACATAGTTTCCAACCCAGTTTGAATTAATGCCTCATTATGTAGGTGCACACAATACTTAACCTTTTTGATCTTAAATTTCAGTGTTTACTGGCTTTCCTGGCTTTTTGTTGGAAAGTTTATGTTTTTTTACAGTACAGAAGGGAAGGCAGGTGTTTTCCAGATGGATGAAACATAGATTAAAGACAAGATCTTCCCTAATGTAGATGAAAATGCGGCTGCTGAGGTACCCCATCTCACCCACTGCTAGCAGTGCACTCCTGGAGGGAGACCTATTCAGCAGCCATAATAATGACAATGCCAAGGCACATCTTTCAATCTTACTTTGAATAGAGATCTGTTGCATTCTGCCATCAATCTGGTGCAGAATGGGCCCTGAAGAAGAAATATGTTCTCATCTATTTCTAAAAGCGCCTTCTGCCTGACTAACCAGACAATGGGTAATTGAGCCGGATAGATATCTTTCAAAATAAAGTTATGTGCACAATGTGTTCTCAGCTGAACAATAAGGCACCTGTCAGGTTTGGCAGAGAAACGGCTTCCTGTGACATGTCCAGGGGCCATATCCAGTTGTTATCATTGCAGAGCTGTTTAGGATGTCTTCCGACCTAGTGGGCTCGGAGACGCCCCACTACAACCGTTATGTTGTGTTTGGACACAGAAATTGCCTGTAAAGATATTGCAATAACAAACAGTTGTTTGGGGGCTTTGTTTAGGTTTGGGAAATTGCTTAACAGTAGCGAGTGAGTTCAGTCTTCTTGTGCACTGACTGGTCTACTGGTCTTTCCCTTTCTTTGTCTCTGTTCCCACGGTTCTTTGCTACCGGTGTGCAACTAGTCATGATTTGGAGAACAGCAGAAGGAAAAAAAAACTGGACTTAGGGGTGATGCATTTCTTCTTATTGTACCATAGAAAAATGCCAAAGCATTTGGTGCCTCTTTCCAACAGATCCCACACCGCATCCATGTGACAGGGATCAGGAACCGTGGTCTGGTCTGTGCTGGCCGACCAGCTGACCGGCTGGCTGGCTGGCTGGCTGACTGGTTAGCCAGGAGTCACAATAGGCCTCTCCAGCCAAATCCTGTTGCTTCAAAACCAACCAACCAGCAGACAGGGGATCACATGCTGCCTGCGCCTGTTGTGAGAGCCAGACTCTCTCTTCGTCTTTTCTGCCAGCCTTTGTTTTGATTGCAGTCTGGATTTATGGAAGAATTTAAGCCCACTCATCACTGTCAGGGAAAGCACAGATGCCGTCATTAGGTTGATGTTTTTTTTATGAATCGATTCCCTGTTCCACGGGGGATCTGTTTGTGGTGGAGGTGCGTGGTTTACTGAGCAGTGTTCATAATGTGTACAGTACTGACAAAGACTTGAAATACGGCTTACTTTTGATTTGGGGTATCAAATAGATTTGTAAAATTCCTGATCATGTGAAAACTCCTGAACTATCTACCTCATCAGTGCCAGAAATGCTTCCCACCGGTTTGGAATAAAAAGCAGCAATAAACCTTTCGTATTATTATCTGAGGCATGTTGAAAAATGGCTACCATGTGATCTTCCACTCCCACTGCTTCAAGGTCAGTGTGTTGGATTCTCTTAGGGTCACTCATAATTTTAGTCTGAAGTGCACATTATGGGACTTCTCATGTGTAATCAGTGTAATGGCATCAAGACAGCATGTTTAACAGCTTTGCTCAGGCGCTGGCGTATGTCATTGTGCATCTCTGGGAACCACAGGAAGACGCCAGCAGCCCTTCACGGCACCATATTTCCACTCTTTATGTGATGTGCACAAATGAGATGTTATGGCCTGTGGTGCATTGCTTAAGGATATATGTGGATTGGCGTCCTCATGTGCCACTCTGTTTGTTTATTTGTTTGTGTCTAGTAAATGTATCGTTGGTTAATCTGATCTTGCTCATGTGGGTAAGCCTTATAGTGGATACACTAGATTAGACACAGATGGATGATGTGTTTGGTCAGATATGACACCTGCCATTTAAAGGCATTTTGCCTAGAGATTTCTCTATTGTACTTTACATTGGTTTTTAAGGAGGAATGGTGCAGTTTTCATGGTATTAGTAAATGTCTAAAACTGTCTAAAATAGCTGCTCGACAGCCCATCTCTTTAACTTGCCACCCTCTTGCCACTAATCCAGTGGCTTTCTGGTGTGCCAGGAACATTTGGATGAAAAAGCACTGCCATGGTTGGAGGGGGAAGCTGCTGGATGGAGCAGATGGTATAATGACAGATGTCAAATGCTGATGGCGACGACACTGTCAACGTCTGCTGATACACATCCGAGCTTCTGAGGGACCGAGGACGAGGTGAGATGCCGGGTCAGGAGGGAGGTTAAAGGTTTGAGCCCTCTGATGACTGACTTTGCCATCACTGCCTGTACATGCATGGCTAGACCATTAGTGGAAAAGATTAGGCATCTGATAGCTACAGCTGGAGCAATGGATGATACACAGTATGCTTCTCAATATCCTTGATACAGCTGTTTTAAAGACCTTTTGTTGCATTGCGGATGGAAAATAAGCAACAACATATTGTCATATATCAGTGTATCAGATATCATTACTGTGTCACTGGTCATGAAAACATCATCATGTGACCAGCTTAGACCAGCCTGGACCTCACTATTTAATGATGACCTTTTGAAACCACACATGACTTCTGGACTAAGCTCCATCATACACACGAGTGACAGGCGGAGCTCCATATGACCTTTACTGTATGGCGGTGGTTTACAGATGTAGCCCTCACAGCCAACACAGATGTGTAACTATATGATATTTTTCCATCTGATAGAAAATCATTAATTCTCCAGATAATCTCTTCAATCTTCAGACACAATGGTGAAACGTGGATCATCTCAGTTTATAAAGGAGGACCATGATCGTCATAATTTCTGAAGATTTTGAAAATGAAGGAGCTCACCCCACCCCACTGGTTATGCACAGTGGGGTGAGATAATGGTGCAGTTATACCTACAGCTTGATCATAAAGCTATAGAGCAAAATGGAGGGAAACTACAGTCGTCTGGCTTTGCACTAAAGTTTTTAGTCTTCCTGTTATACAATAGTTTTATTTATACCCAGTGGACAGCGGTGCAAATACCCATTGTCAGAGCTCTGAGCAGGGGAGCATCACTCTTATTTCACCAAGCCAATCATTTCATGTCATTCCAAAAAACATCATTTTCATGCATTATGGATTTGCACTAGTGGAGAATATAGGAAAATGTGTCTTGCCAAGATGAATTATGTCTGCACCTCTTGTTCCCTTAGGGACTCATTAGTGTCCATATCAGGAATGTTGGGGAAAAGGCCATTGAAAGTTGCTGACTCTCCCTCCATGTTTTGTCTACATGTCTGTCACTGGGTCACAATGGAGAGAATGAGCGTTGGCCAGTCATTAACCTGATGGCCACTGAGTCCAAGGACCAGTCGTGACCCATGGGGTTAACTCGGTCTGTGTTCCCCTCAGTGGGCCCAGACAATCGGGACTACTGACCTCTGTGGTCACAGCCAGCCTCCAATGGGAGATAAGAAGGGATTTGGTTTAGTGCTGTTGTGCATACCTCTTTGCTGCTGTAGCGAAAAAGAAAGGGCCTGTCTGAATTGGCAGACAGGACTGGGTGTGGGTGATACATCCAGAGTTCATACTGCATGCCATTACGGCCTCTGTAGATTTTCTGTCTTTGTGTCTTTGTCTATTCATTTGTTGAATTCCACTTAAGTATAGATGACAAATATGGAACTCTAAAATAACATTTATTAGATACAAAAAGAAATGTAAAATAAAAAAAGCATAATGTATAGATTCAGAAAAATGTGAAAAATGAACAAATAAATTCTTGATGAGTTCCCACCTTGTCCCCCCTCAACCAATAAAAATTATGAAATAATTAATAAACAGTGAGTTGAGTTAATTTGTGGGTCCGAGAGGGTGGAATTATTTCGCAATTTCTTGGTTCATTTTATTATTTTTTGTATTTATTAATAGGATTATTTATTTCATAATATCTGTTTATGTGATATTAGCCATGTTAGAGTCCTCAAAGGTGCAGCAAACTGGACCTGTAGTCACAGAATCTAGGCCAATCCTGCACGAAAGCCCCCGCGCAAACATCTGCGCCCTTGACTGACAAATCGACCTCGGGTAAGCCAAGGAGCAAATAGCCATTGGTTGAGTTGTTTTAAAGCATAAAAGTATGCTGACTTGTTTCTGATAGAGGTTCATTGTAATTAACAAGTCAAATGGAGCAGAGCCGTGACAGATGTGCCATAAAGTGTGTTTGCGTGTGTGCGAGAAAGTCACTGAGGCATTGCTGCTGGAGCCAGTATCCTTCACTTAACCTCACCAGTGCACTGCAGTGCTTCCAATCCACACTGTTGTTGAAGCATGAGGCACTGTCGAAATACAATTTAACCTACATGAACAGTAGGGTTGCTTCAGTACATATTGCACAGTGCACTGAAAGACAGCTTCTTTAAACAGTATTTCCTCAAGGTGTGAAGAATATAAGGATCTAAGAATAAAAGGAAAATCTAAGGGATATTTTATTATTCTGTTTTTTAGAGGCTGCTTTGTTGTTGTGACTTCTCCTGTTCTGCTTTGTGTGCAGTTCTGATGGGAATGTACAAGATTTCTGGGTATCAGCTGTTTTACAGGAAGGAAATTTCTCCAAAACAGCCCTTTATCAATTGTGAGAAACTATGTTTTTTTTGTTTTTTTTTGTTGGTTCCTTTCATGTTGCCAGCTCACTAACACGAGACAAATTAGAAAGTCTTGTCATGGTCTGTAGTTTGTCATTGTGTTTCTTAAAAGCGCTGACGAAACGCATTGGGAGGAGGATGTTTTTCTTGTTTGTGTTTCCACTAGTCCATAAATCAAATGATGATAATGTGTTTACTTTACTGAATATATGTGGTTTATCCAAGAAATCCCAGAAGTATAACACAACTTTGGTCATGTGCAGTTTCGTTTCTAGTGTGTTTTTCAAACTGTTGTGATGCAATGTATTATTCTGATTGTGTTATTATTTTCATTTGACAGCAACAGCGAGCTGTCAAGCTGTCAAGCTGTTGGAGACACCGTAACATTCTTCCACGCCAAGCTTTTCTCAATTTCTAGAGCTTCATTTGGTCAAAATAAACTTTATAACCTTATCCTCCTGTCAGTGTCCTTGAAATATAAATATTTTGTGTCTTGTAGTTCACTTCAGCTTTTGAATTATGCACACCATTAAACCAGAACATTACTATGAAGCCTTTGTGTCCACTTACTGAAGCACAAAAATGCCTGTACATCATTTTGCCTTTGGCCTATTCTTGTAACTTGCTGTTAGCAAAGACGTGGTTGTGGCTATTTTAGATGAGGCTGAGATACTGGAGTTACTGGTGTGTGTGGGAAACCCTTTTACATAGAGTGGAAGGGAAGGCTAAAGCAGAGAGGAGCTGAACTGTGCATGGCTTGCAGTCAGCCTGGCCTTTCCTTGTACCCGGGGCTGCTGCAACAGCGGTATGATGTGTTTAAGGAGCACCGGTCCAGCCAAGCAGAGCTAATTCAAAGCTAGAGTAGTATATTCCATCTCACTTGTTTTTTTTCCTCTTTCTTTGCTACATCATTTTGACTGGCCTTCCTTTTATGCGATTTGTAAAGGCTGTTGACGGAGTATAATGATCTGGAGTGACAGTGGCCTGATTTTTTTTTTTTTTTTTTCCTTTCTCTTGCTTCTGTAATCGCACTGTCTGTTAATGTGGAGGAGATCAAGTGCTCCCCTCCTCCTCTCCGCTGAAGAGTATAGAAAGCTGCCATGGACGTTTGGAGGTTAGCCATAGGGGTTAGGATGCTGTGGGATCCAGAGCCAGTGGGGAAATACATTTGATACTGAATACTGGCCTTTATATGGGTTTACTGCCTTAAAAGAAGAAGGGACAAAAGAAAAGGAGATTACATAACACATTCAGGCAAACACTGGCCCAGACACTATGTTAGGATCCTAACAAGAGATCTCTGTATAAGTAATTCTTACAATGCCTAACAGTTACACTGTGTGTTCATTCAGTGCTTACCTTCCCCAGGCTGTGTTTACTGCAAGCCCGTGGAACCTCTCTGAAATGTAAACAGGACTGTAGGGCCACATACAGTTCAGCTCTGAGCTCAACACAATTGAACACACAACTGCTGGATACACAGCCAGGTGCTGTGTATCTGACCACAGGAGCAGCTGTATAATTACACTGTTCTCATTTGTCTCAAGATAATCTGTGTTTAGGTGGAGAAGACAAACACCAAAAGGTCAGAGGTCAGAATAAGCCTCCAGCTTGTTGATGGATTTACGTTGTTGTATATTTACTTTAATATCTTACCTTTTCCTCCAGTGATACTCTGCTGACTCAGGTCTTTGTTGTTCACTATGTGAAGCTCCAAAGGTTAAGTTGACACATGCCAAGAATCCAAGTTTCTTCTCGCTAACCTGGTTCCTCCCAGTCCCCTCCCTGATTGAGGAAACAGTTTCTCATTTAATGACTCTAAACAAGGTTACCGCAGAAAGCCAACAATAATCAGGTTAGTTAAATGCATGTTAACACAGTTACTCTCATCAGTTCACACACGGAGATCCATTCTCTCAGGTGGTGACATTTGACATTTTCTCGGGGTGGGCAAGGAGAGAAATGAGTGGCAGTTAATTGTTTCCTGTCATTTTGTTTAATTTTCACTGAAAGGTGGTCCAAGTCTGGGATCCCCGAGGAGGAGACTGCTTGCATTTCCCCAGACTTAAAACAGAGCCAGTTCCCTGTTTGTTGATTTCATGGATTGCTGCTTCACCTTTGCTTTATCCCCTCAGTGTTTTTGTTGTCGCACTGCAGAATCAACAACATGGCCATGGCTAGGTTTACAGAGTATAATGTGATGGCTTTGTGAACGTTTTCTTGCCATAGAAGCTGTAAAAAGACACACCCCTAACCTTGAGCCTCTGCTTGATAGGATTTTGCCCCAGGGAGTCCCATACTGGAATACTGTGGTTGTTACTGATCTAGTATTGATTGGTGTTATTGTCTGTACTTTCTCAGGGCTGATAGCAATGCTGACAATTCAAATGTTTCATATTTGTGAGGTGCTACTTCAAGGTCAGATGCATAGTGCTAAAAGGACTCTCTTATTAACTAGGTAGGTTGACTAATGTCTTATTTATAGCAACAGCCTGTGGGAGTTGTCCATCTTATCAAACCCTGCTGGATATACCACTGCGTTTGCAGTCTATCTAAATGAAAGCAAGACTTTCCTCTTGATTCTGTTGCTTGGTTGACCCTGAGTGCATGTTGTACAGCTGCCAGCGCCTGGTGTTCTCTCTGAATGCTGCCATCTTGGTGACATTCTTCAGAGCCTGCTGCAGTTTAGAGATAAGGAAGAGAGGAATAAGGAAATCTGAGCTTATTTGGGATGCCGTTGTAAAGTCTGGCCAGCTCTGTGATTAAGGACAGACACCTTCCTGAGCACATTTTTCATCTTGTGCCCGATCTCTGCTTGAGTGAGGTGGAAGTACATTAAAGAATCTAACTCCAGCTCTTTTAATGTCATTCTGAATGACATAAATATTAATGCCAGAGGACTTCCATTTGTATTCGCCAGTTAGGTCTCTCTGGAGGAAATGCTGCAGTTTGCAAGACAACTGTACTCCTTATGACTGGTGTGATGGTTGTTCTTCATCTGCTCCTCCAATTCTTTGTATGTTCCCTTCCCCCCTTCACGAGAGCACCTCATCAGATTGTTGGCCTCGATCGGTTCTGAAGGTCAAAGGTCACTTGATCACTGGGGGACCTCACGTCAGATCAGATCAGTGCACTTAGCTGCTTGTGGAAGTCAAGGAATGAAGGAATGAATTCATCCGCGCTCATCTCCCTGGACACTTTTCCCCATTTAACATTCAGAATGGGAGGATGGGAAGATGGTGGTGGGACGAGATAGAGAGATAGTGAGGTTAAAAACGAGCATTCATGTCACTTCCTCCTCTCAACACTTTTTTTATGAATCACATACACTGTGTGCAGGTGTGTGCACAGATATTTAGCAGGAGATGACGATGACCAGTTGATTGGAGGAATGGAATACGCTGTATGTGAGTTTTGTTTGTATATGGCAGCTGACTCCTCTCTAAATCAGTGAGATCAAGGCTTTGCTGATGAGTGGCAATAGAGAGTGAAGCACATTTTTAGAGTGCAGTGTTTCCCCTGATGCTTTGCTGTATCGTTAACATTATCAATCTGTACATGGAGACAAAAGCAAACTGCGTGATTGTGAACACGTGGGTGTGCATGTAACACTGCGTCCATTTGTGTGTGTTTATACGTAGGTGTGCGTGTGTGGATGGCTCTCAGTGGGTGGTTAGTCTTTGACACCCTTTTAGTCACCACACCTCCCTTAAACACACCCACTGCATGCCATGCCAGCTGCAGCTGTTGTGCCTCAATGCTAGAGATGTAGAAAATTCCTCTCACTCTGCAATTAGAGCTGCAGATTGCTGAATAGCGCACATTGCAATGTCCTAAAATTGCACTTGGTCGCCTTTCTACTACCAAGAACACTGAGTAAATAGAAACTGATGAGGGCGAATCATGAATAAACCGGCCCCGTCTGCCTCCGAGTTGACAGATTGTGTTTTGTGCAAACCGCTCCTTGTGATGTGCTGTTGCCCTGGTTAAAGAAACCAAAGGGTGGAAAAAGGCCTCATTGATGGGGTGGGTTTCTCACGCCTGACTGAGAATGTTCGCTTTCCATCGAGTCAAGTGGTGTATTGTGATCTCAACCAAAGAAATGCAAATATATAGAACAGATGTACTACCTCTTTTCCCCCTGTTTGTCGGCAGGAGTAATCCCTCACTCTGGTGGAGATTGTGTTGGGTGCGCTCCGGGTGCAAGACTAAAGTGTTAACAAGGGAAAAGCCATGTCACCCTGGCACATGTGATGGCTGCCCGCCTTTCAGGGCCTTTTCTCAATAAGCCTAGATGCTCAGGACAGATAAATGGAGGCTTTTGTGGCCTTTGCCAGAGGGAGAATCAGACAATGAAGGACACACACAGAGCAAGGTCTTTTCCAGAGAAAACAGCTAAAAGCAGCATTTCTACACTCCCTCCTCCTTTTTCTCTTTCACTCCCTCCTTCACTTTCTCCTGTTTCTCACTCTCACTTGCTTCCCGAATCTTTTCCTCCTCCGTGAGAACTGAACCTTGCTCCCATAATGTTTCCATAAACGGGCTGAGGGAATGGAAATAACTCAGACCATTTCCCATTGCCTCCCTCTATCCACTCTCCCCCCACTAGCAGTCCCTTTACAGGGCTGTGGACAGTACTTAAGCACACTTCCCTTAATGATGCACAGTGTTTTGCACTGCTCTGAGCACGAGTAGAGTGCACATTTTACGGCATCTCATACACCCTGGACACAGTAGCCTTAATATAGCTGTGCTACTGCTACTCCACTGCATATCCTTCAATATGGCCAGGAGACACTGCCTCAGAATTACTAGTTATTGTATTCCTGTTCCTCTATAACCTATCATCTCTTCCTATTCAGGTTCTCTTCTCTTCCCTATCTTTCCACTCTCTATTCTTTTCTATTTTCCTCTCCTCTCCCCTTTGTGACTCTTGGCATGTTGTTGTCTTAACTGTCACGTTGTGGCTGTCTGGGGTTTTACATCTACATTTGCATGTCGGTTGTTGCCTACATCTGCAGGCCATCCTGCCAGGACTGGGCAATCTCTCATGTGGGTGGCTGCCCTGGGAACAGATGTTTTTGATGCCACTTGTAGGGGAAAAGCTTTGAAAGTGACTCCATAAAAGAGATGCCAGCTGCATGACAAACCAGGGTCGCCTAGTTCTCAGGAATTCTTTCGAAGCCGCTTCTCTCTGAGCTCTGCAAACATGGCCTGTGGAGAATAAGAAAAGTTTTCACTTAATCAGACTGTTCCCTTTGGAGAACTTCATTAATTACAGAAGGAAGTTGCTGCACTGGAACATATGCTCCACATAGCTGCGGACTTCACTTTGAAAAAAAACTTCTGTTATGTTTCCTTTTTTCCACTCTTTGAGGGTGTAGTAGATTTTCATTGTGGCTATGAACAGCATGCCAACAGGTTGGTACAATTCTGGATGTAACCCTTGTGACGCTGCTTGTTTGTTTGTAATGTTGCTCTGCAGTTCTCTAGCCAGCCGTGGTGCAGGAATCTGGCAACCTCCACAGTCATCTAAAAGCACTGGCAACTTAGCCCATGCTGCTGTTAACAATATGGTTTCCAGTGTCAACTTTCCTTTGCTTCCTGACTGCCTGCTGCTGCTGCACACATCCGTAGAGCAGCACCCCTGATCTGGCATGCAGCGCGCGCTCTCCTGCCAAACTTTCAATGAAAAGCAGCTCTCTGGCCGGTGATTATTATTCACGTGCTAATTTTAGCCCCTGCAATCGTCAAAAACCCTTATTATGTGCCCTATGGATGAAGAACGTCATCTGTGCAACACACAAATGTGCTGAGCCGGAACTACTGGTGTCTGCCAACTTTGCCAAAGTATAGTTTGTAGGTTGCGGTTGTAACGCTGGTACTCTGCCTCAGGAGATTTGTACAGATCCTAATCATATGTTCATAGGTAATGAAAGAGCAAAACTGCAGAATATAAACAAGACTTGGATAAGCACTTAACTGCTGAAGACATCCTCAACCTGCCAGTGGCAATGTTGTAGTGTTCAAAAGTTAAAAATGTTTTATGCTTCAATTATTTATCTCATGAGCCCACAGATTTATCCTGTCACCCCTTGGTTCAGAGATTGGAAATGACTTTTCTTAAACCAACTGGTTCACCTTTTACAGATTTTGTCCAATATTTTTTCTCATGTTGCTTTGTTTTGCTCAAAACCCAGCAACAATAAGTCTGCCCCTGTCTTCACCCTATCCCCACTCATCTCTGTGGTGCTCTCTCTCCTCTCTCCTTTCCCCCCACCAACTTTCTGTCTTTGTTCTGAAGGAAGGTCTGCTGTCACTCAAGGCTGTCATATGCAGGAAAAGTTGCCTAGCAACAACCTAGAGGGATGCGAAGCCACTGTTTACTCTCCACCCCCTCACCTCATGTGCCCACTACCCCCTTCTCTTTCACTCTCCTCCTCTGTTGTAGAGATGGAGCGGCATGGGAGGATAGTTGAGGCAGCGCAAACTCCTGCTCTCTGATGAATTCAGACAACAGATACAGAACAAACTGAAAGGAGGAGAGAAGGTGGAGAGGGGGGGGGGGCAAAGAGGGGAGTGTGACATTCAGAGATGCTGTGTCTGCCTGTTGCCTGCCAGCTGCTATTCCTCCCTTCCTCTCTGCAGGAGGAACAGACCATTTCCCTAACAGCCCCTCTCTCACTCTGCATAACTAAGGAGGAACTTGTCCTAACACAGCATGCCATTATCAGGACTAAAAATACTGGGACACCAAATGTATCACATGCCTGGCTATCGTCACACCCTCATGAACCAGGGCTCAATCTAAGCGGACACAGGTGCCTTTCATTCTGTCTGGATTATTAAATGTCCCCAGGAGGAAGCAATCAGACAAATGGTCTTTGTTCTTCACCACATTATGCTGTTTTAACTTGTTTAGTTCTGTAATGATGTAGCAAGGCTGAGGCTTCACACTACCAAACTGAGTGTAGTTGTCAGGTTGACCATAGAACAATAAAAGATTGGTCATCTTACCCAATACGATAAAAAACAGCTTCAAAATCTCACAGGAGTCTCCAGGAGGAGATTCTGCCCAATGCTAATGTATAAAGGAGTACGGTAGTTTGATGCTATGGAAAATACACCTACTCACTTTCTTACCATGAGTTGGTTGAGAAGACCGATACTACTGTCATATGAGTCTGCTAAAAATGAAAGCCAGGAGCCAGTTAGCTTAGTTTAGTTTGGCATAAAGACTAGCAGCAGAGTGGAAAGGTTAGCTTGATAAAAAATGTGTATTTGATGTTACTGCACTCGGCCAAGAAATACTCGCTTTAATCTTCTCGTCTAACTCATGTTTCTAAGTATATTTCCCAAAAGGTCTAACTATCCTTTAAAGCATGCAGTATGTGAAGTGCACAGCTAATTTGCACTATCCAAAGCGTAACCTTTCTCTTTTTCAAAGTCTCTGAAAAAGTCTTGTCATGATAGGGACATCAGTAGAAACTTTGAAACTCTTAATTAACAGAAACTTTGTGTCTGGCCAAATAGTCCCATCTTCAGTGTGAATTCCCATGTGAACAAAATAAAATGCACCTTAAGTGTCTCAAGAAAAACAGTCCTCTGCCACTAAATGTAAATTCTTTTTGTTAGAGTTTCACCTATTTTCTCTTTTTGAGTGACGACTATTGGCCAAGTCCCCAAAGGTTCAGTTCATTTATTTAAATCAGTCAAAACTCTGCACAGCAAGTGAACTATAAACTGTGAAAGATGTTTTCTCAGTGTTTGTGAATGTCGGTCGTCCATATGTGTATCCGTCTGTGTAATGACTACCCTTGGTATGTAAATTACCCATCAGACCTGGTCGTCCATGTGCAAATGAGCAGTGTTTGTGGGATTGTGTTTTTGACCACAGGCACTGCTGCACATGTGTGTGTAGGCTGATGAATAGTTTGTCTGTTTGCTGGGATGCAGTGACAAGAACTGCTAAGTGTTACCTCCTGGGGCTTCCCACTCTTCAAATAAAACTCTTTCCTTCCCCTCAACTCAAATCAAAGCTGAGAACCTGTGAGCAGAGGCTGGATCAAAGCAAAATGTGGCACAAAGACCTGTACTTGCTGCCATTCATTCAGCTTGATTAAAGTCTGTCATTTCCTGCTATTAACATGCTCCTACCTCCAACCAGAAACAGACAGAGCAAAGCAGTCATCAGGAAGTGGTTAGAATGACACTGTTTTAGTGTTTTTCCAATTAAGCGCCACGAAACTCAATTATGTTGCACTATGCAAGAGGAGAAATGTATCATCAAAACTCAATTACCTTACAGAGGTGTTCTTTATTTAGTTTTTATGTGGCCGAGGAAGGCTGACTTCCTCTGAAATAACATACTTACACATATTTATACCTGGTAGTTGCACAGCATAACTGCAGTTTTCTGGTTTTGGCTATTATGAGGGTTAAAAGTACCTCACTCAAAGGTGCTTTAGTGGTCACTGAGAAGGTTTTCCACACCCATGTTTCATCATAGTTCACAGATTTCAACCATAAATCCTCATAGTCACAAGTCTGCTTCTCTAATTCCATGTTAGAGCCAGTGACACAACATCCTGACCTCAAACAACTAGTATCAACAAACAACAACTGTTCAAACACGTAATGACGGCTGACTGCCTGACATCTTCTGGTCAAAGATGAATTTGAACACCACAAAGACTGCAGCTTGCAGCCAGATGACCTGCACTTGCACAAGAGGAAATAACCACTCAGACTTCTGTATATGTAATCCACAGAACAAGAACATAGCAAAAGACAAACAAAATCTTTGTCTTTGGTCATTTTCACCATGTGAACCAGTTTAAATGCTCTCACTAAATGATTGACAAATGAACAGAGAATATGTTTAATAAAAACTGTGGCTGTAAAGTTTGACTGCTCAGTAATGCCCCAAACAGTGCTCAACATTTGTATCTTTTCACCAATTTTAAATGGGTTCACCTATTCCTCTTTTCTTCTACAAGCAAAAGACCACAACTGACCATGTTTGTGAATATCTAAGCAAAGCACCACACAACAGAGCCATTTGCAACTTTTTGATGGACCGCTGTCTTATTATTTCCTGCCTGGCAGGCGCAGAACGCACACGAATGTGCGAACAGCGGTCAGCTTGATGACAGCTGTAGTCTTTATCAGAAGATGTGAGGCAGCACATCAGTCAGTCTGTGTTGGTGCTACTTCTTTGGCTTGTGTGTATGGAGGCCCTTAAACCCACAGCTGTTTGCAGTGAAGCACTGGAGAGTAGAGATGAGATTCTTTTTTTCATACATTCTTCTCCCTCGCTCTTACGACTATCACAGCCTTTCCTCTCCTTTCCTCCCTCCTGTCTGTCGCTCTTTGTACAGGTGTGAATGCACCCAGGATGCATTGAGGATGCATTTGAGATCCGATCGCTCAGAACGCATTCAGAGGTGGTCTGGGCCACATGTGGCCACATTCTTTTAGCAGTGTGAATGCAAATGTTTCCTGGGCAACATTGAAGGACCGCCTACTCTACTATCGCTGACACTCGAGTGGTCACTCGAGACTGTTGTGGAGACACAGTCTAAAGCCAGGTGTGAACTGACGTACTTAGAGCTGTCCTCTGGTGATTGGGTCACCCGAGACGCATGTTAATGGCAGGTCTGAACTGGGCCCCTGCCTCTGCTGAAGGTAAAAATGTGCAAACTCAGCATATGGCATGTGGATTGAAGGATTATCAGTTTTGAAAGAAGGGCTATTCTCCTCTCTGGTCATGTCTTTCTCCTCTTATCTCAGTGTGTTTAAGTTGGTCATGGTTGCTGCCTGCTCTGTTTGTCAGACAGACCTTTGTACCAAGCTGCAGTTCATGTGACAGGGAACAGATAAATGAATTCCTCTGTCTCCCACTGCTCCAAATGTCAGCCATCGCAAGGAGCTATGAAGGTCACAGGCTTGACCTGGGCATCTTTTCTGGTGAACAATAGCTTTTCCCCGCTCTTTTTTCTTGTCCTTCCTGTCAGCCAAAGAAGCTCTGAATGTCATGGTCCACCCCCCAACCCCACCCCCCAACTACCAACACCACCACCCAGCAGTCTCCTCCGCGGCCCCCCACCAAACACAGCCACCTACTTTCCCTTACATATGCTAATGTTGCAGTCTCATTCAGCTGTTGGTGGCTTTGTCACAGGGGGAGGGAGAGAGTTGTGTGCATTAAGGGGCAGCTGTATGCATTTCGCTAAATTGACTCCCCAATGGTTGCCAGACTCGTCCTTATTTTACTCTCTCCGTCTTTTTTTACTTCTTCTTTCTCCATTTTGTCCTCACACTAGTTATTGGATAAAGGAGCAGGAGGAAGAGTTGTGGCACTGTTGTTTATTTTAGAGGCTTTCTGCTGTGAAGTGTGGTGGATTTCTCTCTCCCTTGTGTGTTTTTTGGGTGGCTTGTACTCAACAAGTGGCTGATGGATTTAATGCACTTGGAAAGCATCTCCAGAGTGGGCTCATTACCACAGTGGCTCACGGTGCTTTGTGTCCTCTGCTCTTAGGATTTATGGCTCTGATGAAAAAGGACTCTCTTAATCAGGTAAGCATGGCAACTGTTGATGTCTAATGTTGGTTTTTCATGTAATGGCCTAATAGGAAAAAGTGTGAAGGCTAAAAAATGCAAATTGGCTTCAGTTTTACTTGCATTTATGTGCAGAGTAAGCTGTCTATAAAGCGAGGAAAGTCTTATTGGTTAGACAATAAGACTTTATGACAATATGAGCGGTCTAGCCTGCGGTATGTATCACAGGAGGAATTTGTGAGTGTCTGTTTCTGGCAGACACGGCAAAAAAAGTTCTTCCAAGGTGAATAAACGAGTGATTCATCTGTTGTATCTGTGCTTGCGCCTGTCCTCGTTGTAGTTATCTTTCCCTTGCATCCTCCGGGTGACTAAACCTCATTCTGTGTCAGCGGTGGAGCTTCCAGCTGCTGCCCAGACATCCAAATTCTCTTTCTTACGCCAGATTTCTGTCAGCAACACCAGACCAAGTGTGAAAACCAAACTTTGAAAAGAAAATTAGTACTGCTGAAGTGAGTAAAAGGAGGGGGAGATGGTCCATGGCACTGACACATTCTGAAGTGGCTCAGCTGGTCAGCATGTATAAATCCTGCTCCCTGAATGATGTGTGTGAATGTGTTTGCATCCGTATGTTGGTTCTCAGTCTTAACAGTGTCACACAGCTTACCTACTTCCCTCCTCTGCCGCACTGTTTCTCAGTGATAATGTGACAATCTGGACTCTGACTGACCTCGGTAGAGGAGCAGAATCGTGGATGTTCTCAGAGCTTTCGATCTGAACTCCTCACAAGTCTTTAAACAGCTTGCCTTTTGCGAGATGAGAGCGCTCTTCTCACCGTTTCTCTCCTCCTCTCCTTGTTTTCTTTCTCTCCTCTCACTGAGAGAGTGCACTCTGCTGACAGGCTGTCATTGGTATGGAGTTAGCTGGGAAAGCAGCAGGCTGCTGGGAAGTGGCAGAGGGGGGGATGTGTGCTGATGGAAATAGGTGGTGGTTTATTCTGGAGGCCTGCTGGGACACATCAACCCTGCACGTCCCTTTCTGTCTCCCCAATGCAGCGAAGGCCAGAGTGGCTAGGCCCAGTTTTTTTGGGGGGGACAGATGGTCCCTTTTGGAGACGGGCCACAGCACAGTGCTCTCTGTTTGTGGGGTTCCACTGGAGCAGCCAAGAACAAACACGGTCTCCTTCTGTTGGGAACATACAAGACCTTCAGACAGTGAGACCTGAATAGGCTCTGGGAGTGACATCTAAGATGATGCCTGCGTATCTTGGGTGTGATACTAACACTGGTCATTACGTAATGGTAACTGATATTCGGCTAAGTGCTTCATGATAGCCCTGCAAGTCACACAGCTAATAACACGGTATTCTATTAGTCATATTAGTCAGTATTCATTAATTATGTATCCGAATGGGGACTCTCTACTTTATTCGCAGCCAAGTTTACAACATCACTTAAATCTTTTAACTTGGTGCATTGTGGGTCTGTGTTTACTGTGGCGCTTGTTCTTTGTTCATGTGAATAAACGGGGCAAAATCTGTTGTCCTGTCTATTTTAATTCTCAGATCACCCTGAAACAACTAAAGGACAATGGCAGTGTGCTGCCTGGCAGGCGCTGGGCAGTTAGCCAGCTGGCAGAGCAACAGGGAAGGAGACTCCCATTTTCAGTTGAGCCAGGAGGAGGTCTGCCTCTCTCCCGCACTACCTACAGCCAGCACTACTACTACTGAGGCTCAGTTCAACTTAAGAACAGGGGCTCTTTTCTTTTCATAACATAACTTTACCGCATAGCTCGGCTCCACACCCTGTGAGTGTGAGTGTTTGAAGCTACCATCAGCGTTGGGACTGCGGTTAAGGTCCCACATGATGAATTGCTGTTGTGTTGATCTTGGCATGTAAAGTTGGTCGTTCCAGCGCTGCAGCTTCGGTGCACAAGGTGTAGTTTATGTTTTCACTTGGAATACTAATTACAAATGACTGATTAATTAAGTTCCCTCTTAGTTGTAACCAAGTGATAAGAGTCAGGTCTCTGAAAGCACTTTAATAAGACCTGTGATTTAATAAGAATATAGCATGCAGTAACTCTACTGGGTGAATGTTTTAGAGGCATAAATGCTGTGTTTGAACCATTTACATGCACAGCTTTATGACATGCTGTGGTGCTTCACAATACAATCAATTACTTTGAAAGACTCGATTGATGTTTCCAGAGAAAGATATGTGCAGTCATGTTGAGTGAATCAGTATTCACATAATTAGATTCACCTTGACTTCCCCTTCTTCTTCTTCTTCTTCTTCTTCTTCTTCTTCTTCTTCTAGTTCGCTGGCTTCTATGCACAACCGTGGTGTTTCTTTTCTGGCAGATCCCTTTTTTTCTTTGTCTGTAACAAAGCATATGGTCGCTATTATGAGATTTGAACGTTGTGCAGGAAATGAAAAGAATTTACCATTTTGCAGTTTCTGTTGGGTAAACACGTACTGCTCCCTGAACCAAGTGGAATGGAGTCAGATCACGGGTGACCCCTGTGCTTTAGACTCAGCTGCAGCCAGCACATTCCAGATGGAGCTACTGCTAGCATGAAGCGGAGCAGGCTCAGGGGTGCACTGGTGTAGGAAAACAAGCCTCGTGTTCACATAAGCTGCCTCTACGATAAGACAATGGCTAGAAATAACCACCAGTCCAAACAATAAAGTCCATGGCAAAGCAAACAGCTATCTTTTGTTTAATTTTACGTGTCTGAACATAACTGTTGGCAGATGAGGTGTGGCGAGATGACTGTTGGAGGGCAGTCATCTCGTAGCCACAGGAGCAAATATCAGACAGTGCAGATCATAACATATATCCCCGGCCTCTTGTATTCCAGCTGTTGTCTGTGGAAAGCTGTTTGGTTTTCCTTGGGTGTTTTGGATGTATTGAAGTCTTATTCTGGTATGAAGCAACTTCCCTTTTGCAGAGATTCCTGTCTGGTCTGCTCAATCCAGAAGAGAAACAAGCGAAAGGATTTTTTAGTTGAGTTTTATATAGATCAAAACGCAGACAGAGCGCACAGAGCGTCTTTTGATGCAGCGCTCTTGCTAGAAGTTAGACTCCTGCAGACGCTGCAGTGCTTGTTTGATCAGGGCTGTGTTGTCCGTAAGTCTGCGCACCTGGGGCAATGACTGGGCATTAGCGAATGTGGGCATTTCCCACAGTGCATTGTGAGGCCCAGCGCTGTGGAAAAGATGAGACAGTGAGCGTATATGTTTACTCTGTGCTGTCTGACCTCCTTTTTTATCTCTTCTACTGACTGTTCTTCTGCTGTTGGGTCAACTCGGGTCTGTGTGCGCCGAGATGTAAACAAAAAGCCTCTAATCGTCTCGCTCCTGCAGATGCTGCCTCTGCTCAGCCCCTCACTGTGTGTGTTTGTGGGCATTGCCAGGTAAATTGGATCATGTCAGGATGGTCAGTGGTGATGACATGACACTCTCAAGCTTTCACTAGGAGATTTTTAGCTTGGCAGGACACAGTACACATTACACTGGCTGTCAAACGGAAATGAGTAGGTACTTTCAAAAGTAGAAAAGCACCCCTAGCTGTTTGAAAATGTCATGTGATTGCATGTTGCATGTTTTATGTGTTGATGTGACACCAAATATCAATAATTCCAAGGCAAAGAAATTAATTCCATTAATATGTTTGTTCACAAGGATCTACCAAGGCTGTTGTAGTTGTCTTTAGCAGCTCGTACTTGTGTCTTTGTATCACCTTTCATACTGCCGAGATTAGATAAGAAGCACTGGTAATGCACTGGAGTTTAGCATTCGCAGAAACCTGAAAACAGAATGTGCCAAAATCTTTCCTTTGAAATACACTTCTAATGTAATTAAATAAATGACAAGCCTATTGAGTTGGACTGCATATTGCTTGTTAATTAATTTAATTGACTTATGAAAATGATTAATAGATATAATTTAATGAAAAGGGTCACTTGTTTTTGGCACTTGATCAAAATAGCTGGCGCACATTCACCTCTTCCGTCTGTACCTGTCTACTTGTTTGGTTAAGGGAATAAACTCATCATCTCCATCTCCAGGCTTCTCCTTCCTGTAACTATTAGTTGGAGCTGGTGCATCTACGCATTTCCTCAGCAAGGACAGACCCCAATTCCCCCCCAACCATTTTCAACAGCCACATTTGATTTCGGATTGAGTATACCAGAGCTCAAAAAGACAGGAAGTGATTCAGGGAGACCAGTGGGCAAGTGGAGGGTGAATTTTTCTGTTTGTTTACTGACAGTCGCATCCATATATCCTCTCAAATGGATGATGCTGTCACATTGCTGCCCATCACTAGTGAAGTGGTATTTTTAATTCTGTAGCTTATTACTTACTCAACCCCACTTAACCTAAAAAATATTAAGCATCTGTGGCTGTTAAATTCTCATCCATGTGAATATTTTAAAGGATAACTAGGATGAATATGGTTTCCTGTTAGTTTCCACACATCAGACTCGCTAATGCAGCTGGTTGGAACTCATTTCATTGGTTTCCTTACCTCCCACTGAGGGTGAAACCCTCCATTCACAGTGGCCATTAAAATCTCAGCATTACTCCCTGCAGGCAATATTGGCACATCAGGGTGTTCAGTTGGTGGTCTGAGCACAATAAGAGAGGGTGGAGTTTGATGATTGGGTTCTTACCGGCTCAGAAATAGTGAGTTATCGCTGCGTACAGGAAGGGGTGGGATTGGCCATTAAGGGCAGGGCTTTAGCATCAGTGCTAATTTGAGTGTCAGCTGGTGGGAGATTCCTCCCCGTTGTGAGGTTGAATTGTGGGACCAGTAGATGAAAGAGGAAGAAGCTGAATGGTGCATTTGGTCTTCTTTGGCCCATACGTTCATAGTCTCGGTTGCTGTGAGCAGTGGTATACGCATGCACACTCAGTCCGAACACCCCCTTACAAGTGTCCTTTCTGGTTATGGAGGCACTTGGGGAGGATGGTATGCCTGGTTTCCCAGGCCCCAGTAATGAACTCTCAAGGATAACATCGCCCAATTAATTGGTTCTGTGGTTTAATTGCATGAATCTCTTTTGAGCAAGGTTTGGCAAAGCTCCCGTTCTTGTTTTTTTCTTCCTGCTTCACCACTTTCACTCCTTTTCTTAACCTCGCATTCTCCTTTGCAATAACCCAGTTAAGGTAAAGAATCGCTCCAGTGAAGCAGAAACACAGATTTTCATCAGATCGGCGATGCTTGTGTTTGGTGCAGTTATACCCCTCCTTCTCTTGCTGCAAGTGTGATGAATTTAATATCTATCCTGCCCAAAAACCATTGCATGTACCCCTCCCATTCCCACCACAAGGTTGGAACAGCTGCTCACAATAGAGGATTGAAAACAGCTCCCACGTTGTTTTAAATCAACTCCTCAGAGGGCGAAACACTAACACCATGGGCAGCGTAAATTTGATCGGATTTGAGTGTGGAGTGACATGGAATGTGATTCATTGTTTTGATTGTAAGTTTATTGAGGAATCAAATGGTGGGCAGTGAAGCATAAGCAACGTGCCTTCAGGTTTGTTTGCTTTCCGCTTGGATTTTTTCCTTCCTCTGTGTTAATGATAAACACAGTGTGACACATCCAAATCTCTGACTGGGTGCAGCATCTCAAGGAAAAAAAAAAAAGGAAGAAAAACAGTAGAAGGCAGGTAACAAGAAACTAAAACAAATGGGGTTGTGAATACACTGACATGGACTTGTAAATTTGCTTCACATAGTAATGCTGCCTGACTCACTAGCCTATATGATGAAGTCCATGAGCTGGAAAATTGGTGTAATCGTCTTGGCCTCTAACCTACATTGCACCCTAATTTGGCTGTGGGAGGGGAGGATGACTGCATCGTGTTTTGGCCTCAGCTCTGGAGGTCGAGGCGTCTTGGGGACAAGGCCAGCTACTACTTCCTGCTCGCAAATCACAGAGGAGTATTAATATGGCTCAATTACACAGGGCTTCATTAAAGATAATTGGACATAATCACAGGTCCACGTTCACCCCAGGGCTCAGAGTGGCCCGGCAGCTTGGTTGGGGCTAAATAAACATGTTTTACTTTGACCTGAGGTGCAACAGTGAAGGGCGCCACATTTTAGAGGAATGTGAAAATTCAAGAATGAGAAAAGCCTCATTTGCCTCATTTGAAGCCCATGTGCCTCTAGTCCTTTCTTCAGCTTTGCCAGTGGTACTGAATAATACAATAACACAAGGCTTTGTCATTACATTATTCTGTATTCATGCATTATGGGTGCACTGACCGTAACATACAGCCACACATATGCAAATCTTGATATTTTTGCACAAATAATTGTGACATCTTGGTGACTTCCTGCAATTTTAACATGCAATTCACAAAACCTGCGCAACATCAGGTCATCCAGTTGATGCAGCGCATGATATTTTGAAAAATCCAGGACGTCTTATTATGTGACATGTTTGGCTTTTTGGAGAGTCATTGCTACCTGAAATGACAACAAATCAGGCATGTAAAGGGTTTTGCATTCTTCACAGGAATATTTTTTAAACGGCTAATGACATGCCCCTGCTTTTTGAGCATAGAGTATGTGCCTAATTTTCTGAAGCTCAGAGTGGATTAGTCTTAATAATGTTGTTTTAAAAATGTGTTTGCAACTGGCATCAATTAACGATTCAGTGTTAATGTATGCTGTGCTGTTTTGTAGAACATTCTTGCATCATGACTTAATTTCCATAAATCCCGTTTGCATTTTTCTTCATCATCACTTCAAGTATCTTTGGAGCAACAACTGCAAGTGAGCTGCACCCAAACCCAACAAAAAGACAGTCCATAGCTTTTTGCAGAGGGACGTCCTCTCGCTGTGACAGTTGTGTAGGAGTTGTAGAAGTGACTAATGAGAAGTCTGCCGGTCTGTCATAGTTGGCTGACATCATGCTGTGTGTCCTCCTCTGGTGACATGGCCTATCAGTGACAGTAGAGTATTAATCTCAGGATGGTGGACAGAACACGTTCACTTTTCTGACAGCGTATTAATATCTGCCGGCCCTTTAATCAGGCCACAGTGTCAGAGGATTATTTTAAGACCTGGCAGAACCGCTGGGCCACTCCTCTCTGGATGAACCAAGATGAAAGACAGAATATCCAACATCAGAGACAGAAAATGAGTTCATTACTGTAATTAGGCCTCTCTTCCTCTCCCATCTCTCCTTCTCCATCCCTTCCCCCTGTTCACCGGGCCTTGTGTCTTAAACACCCATAATGGCGATGCATTACTTCAGTAATAAAGGGCTGTTAGCAAAAGCAGACCGCCCACCCTCCATCTGCTGCCTCCCATGTACACACAGCCACAAAGGAAAGGACAGAAAAACAGCCTCCTCCAGGTCATGCAGAAGATAGATTCTGCTGACCACGGAGCTTGTGGCACTCTCCACTGGTCGAGGGAGCTGGGGGTTGGATGTGGAATGAGACGTGGTGCGACTGTGTTCATTTATCACTGTCACAGGGAAAGTAGCTAATAGAGGGAAGGAAAGGGAAACACAGACCACCATGTTCACTGGTTTATCCTGCCCTGTCCTCGACATGAAATAAAGGCCAGCTCACCCTTTCCTGACCCTATGTAGCAACACAGTCTGGATAGTACGAATGTAAACACACTAGTCTCCTGCTTAGTTTTTTTTTTTTTTTTTTTTTTACTATGAATTCCCTCCCATTGGTAAAGAGATATGAGGCACACAGGACACTGTATAAAACTGCCAAGAATGAAAACATTTTAAGTAATGTGCTTTTAAAGGTGGGAATATTTGCACTGATGTGCTTTTATTTATTTATTTTATTGCTGGGTGTATAGCTTGATGTTTGTCCATTTTTTTCATGGTGTGCCAACAGTGATGATAAAGAAATGTTAAGCTTTGACTTTTGTTTGTGTATATTAGCAGCATAACACCCCTCTATCCTTTTGTGCTGCACAGCATAGGCTGCTGTGAGAAGTCACTCACACTGTTTTCTTCTCATGCATTGAGATTACAGTATGTCACTTTCTTTGTTCTCCCTGTTGTCAGTCATCCGTAAAAGCCTCTGCTGGAGTGTCACCATTGATAAAGCTGTTTGCACAGGTGGCACATTTTGCTGTCACTTGCTCTAATTCTGAGTGTGAAAAGACAGTGTTCAGTCATCACTTGACATTTGGGTGTTGGTCAGCATGAACGCCGTGCTCACTTCTGCTCCCTGTCATGTCTGGGAAAGAGGCCTGAGATGAATGTTGGATGACTGGAGAAACCTAAGATAAATGTCCATCAGCAAGAATAGAAGATACAAGAAAAACTGTTCAGCATATTTTTTAAAAATAAGATTCTTTGTTTGTTTTGGCCGCAGGATATTTCACATGGTGTCTTGGGGTGATGGATATTTGTTGTTTGAAGGTTTGAAGCAGTGGACTCACTTTTCCACTGATTTTGCATTTCCCAAGTCATGAAATAAAAATCACCAAATTTCAGAAACGATAATATTGTTTACAAAATTCACACCACACCACATAGACATGGTTAAATAAACATCTTCACATTTCATTTAGTGGTCAGTTTAAAAAAATAAAAATAAAATATTTACTGTAGATTGGTCCTTGGTTACACTAGCACTTTGGTATATGTGTGTATGGTTCAAGCACCAACCTGTGAGATTAGGCTGTATCAGATGTAGGTATACCGGTTTTTGAGCAGGAGAATTTGCTTTTTTGCTTTATTTAGAAATCAAAAACCAAACTACTTTGGCTTTTTTCAGCCACACACATCTGCGTTGTCGAAGCGGATACTTCAGTCACGACACTCGCATTTCGTACACTGTGTACACTTACACTTACAATTCCAACAGGGTACTGTTGCCCTAATTCAAACACTGCTGTTGTGCTTTCACCGGAAATGATGGTCGCAACATCTGACCACAATTGTCACCCACATGCAGACTGCTTTGTTCACTTGATTTAACTTGCAGGTTTTACTTGCCTTTGTATGCTTCCTGTGTCATATGACATGGAAATTACGCAGCCACTGGTGTTCATAATCACGTTTCTGCCTTCCTCAGTCGCTGTTTTGACGTTTTCAAGTTTTCAAGTTTGAAAATATCTAGGTGGCCCCTCGCCTTCCATCACATAGCCATTATGGCTACCATTGAGGGTGAGAGGTGTCCATGGTTTTACAACTAAATTTTTTTTCTTTTTCCCAATTTGAGAGCAACAACTTATAGTGCAGTGCATGTTGCCATACTTGTCAACGTAAACGCACTTATGCACTCAAAATAGCAGGTGAGAGTGTAGAAGTACGACAGCAATAGTCTATTGAAAATGAGCAGCTTTGGCCTTGTTCTCTGCGATGCAGCCAGTCAGATAATCCATTATTCATCATTTGCCAAGTGCAACATATTCCCAGAACAGTTCTCATCACTACATCATGCATTCACATGACACAACATAATATCTAAGCCTTGTGTTAAATTACAGTGACACTACACACAGTTTCACAGTGTGAATGAAGCTGTGTTCAAAACCAAACCAGAGAGAGAGACAGAGAAGATTGTGGGAAGTTTGGCAGGAGACCGAACTGAGACGATATCATTATCAGTCTGTTTCTACACATTTGGGTCATGAATGCATTAACCTGTATTTGGCCCAGGCAGAGGCGCATACTTTATTATTACAATGTTTCCCACTCGTCCCGAGAGTATTTTGCAGAGTCTGGCTTGAAGCTAATCTTGATGTGGCCCACATTTTCCTCCCAAAATAGTTCATCCTCCTCCTTAACAGTAAATGACAGAGAAATGTAAACAGTTGTCTGCGGACTGAAGCTGTATTAAAGGCCAGTGGACGCTGGGCTCAACTTTATCTTGCATGTTCACAGTGAAACCGTACAAAGAGAATAGCTTTAACAAGACTCTTCCTCCTCACTGAAGCAAAAAAAAAAAAAAAGGGAAAAAAACTAGCGGTTCACTACCCTGCTCTCTCTAATGTGTGGGGTTTACTGGGTAACTCATGGGCTTTTCACATGATTGCAGTACTAGGAGAAATGAGGCACATCACCACCCTCAAAGAACAAGAAAAAAGCATTTAGGTCAATATAGGAAGACTTGCAGCCTCTTTTGCGGTATGGTGTGGTGTGATCTTCCATGCAGAAGTCAGGGTTTGAGGAGATGAATCCAGTGTTACACCTCACTCACTTAGCCCCACAGGACATACAGTACACCCTAATGGTATGGTATGGCGTGGGATCGATGTGAGAGGAACCTTCTTGTGTTTATCTGGAGTTGCTCATTTCCTCTTAAAAGTTGTGCGTTCAGCGTCAGTACACAGTGCAGTCTCTGTTAGCGTCTCTATTATATTGTCTGTGTCGAATCGTTTTCCACAGTTGAGCGAGACTATATGACCAACCTGGTGAAACAAAAGTCTACACATGGCTGATGTTCAGGGATATTACTTATGGATAAAAATGAAAACCATGCGAGTTTACAGTGTGTGTGTGTGTGTGTGTGTGTGTGTGTGTGTGTGTGTGTGTGTGTGTGTGTGTCATTTGAATTACCCAAGAGGGAATGAAGCAGCTTTTCAAGGACAATGTCTTCACTCTCCTTCTCTTTGTCCTCAGATGTTCAGGTTAATGAATAAAGCTGCTGATGTCAGCCTTTTGTCTGTTTATTATTTCCCCAGTTGAACATAACCAAACAAGAGGAAAGGGTAAACCTTCAAACTTCCTCCTCTCGCGTTACTGTGGCGTGGACTACAACCTCATATCCCAGTTAAATTATTGCATATGTGGTTTTTATTTGTCATAGCCAATTTACTTCATCAGGTTCGTGTTAATTTTCCTCATAACCAACTCCATCAGATAAAAAGGCGAAGTGGAATTGGCATTGAATATGCAACACTATCCCTACTGTATAATTTGCTGGCTTGATGATGCTGCAAGCGGCTGGATGAGATCTTGCTACATGCGAACATTTAGCTGAACATCTGCCTCTTGTTGCTGTAATTTGCTTCACCACCATCTGTTAGGCATTGGCTGGAAGTACCAACAAAGATATGCATCTATCTTGTTATAAACCCATAATGGCACCAACTCCTCGAATACACTAATTAACCGTACTCGATATGCTCTACATAGTTCCAAAACTAATACAGCCCTACTTCCCTAATGGTGGGAGTTTATTACCAGATAACTGGGTACAGACAATTCAGGTCAGAAGTATGATCATTTTTATAGCTGAACTCAATCTGCTGTTTTGGGCTCTTTTTGTGGAATATAAACTGCTTTTATGTTTTAAATGAAAATGTCTCACTTACAGTGTTGAAACCCACTCGCTGTGTGTTAACGTTTACTTTTGTGTTTTTGTTTTTGTGCCGTAGATCCAACTCTTCCAGCTGTCGTTCTGCGTTGGCGGCACGCTGTGAGAAAAGACCCCGCTCCGCTGTGCCTCAGCGCTCCTCAGACACTTGTCCTTGACATCCAAATGCTGTGTGTCGAACGTCGAGCCAGCCGCCTTCTGTGAGTTATGACGACGGCTGCTTCATTGACTCAGGAAAGAGGCTCCTCCTCCACTCACCAGTGAGCAAATCACATGATGTAATGAAGCAGGGTCCTGAAAGTCCGCTCTTCAAGGAATCTGCCAGCAGGATATGAGTATTTTGAGTCCTGTGACGGATAACAAATCAAAACTTGTGGGAATTGTGGGAGGCCCAGAAGAATACTCCAGAGCCATGCAGTCAGAGGAGCTTTTCAGCAGGAAACTCAAAGCCCTGAATGGTGGCATGGGACCACCAACCTCCAACATGCAGGGGAAACCTGATGGTTCAGGCAAAACAAATGGTACTCCAGCCATGCCTAAAATGGGCGTCAGGGCCAGGGTGACAGAATGGCCGCCAAGGAAAGATGGATGGGACGGACGGCCTTCACCGAACTACCAGAGTGTGATACCGGTATTTCAGAACGGCCAGCAGGAACATACTGTGGAAATTCTGGAGCAAGGTGAAGCAGTTTGTCTGGAGGTAGACTACTCAGACAAATACACACTGAGTGACCTCCTCAGCCACTCCCCACTGAAGGGCCTCCACCCTATACGTCAACGCAGCAACAGCGATGTCACCATAAGTGACATTGACTCTGAGGACATCATGGACCAGAACGCTGTCAATCCAAACACTGGGGCCTCATTGCACCGTGAGTACGGCAGCACATCTTCCATCGACCGCCAGGGCCTGAGTGGGGATGGCTTCTTCACCATGCTTAGGGGCTACCGAGTGGACACGCTGGACCACCGTAGCATACCACCTCTGGGTTTCCCTGAGTTGTTGCGCTGTGACGCCTCACTCTCCCCCAGCCTGCAGACAGCAGCCCAGATTGCCAGGGGTGAGATAGTTCACATTCCAGGCTACGACTACATAGATAACTCTCTCCTATACAGCCGGGAGCGTGAGAAGTCCTTTATGAGGCGTCTCAAATCAGAATCATCTGAAACCTCTCTGTTTAGAAAACTGCGGACCATAAAGAGTGAGAGTGACGCCTTGCGGCTCTCGATAGAGGACGACAGGCGACCGCTCAGCTTCCAGAAATGCTTTGCCCACTACGACGTCCAGAGCGTTCTTTTTAACATCAGCGAGGCGGTTGCAAGCAGAGCTAACCTGAGCCAGAGGAAGAACACAACCACCGGGGCTTCAGCTGCCTCAGCTGGAGCCATCACTGGGGCTGGTGGAGGGGTTGGAGGTGGCCCTGGACCTGGACCTGGACCTGGACCTGGACCTGGACCCGGACCCGGACCCGGACCTGGACCTATACCAGGGGCAGATGGTGGAGCAGCAGGATGTAGCAGTGGAAATGCCCCAATGTTTGAGTCTCCACTAGGCAGCAGGGAGGACTTGAACCCCAAGGAGAACCTGGATGCCGATGAAGGGGATGGGAAGAGTAACAACCTAGTGCTGAGCTGCCCGCACTTTCGCAATGAGATCGGTGGGGAAGGCGAAAGGAAGATCTCCCTCTCCAGAGCCAACAGTGCCAACTACAGCGGTGTGTCAGAGAGCTGCTCTTTTGAATCATCTTTAAGTTCCCACTGCACCAACGCAGGAGTCTCTGTACTGGAGGTGCCTCGAGAAAACCAGCCAATCCACAGGGAGAAGGTCAAACGCTACATCATCGAGCACATTGATCTTGGCGCATACTACTACCACAAGTACTTCTACGGGAGAGGTAAGGAATGCTTATGATAAATGTGTCTTATTTGTGTTCATAGATTATACAGTGACGATACAGGAGGTTTTGGATGACCCACTGTTGGGGATTATTAAACTTTCCAGGCCAAATCCATTTCCTTGAAACTAGACTATGGACAATGCCGTGTGAGAGCAAATGGAACAGCCTCCGCTAGTAGGGTCAGATATCTTGATGGCCCAGTTATTTTTGTAGGGCCAGATGAAATAAGTTCCAGAACAATAGCAGGCCTGTGTTGGGTGTGAGGGTGTGTGTTTCACTTCCTCGGGAGAGGAGCGGTCATGTCCTCCCTGTGATATTGCTCTGAACCCTGCGGAGAAGCTCTGATTAGTCATGTGAGAAGAGAGAGGTGAGTGAGAGGGTGTGTTGCAGCTGTTCCCCGTGGGGGCCGCAGGGGTGTGAGGACCCCTCATATGAAACTTTGGGGTCAGCAAAACTACGCCAAGGTCCCAGCTCCCCTCATTGAAAAACTTATGTGACTGGCGCTGGAAATACCAAGCTGACTGCGGCCCATCACCGCATTATACATATCTGTTATTCCTACTGTCTGTGCGTCTGTGTTTGCTGCTCTCAGCAGATTGAATTACAAGTTCTTAAGCCCCCAAGAAAACAGCTGCTTCACCTTTCACACTCACAGATGCTCGAACCTCTTCAAAAAGATACTTTGTATTAAAACATTCCTCTTTGCGACAGTGTGTAACCTCACTCGGGGCTTGATATCTCCAGTCAAGGTTAATGAGACCATTACGGATCTGCTCCACTTACAGTGTGTTTGAATGTACCATTGAGGTCACTATGATAATCATTTACTGTGAAATGATGCCTCACTCACTACTCATCCCAAAACAGGTGTAGTTAACCTCTTTGTGTGATGACGCAGGTCATTGTATAATTGAAATGCCCCTTGTTGCTGTCAGCTTAGATTTGATGTTGTAGTTTTCATGGTAGATGCCTTTTCACAGTATGTGGATCGAGCCCTTGCCCTTTTTTCACAAGGTGTTTTATTGGAGAGACAAGTCTGTCATCACCTCCACTTCACTGCCACCACTCGCACATGAAAACGGGCACATATCCGCGCACACGCTCGCACAAAGATGACCACGCGTCACCACTCTAGGGCAAGCTTTTATCAACCTGGGCTGAACATTGATCCTATTGATTGCCTGAAGCCCTCCCTCTCCCAGGCAGCCCTAATGGACACAATGTTTCATCCACACCCACAAGCTAAGCCTTGTTACGTACAGGGTCAAATATTATGTGTGGGTAAACAGAGATATAGAGGCTAATGTAAACCATGTATGGAAATATGAAGCTAAAATAAAGTTTTGGAGCTGAAATAAAGTTTTGGAACACCAAGAATAAAAAGTAAAGACATAAAGTCAGTGTAGGGCTTTTGGTAAGTGATGAGCGCCAGTGACATGCTCAAGAAATGTGTTGACAAAAAGCTTTCCTCCACACCCGACACTGTCTCCCTCACTGCGCCCCGTCACTATTCGAATGCCGAGTGGCCTCATATACATAGCAAGCCCTCCTACCACCATTTGACCTTATGCCTCACAGAGCATTCCCCCTCAGTCCACTGTCCCTGACAAGCCATGCATTCCTCAAACAGTTAACCCCGCGTTGCCTCCATACAGTTCATTTATTATTCATGCTGATACGCTTTTTGCCCCAACTTTATTATCAAAGTGACGAGAACCAGCATATTTACATTGCATGCTCCACACAGCCTGGATGCATTGTCTAAACGTCTTCCGAAGTTTCTCTGCGAATGTCAGTGCTCTGAGTCCCCGCTGAGGTTTTTCTTTTGTTGTCTGCTGAATCCTGGTCTTTCTCCTTGGCTTTAGCCGGGATTAGGGAGTGTTTGCTCAAGGCAAAGCTCTGCTCCTGTCCATGCTCTAAACACACACGCACACACACGCACACACACATGCCTTTATTAGACTAATATTATAATTTTGTACAGTGGTATACATTTGGGATACTCTCATTCAGTACTGTATTTTGAGTGTCTTAGTCAGGCACTTATAATGAATCTCAAATTGAATACTTTTATTGCCAATACAGGAATTAATGCTGGTCCTTGTAATGCTTAAAACTAACAAGACTAAAAGTCTGAAGCCCGGCTAGTGACCCACCTAGTGTTCATTAGATTTTTCATTATACCCCATAATAAAAAAAAAAAACTGCTGGAAAGACCAAACAACATATTGATAATCTTAACAGAAATTAGGCTAAAAAAACCCAGAAGCATTATTATAATCAGTACATTTCATGGCAACCAGTCCATGAGATTATTGTTAATTTACTGCACAAATTAGCATCTTGACCTGATGCTGACAAAAAGGGGAAATGTCATCGAGTGTCCACAAATGGAAAGGTACTCATCCTGCAGGGGTCTTAAAGGTCGCAAGGAAATTTAATGAGAATCTGCCCACCAGAGTTTGACTTTTTTTGTGTACACCGGAGAAGGGAGGGGGTTACCAAAAACACTGGGAGACTCTCTGAGTGCCATGAATATGCTCAGACAATTTCCTGAAAATCTGTCCAACAGCAAATAATTTGTCATAGATCAAAGTGTTTGAAAAAGGTAATTCGTATTCATACTAAATTCACTGTCATCTAAGCAGAATCGAACAACTATTCATCAGTTGAACTGCCACTAAATTTTCTAAAACATTCTTATTCTTTAAAATGTCATCTTTTATTTGGCAGCTTATATAAGTTGTTTTGTAAGTCCCAGAAATGCCAAAAACGGTTCCTTCCACTGAAGGACACAAATACTTTGAAGGAACATCCTGGTGTCTTCGTGGTCTAACGCACATACCATGTAACCACTTTGTCCTGGTTTATATGTAGCTAGGAAACTTTGCCTTGTCTGTCTCACCCCATATTTCCTTCCAACCTGCACAGTCAGTTATCCAACAAAGCAATATGCCATTAAAACAAAAACTAAAACTTGAGCGCTGTATGATTTCATTTTAACATGGTTGGTAAAGCCAGCGGTAGCTGTCTGTCTGTCTGTCTGTCTGTCTGTCTGTCTGTCTGTCTGTCTGTCTGTAGTGGTGGATGAGTCCAGAAATACAGGTACAAAAAACATTCCTTACGTTCTCTTGTTCTAAGGTGTGTGTGTTGGGATCATAAATAAATCACTTTGGAATAAAGATATGAAAGATTACTGTTTTTTTTAATCAAATCCCAAATTGATCTTTAATACTGAGCAATGCTGAACACAAACATGTCTGTGTCTGTGATATTACTTTGTTCAGCATGTGTCTGTATCGTGAGAAGCAGGATGGTGTGTGGAGTATCTGGGTCAGTGATGGGTCAGAGTGGGTCATACTTTCCAGGGCTGTATTTTAATTCAGCTATTTACTTTTTAAATCCCACTGCTATCATGACAAGCCAGTTTCTAATCCAAAGGGAATCAATTTGAAATCTCCAAGGGAACGATAGTGCTCTCTGTATTCAGCACCGTAGCTCGGCCATGCTCAATCATGAAGAAATTAATATATGCACTCAGTAATGTAGATTCATATTCTGTTGAACCAAAAGCAAAAGAAGCTGATGTCAACAATTAATGTGATGCTGAATTTAGATCTTTCTTGTTCCACCTCCAGAGCATCAAAACTATTTCGGGGTGGATGACAATCTGGGACCTGTGGCAGTCAGCATCCGCAGGGAGAGGCTGGACGAGGGGAAGGAGAAAGATGGGATGCAGTACAACTATCGGGTCACCTTCAGAACCAGTCAGGTAATTATAATACGCTGATGTGCACTTTTACTGTTCTGCTTAATGTTTCTATTCAGTATAGAACTGTTATGGATGTATGGGAGGGGAAACCTGTGTGATTTCTATCATTCCATCAAAGAACTGTTTACTAGCTAGAACACGCTTTTAAAGGGTACTTGACATATTTCTCCTATATTGCGTTCAGCAGTCAGGGCTCAGTCAAGCAGTAAAAGAACACAGGAATGCTTCAGTACCCCTGAAAACAAGTGGAGGCTTCTCACAGCTCTCCGTTCCCAAATCTGCCCCTTGCTCCCTAATGTGTCCAGTGATTCTGTGCCAGTTGTATCTCAGCTGGCCAGTCATGCAAACACTGATGCAGTCTATCAGAGTCAGTGTGACCGCCCTTGCTTGCTCACACACTCGCACGCGCATGCACACGCAACATGATTAATCCACAAACTGAGATGCACTGTCTCACTGTCCCTGGTGGTACAGAAAGCTCTCCTTGATTGATGCTGGGTGGTCTCATCCACTGAATAATTCAGGTGCAACAGATGCGTCAGGCAGGGAAATGTCACTGATATCTAGTGCCATTCTTGGTTTAAAGCACCACTCCCACGATGAAACAATGTATCTGGGTCATGGTAGCCCTGCAAGTAGCACGCAGACAATGTTTTAACTCCCCAACCACTGGAGCATCTATTTGCATGTGCTCCCGATCATTTAGCCTCGGCGCTCTCTGCCTCTCTCTCGCTCTCCCTTCCACTCGGAGTCTGTTAAGTAATCTGCTTTTTAGAAAGCCTCTCTATCGGACAGCCATTGACTGCTGACATTCATGTCCGCAGGCTGTACGGGAGGAAAATGGATTTATGGAAGAAAATGTGTCTGTCATGTTCCAAACAACAACGCAGGGTTAGAGAGTGGAGGTTTTGAAGCTGTTTGGGTCAATGCTTACTGGCACATTAATGGTCTTAACAGTAAAACACCACTTAACATCTTGTGCTCAGTTAGCCTATCTTAATTATTTAGAATGTGAGTTCCTAATGCCTTCCAGTGGAGCGGTAATGAAGCCATTGCCCTAAATAATAAGCCATAATATAAAAGGATATCATCGCTGGCTCACACAGCAGCCACCATGTCAGCATGGTTCTCATTTTGGATGGCGAAATTAATCCAGTCTGGTCCACAGATGTATTAGAGAGCATACTCAGATTAAACACATTGTACAGGGGTACACTAGGACCTCATAAGACATACAACAGACTTAATTAACCGGATCACCATCTTTTTTTTTACTGTCAGCTGACCACACTCCGCGGAGCCATCCTGGAGGATGCAATTCCATCCACGGCGAGACACGGGACGGCCCGTGGCCTCCCGCTGAAGGAGGTGCTCGAGTACGTCATCCCTGAACTGAATATCCAGTGTCTGAGGCTGGCCCTCAACTCCCCCAAGGTCCCAGAGCAGCTCCTGAAACTTGATGAGCAGGGGGTGAGTTCCCTGAGATGTCCTCATGTCCTCCAGGATTTGTTACCTTCTAACAGGGCTAGGCTAGCTATTTCCCCCTGGTTCCAGTCTTTAGGCTCAGCTAAGCTAAGCTAACCTACCACTGATTATAGTTTCCTATATAAGAGGCAGATGTGAGAGTGACATCAATCTTCACTTCTAACGCTCAGCAAATAAGCCAAGAGTTAATTAATTGAAGGAAGAGAAAGGTGTTACCTCTTCTCTCTCCCCCCACACATCTTTCCCAGGTGTTTAATTTTGAAGCCATCACCACCATATATCTTTGTTATGAATAATGTTTTGATTGATTGTATGAATATTATGGTATAGATTTTACATTTAAGGTATATCTGTCTGTGTGTCTGACATTTGCAACAGCTATAGAAGGAACCTGGGGAGGGATTAACTTCAGATCGCAGGAACCTTTGTTCCATATGTGGGCTGCTTATTATAGATGAACACAGGCTGCCAGGTGGAGGGATAAGACAGCCAATATCACACTTAAATGGAATCAATACGAATCCCACACTCTCTGCAGCCTGCATCGACTACTTTGACATACTTTTTTGTGCTAATAGGACACTCAGGCAGAAGCTAACTCACTTTTGACAACTTACTTCATCTGAGAGCAGGTGATTTGGTATTCTGCCGGGATGGTGGAGGATGTCATCTTGCATTATCTCTATTTGAATAAAATGGCTATTAGTGATATGGGCTCTCTATATTCACAGGTGTCAGAGATGGATTCATTGTGTGATCTTGAGGCCTTTATTTTCTCATCTAATGAAACTGCAAGATGGAGTGCAAGGAGTGTGGGGGATTAGCTGGTGCCACACTGCTTGTCTTACTATCAGCGAATTGGCTGCTTATTACTGTAATTACTTTCATCAGCATGAGCCCATCCTTCCAACTGACAGGGGAAAGGTTCTTATAATAGAAAGTGTCAGCCACGTCCCTCTTGTGTGTGAAGACTTTGTTACGCACATAAACAAGAGCAGCGTAATGTCCTCTCTGAAGTAAGTTGAATACACTTAAGAGAATGACAGACATTGTGTATCCTGTTATCGAAGAGTAACTTTCTAAGTAAGTGCTCTAGGAAGTTTTTCCTGCCAGATCTCAAGGAGCTGATACCAGAGTTTGTTCACCTGCCATACGACTCTCCATGCCATTGCTATGAGAGACTGTCTGCAGATACAGACTGACACTGACACACAGGAGGGAAAAAAAGTAATGTAAGAAACTACTTTCAGAGGAGGAGAGCCCAGGCTAAGTGGGGCTTAAAGCTCTTCCAACTGGCACTTCTCCTCGCAGACCTCAAACCAAACGCCCAGTGCAGGCCAGTTTTAAATTTGGACATCAGTATTTTTATACACCCCTGTTTTAATCATTAATGTTCTGCTTGTAGCACAAATGCTCAAGTTGTCAAGCACCCCGTAATCTACTTTTTTAACTATGCTGGACCTCCAACGCCCCTGTAATGTGTTTATCTGAGGAAGCTAATGTCGGACAGGAAGAACCACAGCTGAGTGGTCCGCCAGGACTGTTTTGTTTGTTTGAGTGCATCTCTACTGCACGTAGAAATCTTCATTTAGGCCTCTGATGTTGTGTGTGTGTGTGTGTGTGTGTGTGTGTGTGTGTGTGTGTGTGTGTGTGTGTGTGTGTGTGTGTGTGTTTGTGTGTTTGTGTGTTTGTGTGTGTGTGTTTGTGTGTTTGTGTGAGAGAGAGTGAGAGAAAGGGCTTCTTTTTGTGTGAACAGTGAAACCGTGTCTGGTGAGTGAGAATATCCTGGAGCAAGACAGACTTCACAATATCCTCATGATCAGTTTGGCAGAAAGAATCTCGCTGAAAGTGGTGTTGTAGACTCCGCTGTAATGGCCCTGGATGTAAGAGGAGAACAGAGCATATGTGAATGTATTTTAGATCACATTGTAGATCATAGTGAACTGACTGTGAGCAGATGTGCTGGAAAAGGCATTAAGCAGTTAATCAGATTTTGAGAAGTGATCTTAGGTGATAGAAATCACAAACAATACATTTTTCCGAGAAAGCCATTGATATTAAATGTGTATCTGTTGTTTCCATCTAAAGACTAAAATCTGGAAAATCACTAAATTCTTGTTCAGTACAAACACAGTTTAGCAGCTGCATCAGTTTTAAAATTAAAATGGTAATTTTCATCTTTGATTTATAATTCTTGATGATAAAAGAAAGGATATGAACAAGATAGAGGTCAGTCTGATGGTGTGTGATGGCTTCTAGGAAATATAACTACAAATGTAACTTACCTTCCCAGTAATGCTTGATAAATTACCTGTAACGTATAGCTGCAGCGCTCTGTACAATACAATGAACAAACAATAAATGCACAACAGTTGCCACTCTCCAACACTGCTTTTCGAGCTTCACAGTGGTGTTACAGTGGTCTACAGGTAAAGGCTTTTCAGGACCATAAATTGCTTCGTAAGTGAGATTAGTTTCACATGTTCAGATGAGTAATCTACCTCCTACCGTGGCTGTTATTGCAGCATAAAAATCTCTTCTCCCTTATGTAAATCAGTCCTCATCATGATATTGAAACTTGAGGATTAGCTCTGTGAAATTATGTAGGAAGGATTTTTTCCCCTTCATTTATTACCCACTTCCCATTCCTCTTTTTAGATGTGGAATTTGAACACTTTTGCCCCAAAAACAGCAACCAAAAAAAAATCTATGTGTAATGGTGCATGATGATCGTAGCCAGGTTTTCGGTGCTATATTTTGTATTTTTGCAGCATCGGGACACTGCAGATGTCATGGTGATGTGTGTTGTGTTAGGACACAGCTGTATCCCTCAGGTGTGTCTCAGTACTCTCTCAAGGGGGAACATTGTCCTCATTTCTCTCTCTGCTCATTAAGTATCTTTCCATCTTTGCATTTTTTGTGAAAGAAGAGAGGGGGTAGCAGTTTTCAACACCCTGCAGCGCTGGACAGATCAAAAGAGGGGAAAACTTCGCAGAAAAAGATAAATAAAAAGAGACAAAATTCCTCCTTTCCAGCGACTTACGCTACTTACTATTTTTTGTCAAGTTCGATATTTTAGTGAATCACAGATCCGTTAAATGGGATACAGCTTTTTTTTTATGGCTGCTCTACCTTAGCAGTAGCTGATGCCACCAAAAAAGACATCAAAGGCGGTTACACAAGCTTCACCCCAGGAACATTACTCATCTGTATATGTGTTATGTACCCTGATGTGCTTGCACTTTTCAGGCAGCGACAAATTCGCACCAAAGGGCAATCTGATTGTCCTTGCCGTTGGCCTGTCTGTTAAGGGGAGCAGGAGGTTAAGTGAGCCCATATAATGCAGGACAAAAAAATATAGAAGACCACATCATTGCACATCATGCCATTTCCACTGGGCCTGATGGTATAATAGCTTTCCGTCACCGCAGGAGCTTTAGTGGAGAGCAGACAGCCTGATAGAGGAAGTCACCATGACAACGGTGTCAGGAGCGCACCGGGAACTGATAACCTGTAACGGAGGAAAAAGACAATTCCAATTTGTTTCAGTGTATAGATCATTCTTTGACTTTCACATGCACAGAAACCCTCTTCGTCTTCCTGTACTGACACATTGACCCCGGGTTACGATCAAGGTCCTGTCTTCAGCTGTGAATATTGGGCAACAGGTGCCAAACGCAGGAAGCTATTTTTTCATCTTTTTTTTTTTTTTTTTACGCCTTTAACTCTCTTTCTTGGCCGGCATCTGGGAGCTGTAAGCCATAACTGCCATAAATAAAAGATTCATGTTGGTGGAGAGGGCTCTCGCTCTCACCGCGCAAGAAGAATCACTCTGGATGTTTTATTTCTTCCTGTCTCTTCGTGAGACAAGTTCATATCAGACCTGTCGTTTCTGGATGATATTAATGCTTGCAGTGTAAAGCTGTGAGATTTGCCTGGCTTGTGTGTGTCTATGAATATTCCTCTTTGTGAATAAGACATCTATATTTATTGAGGCGCTCTTTGTTGACTGAAACAAGAGTATTATTTGAGTTGGGGAGATCAGTGTTATTTCCATTTAGTTCCTCTTACCAGTATTTCACTGCAGTGAATCTTGGCCAGTTTTGCTTGAGGTGGTCTTTTTTTTAAATTTTATTTTAGAAAGGATTAAAATGCTGTTGCTGGCACTTTCTAAAGTTTTCTGCCATAAAGCAAAGCTATCCCGCTCTATGTCTGTAATTCACTCCCTCGTTGCTCTACAGCTGCTCTTAAGTAGCAGCTATTAGCTCGGCCTGATTTATGCTCTGCTCTGAGCTCCTCGGAGTTCACAGCCTGGCCTCACAAAAGGGAATTTCAGCTCTCTCCTAGAAGGGTTATGAGCTCCTTCACATTAGCTGTGAGATGATGGAAAGTGGGCACTCGCATGCTTTGAGTGCATAATGTACAGTATGTATGAGTGTGGCGTGTGATGTGTATCAGCAACAGGAAATGACACTTACTCACTGAGTGTCTGTGTATGTTCCTCATTCCAGCTAAGCTTCCAGCACAAGGTGGGAGTGCTCTACTGCAAGGCGGGCCAGAGCACAGAAGAAGAGATGTACAACAACGAGAGCGGTGGACCGGCACTCGAAGAGTTCTTGGATTTGCTCGGTCAGAGGGTGCGCCTCAAAGGCTTCACCAAGTACAGGGCTCAGCTGGATAACAAGAGTACGATAAAACACACATCACACACACCAAACTAAACATCCACAAACCCACACACTTCAACTCCTGCTGATTGCAGATACTCTGCCCCCTTTTCATATTGCTTTTTGGGGGTTGTAATGTGTTTTTAGGCCTACATATCTTAATCTTGATTTCTGTTCAATGACATCATCGGCTTATATAATTCAATGGCCTTTTGTAATAAGTCCTGAGACCTTGACTGCTCTGTTCTGTGTTACAGCCGATTCCACAGGCACACACTCTCTCTACACCACCTATAAGGACTACGAGCTGATGTTTCATGTGTCCACCATGCTCCCCTACACACCCAACAACAGACAGCAGGTCGGTAAACTCCACACTTAATGCTTTATCCCTTCCTGCAGACCGCCATGTTTGCTTTTCTGTATGGTGAGCCGATGTCTGATGGTGGTAATAAGTCCCCGAGCAGCTTCCTTTTAGGATATCTTCAATCCTGGCTCCTGTCAATCTTCCCCAGAGGCTCATTTTGCCACGGTAATGACCTATCAGTTGAAAGCACGAGCATTGCTATGGTAACGGTACCCCATAGTGGGATTTTAATCAATGCATCCCCAGGGGCTGGACCTGATGTAGTATTAGATGGGCCTCTGTGTCTGTCAGCACTAACAAGTAGAATTAAGTGGATGTAGCGGTGGGCCGACGAGCGATGGCCCGATAAAGCCGTGATTACTGCAAGGTTCATCTCAGTCTCTGCACTGCTTGTATGGAATTACTTTTCGAGTCCATAATAAAACCTGTGGGTAGAACCCTGCAGTGATATGAGCAGTGGACATGCTGAAGGAGATGGGAAGTGAGTGTGTGGAATCAGGCAGTATCCACAGTGAAACACTGCCATGTGAGTCTGAACAGCAGGATTTAGAGATTTCCTTTCTGCTTTCTTTTCTCCTCCTCCAGTTGTATTTCCTGAAGTGGGATAGTTTAATTTTTTTTTTTTTTTTTTTTTAATTCCCTGCTGGTAATCTTCCAGAAAGCCCAAAGCAGAGCTCGCCCCCACTCATCCCTTCATCCTTCCCAATTCCCCTCTGTACCCTTTTAATCCTGCTTGTTTCAGGATCTGGAACTTTATACCAGCCAGAGAGTGAGGTTAACTATCTGCACAATACAATAAACAAGCAGGTACAAAAGGGTTGGTTTCCTGCTTGTGGTGCTCGTAGAGATGCCACAGACATCACATTAGTACAGTGGTCTCATGGAGAGACTGCCTTGAAACCAGGGAAATTGAGGCTGCACAAACGGTGTCCTTCTGCAGATCGAAGACCAGTGTCTTACTTGAGAGCTGCACAGGACTTTGTTCAGCAAAACTCACATAGTCTCACTTTTGCCTGCAAGAAACTTTTTTCATTCTAATTTGAATTTTAAAGAATAAATGTGTTTTTAAAAACTTGCACTCCTGAACCATGTAATTATATGCAACCTTATACTAAATGTCTGTCTCCTTGTTTTTGACTCCATTTCTCCTTCTTTTTATAGTTATTAAGGAAGAGGCATATTGGCAACGATATCGTCACCATAGTATTTCAGGAGCCCGGGGCCCTTCCTTTCACTCCAAAAAACATCCGCTCTCATTTCCAACATGTGTTTGTCATCGTCAAAGTCCACAACCCCTGCACTGATAACGTCTGCTACAGGTAAATAAAACAAGCAGGCACCACGCCTGCAAGGCTCTCTCAAAGCTATTTTACTCAGGCTGATTAAAAAAACAGAAGGAGAGGAGAGGGAAAAAATACAGCATCTGAATTTGGTGGAATTGAGTCAAATCGCCAAATATTGGCAGGTTTCATCGTGGGATAAGAAGCTGACTAATATCCTCAAGATAATTTAGGGGAATGTGTTTATCTTTTGATGTGCTTTGCATAAATGTCTTCGTGCAAAATGGCTCTACAAGAACTTTTAAGAGCGCTTAATTTGAAAGAATAATAATAATAGCCTGCTGAGTGCTTTCTGTGGTTTCTGTCATGACTTAATAATAATGTGCGGGAGTCACGAGGCGCTTTTGATCTGTTCAGTGATGATACAGTTATTATCTTCAGAGACACCTTGAAATTATGACTTATGGCTCTGTCCTCGAGTGTTTCTGAAGTCAAGACAACTCTTGTTAATAACATAGCATTTGCTTAACAGAGCAAGATTAGTCTGAACTCCTCTCAGTCTTTCCACCTGAAATAATTTCCCTGAAAGCCATATAATTTCAACACTTCAAATGGCTGCTCGTTATTCGTACAGTTCAATACTCCTTCACTTCTTTTAGTGTCTCTTTTCTATCACCAATACATCTGATTTATTGATTCCATCCTGTTTTCCAGCGTGGCCGTGTCCAGATCTAAAGACGTGCCTCCATTCGGGCCCCCTATTCCCAAATCTGTAACTTTCCCAAAGTCAGCAGTTTTCAGGGACTTCCTGCTCGCCAAGGTCATCAATGGAGAAAATGCCGCACACAAGTCAGAGAAGTTCCGAGCCATGGCGACTCGTACGCGGCAGGAATACCTGAAGGACCTGGCAGAGAACTTCGTTAGCACTGCTACAATTGACTCTGCTGTCAAATTCAGCTTCATCACCCTCGGAGCCAAGAAGAAAGAGAAGGTGAAACCCAGGAAGGACGCACATCTGTTCAGCGTGGGAGCCATCACCTGGAGTGTCCGTGCCCGGGACTTCGGCCAGTCGATGGACGTGGACTGCTTGCTCGGCATATCCAATGAGTTCATCGTCCTTATTGAGGAGGAATCAAAAAATGTGGTCTTCAACTGCTCGTGTCGGGATGTCATCGGATGGACCTCAGGGATTATGAGCATTAAGATCTTCTACGAGCGTGGGGAGTGTATCATGCTGTCTGCCCACGACAACTGTGGAGAAGACATCAGGGAGATGGTGCAAAGACTAGAGGTAAGACCCTTAAAGACTCAGCTGTAATAATTCTGTTCATCCTTGAGGTCTCAATGTCTGCTGGATTAGAGACTCATCTGATCCTTTGTAGATTACTTCATGCCCATGTCTTCAGTAACAGCGTCAAATCAAATCATACAAAGAGATTTCAGAGAACAAAAGACAGATAATCAGTTTTTTAACATTGCTTCCCTCTCACAGAGGGAGTAATTCACTCTATGTTTGCACTGTGTGTGGTTAATTGAGGGTTTCGTCTTAGTTTGACATCCAGTTTATTTTTGATGTAATGAGCATATTACAGTAAAAAGAATTAAGCCATCAAACCAGTGGTGTGTCAAAAACAGTTTTAATGAATTGGCCAAGTTGCACGCAGGGTTGGCATTACTCAAACACTACGCACTGCACTACACAAACACGACACACTGCACTACAAAAACACTACACACTGCACTACACAAACACGACGCACTGCACTACACAAACACTACGCACTGCACTACACAAACACTACGCACTGCACTACTGCTACACAACACACTGAAGGATAAAAAAATATCAAACTTTAGCCTCAGTATTAGCCAAATAATGTGACACCTTTGCGTGTTCAGCCACATTGCAGTTTTTGTGCACCAGGAAAGCACTATAGAGAGAAAGCTGCACATTTTCAAACCACTGTCTACCGAGACTGTACCTTTCTATACATGCTGCGTTCATCTTTGCCTGTTGCTCAGTTCACTCTTTTGGAAATGTCAAGACAACATGTGCTTCGGTCTTCTTTTTGCTCTCCTTTGCTGGGTCAACACAGTTCTTGCCTTGATGAGCTTATCTCTAAGACCCTGTTCAGACCCCGGTATCAACATTCATTTCAGGTGATCTGATGTGTCCAAGTGTCTCAAAGTGCAGGTGTGAACGCACCCAGGACGCATTGAAGATGCATTTGACCACATTTGGAGGTGGTCTGAGCTACAATTTTTTAGCAGTGTGAACACAAATGCATCCTGGGCCACATTGAAGGACCACCTACTCAACTGACATCCTCTGCCACAGTCTGATTAGTCCTGCTACAGTTTAATGAACCAACAGTATTTTACTATTTCAATTGGCTTAAACATTATTTCTTTGTAGAGCTGTGTGCAGTACATTGATTCACTCAACACCTCCTTGTCTTTCTCTCTCTCTCTCTCTCTCTCTCTCTCTCTCTCTATCACACATTGACAACGGACCCGTCTGTCATCCGGACTGGCTAAAGACAACAACAAATACGTGTTTACTTGCATATAGATTGGGGAAGTGAGAACTCATCCAATCACATACAGAGACACACTTTAATGCTAAGTGTGAACTGTTGCATTTTGAGCTGTCCACTTGTGATTGGATCACCTGAGAGGCATTTTAATGCCAGGTCTGCACATGGCCAACGCCGTGTCCAACATTTTGTTTTGTTCTTGCTATTGCAGCTTTATTGACCACTGATCAAACAGCTTTTATATGTTGTATATTGTATAAAAACCTCCTTGAAATAGTAGCAAGAATGAGAAAGATACAGCCCGTCTTTGTTTCAAAAAAGAGTTCACTAGTGTATCTCACCTAGAAACCGACCTATAAGTAACTTCCGTGAAACAGGGAATAATAGTCTGTCATCAGAACTGCTCAGTAAATTTATTATTATTGTGTTTCACACAGAAGCTGCATGGCATATGAGGGAAAATGGCTGCCTTTGCTTTTAAAGGTGCAGTGAAGCATTTTACTTCAGGATAGCTGTGGTCTCCCTGTGGTGAAACAATACATACTACAAATATTGCTCTTGCCATTGTATCTTTACTACTTACCACAAACCTTGTTATTTTCATCATTATGTCAGCAGAACTGATGCTTGCTTAACCTAAATACATCCTGTCAAATCTCATGTGCTTCAATTCCACGCAATTTTATCTTCTTTCCTTGTCGTTCTTGTAGTTCTTTCCCACAACATTGTAAGAGCATGGCTTTCAGAAATAACCCAAAATGCACTTGTGTTCCTGACTTCTTGCCCCTGTCCATCTGGTCCTCTTTGGGTTGTAAAGAGACCTGAATGTCATCTGAATGTGAAACTGTAAAGTGAAATCGACAGTCCGGAGAAGATTATAGACCCCCTGTTGTTAGCTTACTTTGGCCCAGAAAATGTGACTCAGCAGAGATGTAAGTTTGACCGTACAGTCAAACTTACATCATCACCATACAGTCACAGATGTCCTGCTCTTCATCAGGATAAACCATTATGAAACAGCAGAACATTGTCAAAAATTAACCAAAGCCAGAGCCATTCCCTGTGGCTGACATTTCATTTAATGGATGGAAAGATTAGCGATGATGGGATTTTGGCTCATTCTTATATTGTCTGGATGCAGGTACAGGAGGAGGCAGCTTAAACAGGGCACCAACCCAGTTTTGAAGGGGAGGAGAGGAAACACAGGCACTTTTTTTTTTTTTTTTTTTTTTTTGGGGTCTGACTAAGAATAGAGGACACTTGGCCTCAGACTACTTCACTCCTATTCAGAGCTTCCATGCAGTC
>NW_019525023.1:3095079-3197504 GCF_002814215.2 Seriola lalandi dorsalis
CCCCCCCCCGCTGTAGGTCTTCCTCTGCCATCTGTACCACTCTACATTGTATGATTTTCAGGGTCAGGTGGTTCTAGGTACATTGAAAGAAAACAGGTCAAAACACCTTGTTCCTCTGTCCGGATGCTGACATCAGATGCCTTGTTTCCACTCCTTGTGCTACTGCAGCTTTTCCTTTTCTAGTTTCCATCATTTGTTTACTGAACTTCCATCAGGCAACCCTTTGTTTCCTTGAAATAATATTGAGGTTGAATCCCAAAATCCAAACCTGAGCTGTGCATGACCTTATTTCTGTCTGCCTGCCTGCACACTCTCATCCACTTATCCCTCATAGTCCCTCTTTGGCAGCCTCATCAACATTCTCGAAATTTCCAACAAACCCTAGCCAGCAAATCATTGGTGCAGCCAATGACATGGGAGTAACACTCCATTTCCTGCTAAAAACCTGAACAGGAATTTCATTCTTCTGAGGATTACGATAGGCAGAGATAATTACACGTTTTTTTTTACTATCACAATCTGCAATGAACTATTTTCAGAAAAGCTTATAAAAATAAGAATGGGCAAAATAAATGTGCAGATGAGCACGAAGGTTCTGCATATTCCAACCACCTCCAAAACCACAAGATCCTGAAGAAGTATTTACCATAATTAATCTTAAAAAGACACGGATGTCATTCAGTGTCTACTCCACTCATCATAAGAAAGGACAGAGCGGGATATATTAGCATTTGTGATTAGCCAAAGGACATCACTTCCTCATTCTCTATGCTAATCTCCCCTCAAATTTACTGTCCACTTACCCACGGGATTTGTGAGGAATATTTCACAAGAGAAGCTCAGAGTAAGTACAAGTAATAAGTTGGTGCCTATTTCTGTTACTCACACACGCAGCGGAGTAGCCGCAGAAGGCACATTTGGGTATGAGCTGACCATGCATACTTTGTCCCAAAGGTGTCTGTGTTTTCCTACATGTCTCAGAGGTTGGCTCGAGTCATGTTTCATTGGTTGGATTTACAGGCTGCCGGACCTGTGATGTAATGCGAACCACAGCGAACAGATTGCCCACTGTAACGCACAGAGGAGCCTAGTGTTAGAGCAAAGCTAAAAGCTTTGTGATAACGTCCTGCTCTCCAGGGTGTTGCAGAGTAGGGTGGCCGCGTGTTTGGCTTTTATGAGGCAAGTCATCTTGGCTCGGGTGACATAAAGGCTGGAGGTTTTTTTGTGCCCTGAACATAGTATAGACAGTCTCCTCCATTTTGTGTGTGTGTGTGTGTGTGTGTGTGTGTGTGTGTGTGTGTGTGTGTGTGTGTGTGTGTGTGTGTGTGCGCGCGTGCGTGCGTGTGTGTGTGTGATTTTCTTCATCTACTGTATGCATCAGCAGGGCTACAAACAAAAACCAATGACACTATGTGCTATAGATTTGAATGACAGGAGAGGCCACAGGAGGAAAAACTGTAATAATGTTAAATGCTTTAGAGCAGTCTACATGCAGTTTGCTTGAGAATTACACAGTCCAGCAGAAACAATTAGTCAGTTTATCGTTCAGCTGAACATCAGAAAATTTATTGGCAATCGATAATAATTGATTGTGGTTTCAGTAATTTTTCAAAGCAAAAATGCCAAAAAAATTATCTGGCTCCAATTTCTCAAATGTAATAATTGACAACACTTTTTTCTAGACAAAACAATTAATCAAGAGAATTATCAGCCGGTTAATCTATAATGAAAATAATAATTCATTGCAGTTCTTGCAACAAATTATTATTTTCATTATGGATTAATCGGTGTTGATAAATCTATTTATTTTCAAGTCAGAAAATGTCAGAAAGTAGTAAGAAAAACAAAACCCTAGGTGACATCCCCACATACATACTCCAAGTATATTCAATATACAATGATATATGAGAGAAAAGTAGCAAAACCTCATTTATCTTTAGCATTTTGTTTAATTAATGATTTGAATGATTAAAAGATTGTTGATTAATTTTCTCAGTTGATGAATTGAGTAGTTTTATGATAATTGCTGCCCCAAATGACTTGCTCTGCTCTTCCCCCTCCTAAGCCAAATTGTGGTATATCACATTAGAAGGCACTGTCCTAGATTTAGATGTTAACGAGGTTTTGTCAGGTCTGTGACGCATACTAGTACAGACAGTCTCACCAGTGTCAAAGCTACTTCTAACTCAGACCTCTCACTGAGGATCAGCACCAGCAACACTGTGTGACAACTGATTTGAATCTGACACTGTTGTAGTTTCATGTCACGAGTCGTTAGAGACCGTGATTTGGCTCAGTGGTGGAAACACTGGTCAGTAGGACACCCACCATCCCTATCACAATAACTTTACAGACCACAAATCCCTCCGATGAGATATTGAGTGTCCTATTAGATTTGGCCATTATGGATTTTGGGCTGTTCGGAGGAGAACCTGGGCACATTAATTTTGTGTTTGGACTGAATAAAGGGCCCAGATGAAGGCATTTAGAAAGCCATTATTTAGGCCTAATGAATTTCTGACAAAGGGCAGTTTGATTCATGATCCCTAATACCCAGCCCATGTCTTCTTCATACACAGGCCATTTACCTCCAGACTTTGCCCCCAGAGAGAATTTGGACTTCACATTTCCAATTTATTTTACCCTTGATGTTTTATGCAGAGTTATTGCTAAGTTTACGGATAATCGAACTGAAGTTCTCCTCTGGTTTCATCTCTCTTTTTTTAGGTTAATATTTATTGCAACATGAGGTTGAGAGTGTGATTTGAATAGTTAAGGGATATGTTCTTTCCTAAGTTAATAAAGTTTTAGGGCTCTGTCTTATTAGGAGTCGGTGCGTGACGGTCCATCATGGTTGTGTCGGGTCCCTTCTCACACAGTGGGGTAGGATTTCTGCCAGTGTGAGAATCTGGTGGAGTGTTGACAGGACGTAGTCTGAGTTAATATGTCCCTGAAGCCAGCTGCCACTCTGAGCCAAATAGAGGCAGTCACCCACAACTGAACCAAGACTAATCTGATGGGTGATTAAAGCTCATTGGATGCAGGGTGAGGTTCTTTTCCAGTGGCTGTCACGAGAAGACTGTGTAACCTCACTGCAGTCTAACCTATATAGAAGCTCAGTCACATTATGTCATCAAGGTAAATGTAGATAGGCTGCAGTTGCACCATTATTTTTTAATCTCTACTCTGTTGGTTGTATTTCACTGAAATGTCGCTGCTGAACCAAGAGGGACTCCTGAACTTTAGCTGAACCTGAATTACATTAAAGCAGAGGATTATACCAGGCTACCAGTGAGCAAAGGGAGCAACCTAATTTGCATGCATGTACACAGTTGGACAAGAACGTACTTTAGGTTTCATCCAAGCACGCAACTGGATAAGCAGGGACAGTCCACAAAGTATCCATGGGTGAAGTCTGGCTGCAGTCTACAGAGCTATGACAAAAGGATGAAGGAGATCTTTTCCTTTTTCTTTTTTTTTTACACTGGATAGGAACAAACTGTCTTCATCAGCTGCCAGTTGATGCAGATTATGTGTTTCTGTATAAACGTTGCGCTCCAAAGTCTTTCCTACTCATTAACTCTGACTAATAGACTCAGTTCTTTGGACAAGTCCATGTATCAGGGGCCAATTACTCTCTAATTCCTCATGCAGCACCCACAGAGCTACTGTAGTTAGTGTCCTTAGAGACAGGTGTGTATTTGTGTGTGCAGAGCATGTGTGTTTTTAGCTGTCTCTTGGGCTGAATCAGTTAGCTCTGTGATGTACCCTCTTATTAACTTCCCCTTTTGAAGGCTTCTTTGAATTAGTCAAACAAACATTCTCGTGCACTTCAGCCCTAGGAGAAGAGTTTCACTCTGCTTCAGATGCTCTAATAGCATTTTTCTTGTGTGTGCATGTGTGTTGCTTGTGTAGTACAACCCACACACATCTATAAGGAAAGATGCCAACTGTACACTGTTGAAGGCTATTTTTTTTAATATACTGTATTAGCTGGGAAAGCTCTTATTAAGGGATATTAAGATCACTCAGCTTCCAGTCTTTCTCTGTCCATCTCATGCTTACTTTCTGTTTTCTCCGTGTGATTGCCTACAGTCTGCACTTTGTTTTCTAACTAACTTAATGTCTGGATCTGAGCAATCAAGAGAAAATTGATGTACCTTTATTGTAGACGTTGAACAAATAGATTTTTATTTTGGTTCCAGATCGCCACCAGAGGTTGTGAGACGTCAGAGATGACTTTGCGTCGGAACGGCCTCGGCCAACTCGGTTTCCATGTCAACTTTGAGGGCATCGTGGCCGACGTGGAGCCCTTCGGCTTCGCCTGGAAGGCAGGGCTGAGGCAGGGCAGCCGACTGGTGGAGATCTGCAAGGTGGCCGTCGCTACTCTCACCCACGAGCAAATGATTGACCTACTGCGCACGTCCGTCACTGTCAAAGTGGTCATAATCCAGCCTCATGAAGATGGCACCCCCCGAAGGTAACTAGTCTTTGTGTTCTTATGTTTGCGTGAATGTCAACATCACAGACTAAAGATTCTTACAAAACTTGCAGACTTCCTATTGTCGTTGAATCAGGGCTCTTGTGCTGTGTTTTGTTAATGAGACAGAGAAGCAGGTGCTCCTCAAAAATGTATGAAGTCGTAACAGAAGAGTAGTTTATTTTTTTCATTTTTCCATGCAGCTGGGCTAAATTAGCTTGACATTTGCTCTCATATTCGAGATGATTAGCATAAAGAAATGCTTACATACTGTTTTTGTTGCACCAGGTTTGATGTTGTTCTCTGCTGATTTCTCAGGAGAGGAGACTCTCTTCGTATTGATGTGGATTTGCTGCGAGAGAAATCTCCAGCAGGGCTGTAGAGTCACACAGACACGGACAGTCAGCGTTTCTCACTAATGATAATGAGAGGAGCATTTTGATTAATGGCTCAACTTTCGCTGCCATTGTCTGACAGCTCACATTTGTAGATTGCTTTTTTCTAACCTCATTCAATCTTCTATTCAGCAATTAGGATGGGAGTGTTTGGCATTTTAGGGACACACACCCATGGGGAGACTCTGTCATCCCTGTAATAAAAAGGGAGAGAGGCATATTTCAAACAATCGTTTGTGATGGGAAGCGATGAAGGTCTGTGTAAAATGCTTGTTCTGAAGGCACATCTGCTTGTTTTGTCTGTGAGCGACAGACAGCCCTGTGAAATAATAATCCGTCCACTCTTTCACACTCACATTCTCAACATCTTTGTTTTGCTTGTGCTTCGGGCTGACAGATTTGTGTAGCAGCAAAAGCTGTTTCCACTTTGTCACAGATAACCACAGCAGAATGACTTTACAGTGTGAATACCTTCACCTAATCCCATTTTCTGTTTGCGATGTTACTGATAATGCTAATGTTGTCAACTAATCGCTAAAATTAAAAAACTGTGGATGACGACAATTAATAAACTGCATTGTACATTTAGTCTGTTTGTGTATTTGTTATCCCTGTGCATTTCTAAACAGGTAAACAAAAGTGTATTTTGATAAATCGCTGGCGGGTGAGAGAATTTTAGATTAAATCTGTTTACAGAAGATTAAGACTAATATATACGTTTGGAAAATGATATAAATGGCAGCCTTGCTAAATATTCTGAATGAATACGATCTAAAACAGCTGTGTGTATATGTGTGTCAAAGACTGGATCGTAGTCACATGTTTAACTGTGTTTCAACTTTGTGCTCTGGTTTGGCAACAGAGGAGTAACATATTTACTCCCCCAGATGGTGGGCTAACATGCCCCGTCTGTGAATCCAACACAGCAGCCACTCTGGCAGAAGCGACGTCTAATCCTCTTACCATGATCTGTGATGATACATGATGATACAATCATAATCGCAGTGCAGGGAAGGAGAAAGTAGACAAAACAAACATCTTCCAAAACTGGTTCTGTGTCGACAAACGTGTACCCCGCTCCCCGGAGATGTGGCTACAGGGTGGATCGTTTGGTAAATGAATAAATTAATCTTTTGGCATGGTCTCTGTGCCAGTGGAAGACATCTGGGTCGGTGTAAATGACACCGCTGAAGCCTGTTAAAGATGGTTTTGAAAATATGCATACTTCATAGTTGTGCACTCAAACGTATGCATCATAGCATGGCGTGTGTCCTTAATGGGTGGCATGATGCATAATGGACTGAGCTTGACCCATATATGGTGTTTGCTAACAGATGCATATGGCAGATTAGTAGGTATTACAGTAGAGCACCGTTATGGTCAGTGCTGCTGAGCTATAGTGGGAGATTTCTCTATCTTACTGAAACACAGTTTCTCATCGTGGTCCCATGAGAACCAAAAGGCTCTATCTCAGGTCCTGTGAATTTTCTCCCAAGGCTCCCAACAAATCAAGAGGTGAGAGGTCAGGTGAAGAATCTCGAGGGCCCTCAACTCCTTTCGCTGCTGCGTCTTTGAGTTGCTAAAGTGTTGCAGTCAACAATAAGTGCTCCAGTTTCTCCGCTATTATCTCAAAGGAAAGGAATTCAGCAGGGGCCCGAAGGCCCCAGTCAGTCCCCTGTGGCCAGAGAGATGGGGGTTAGTCTAACAACAATGGACAAGAGTCTCATGACCTCCAGACAATGTACCCTGGCTCCACACTGCTACTTTGACAAGCAAAAATGTTTTCATAGGCAAATGCAGAGGCTAGACAGACTGTGTTTCTCCTTCACTGTTTTTAAAAAGTCACAGAATTATTCAGTTTTATTAAATCTGTGATTCCTCCAGATTCACTAAGGGCTGGTGGGTCATCTGGCTGCTAAGATTATATTGAATGAAATTCTCTTGAGAAAAAGGACCATTTAGACCACTGTGTTTGCAGCTCTGTTTTGTGGCAAACCTTCCCAAGCTGTTTATGCCTTAAACGGTTTTACCCTGCTCAGTCTGAAGCCAGAGGAGATATGGCTCTAATATTAGCCATACCTAGTACTGTATTTATTTACACTGGAGGCAGGATGTGGTTTTAGCCCAGTGCAATACCAGAGGCTTTTCCATCATCACTCTGAAAAGCTTTAAACAAGTTCAACATGTTAGCCTTGGATCAAACTAATGAGAAAAAGATGAAAAAGATTATCTCTTTGAAACAGGAATGCAATGTACAGAACATGGCAGTGATTGTATGTTTTGGTATATGGTCATCAGAGATGGAAGAGTAAACAAAATGATCAGTGCAATATGGACTAAAATGGATGATTAGTACAAGACACACAAACATCAAGCAACTGTATTAGAGTGTCGTTCTTTTGTGCTTTTTATTATAACATATTGTACATTTTAGGTCACGATCACAAAGATTTATGTTTGAGATGGTGGGTAACCTGAATTTAAGTGGGTTCAGCCTACACCAGATCCCTGCTGATAATGAGTATTGCCTGTGACATTCAGAAGGCCACTTGTGACCTTTCCTTTGAAGTGTCATCAGACTTGTCATCATGGATTCTCATCTGGACTGAAGTTAAGCCGGATTTCTCACTTCCAATGCCGACACCCTGTGAAAGAGAGCACCGCTGAACCAAAACGCAGAGAACCTGCATCGCAAATTGCTCGGCTTAATCCCCTCACAGTCTTCACAGGAGCCGTTCTTTTCCTTGGGATCAGTTTTACAAAGAAATGTTACTCTCTCTTCTTTTCTTATACACATTTGAGCCCACCTTATTTAATGAACCTCTTGACAATGGTCTGCAAAAGGCTGGTGGAGGTCACAACCTCTGTGGCTCTTTGCTGTGACATGGACTCTGACTGTGGGAATGGATTAGCATGTCCCTCAGTCACTGGCCATGTCATTAGAGTGACAGCTCTCTGACTGAGGTCTAAGGTCCTGTTGTCACACTAATCTATTGTAATTCATTAAGAGCCAATGGCTGAAGGATCTGATTGTTCACCTCCGACAGGCCACGAACTGAGCTCAGCTCTATTTTTCTGGAAATGAGCAATGATGTTATTTTACTTATGTTACACCAAGTTGCGGCAGTTGTGTTGTCAAATGATTCCTCTAATAATAAGCCAAACATAGCTGTATTTTTAGTTGACTGGATGTTAGTTTTAAGTTGTAGATGTTCTTTTTCTCTACCAGCGTATGTAGGACATTGTGGTATAATTAATAGCCCCCCACATTAAGCTGGAAGAGTGCAGCAGCAGTTCATGGTGGAATCAAGAGGAAGCAGACTGTATTTTTTCTCACCAGTCACTGGCTTCCTCGTCTCCTTATGGCTGGCTGGCTGTGTCTAACAGCCTCTTGTCCACCACCAGCCTCCAGCTCAGGTTGACCAAACACTGGTTTCCTGCTGTTTCCCCATGATTTACACACACAGAGTCTGAGTCCCCCTATACATTACAAACAAGAATCACATTCCACATGCATCAGGGCAAACACGATGGGTATTTCCACCTCCAGCAGAGCTCGTGGGGCGCTGGGGGAGAATATTAGGATCATACGAGAAATTTATTTTGTCACTTCTTGGTCGTTCTGGTGCAAAAAGCACAGCAAGAGCCAACGGCTGAGACCTTTCCTGTTGACAAGCTGTTAGCTAAGGTTAGCCTATTCAGGGAGTAATGATGTGTGGCAACCTGGCATGACCACACACACACACACACACACACACACACACACACACACACACACACACACACACACACAGTTAATCAAGGTAATGAGTGGGTTAGCAGCCTTGTTAGAAAAACAATTGACCAACAGTCGAGGATTTAACACTCTTGTTAGCATCTTTTTCTTCTGACGTGAACAAAAAGTGATTGAAAGACCACAGAGGGAACAATGAGAGTGATGTGATGATTATTTTACCTGTCAAATCGCATGTCTCAGCTCCTCATACATATACAATACCCAACAAAATGAATTCCTTAACCATTTATGAAAGTGGCTGTAATGCCACTCATTACTCTCACTGTCCCATATATCAAACCAGCGATGCATGCTCCCTACATACAGTCAATGAATAATGTAAACTGTGAGATGTGGAGGATGTAGAGCATGCCATTGACAGCCCTTCATCATGGATGAGGCCAGCTTGGCGTTGACACTGACCAGATGTGAGAATCATGTGACAAGTGAAGGATGATCTTCTAGTTAGATCTTGTAACACCCACAGCTCCGGTGGGAAACTGGCTGTAAACAGCCCATCCACCCATGGCCCAGTTTGATGAAAGGGTCTCTCTGAGAGGGATTACTCGCCCCCTCCACCGCAGCCCTTTGCAATCAGGCAGCGCACCCTCCCCAAGCCCCACTGTGTGTACATGTATGACCACAACAAAGTATACACAGCTTTCCACCCCCCAGTGGATCCCAGAAAATCGACTTTGGAGGGGGAGGGCAGTGTAATCATTAGGGTCATGCTTGAGATGCTTTTGGAGAGCTAACAGAGTGCCCGGGCTGTTTAACCCTGACCCACCACCCTGTAACACCCCCCACCCCCCACCCCCGTCCTTCCAAATATACACACCAAGCCTCTGCCCAGCCTCAAAGATTAATGTTGCATGAAATGGCATCACAGGCCTTGTCCATCCCAGAGTTCTTCAGTGTTGTTAGCAGTAATGGGAATGAGATGGACGGAGGAAAAGTCTCCTGTGTAGAGATATTCAGAGGAGATCCGTGTCTGATTAAGTGGCAAGCTGAGATTTTCGACTCTATTAAAATAGGCAAAGTCTTTTCTGCTGTTTTCTGAGTATCTCTGACGATGATGATGATGTGCCTGTAAGCCCTCAGTGTGCATATTCAACTGTTTGTGTGCATGTGTTTATTGTTGTCCATGCGGGCATATGTGTGCCTGCACATGGAAACTATATTTAGATGTCTGCCTCTGGCTTAATATTTCTGACAGCGTTAGTGGGTTTTGGTGTAGTCATGGTGACAGAAAGGATCCCCTCCCCCCAACTTTTACTGAGGAGATGAGGGTCAGAGGTGTCGTACAGTATAAAGTGCCAGCCTGGTAATGCAGTAGTAAAATTTGGGTGGATTGTCAGTTTAATGGACTGAAACCATCGTAATGTAATGTAATGTAATGTAAAAGCGTAATGGAATTCTATTACCAATAATCATCATAACAATGTAATGTGGATTCATGCAATAATTATGACTACAATTCTTCTTATTCTTATGATTCATTACATCATCAATAATGAATTGTAATTCTTAAATTAACTGTAGATATATACACTGCTGAAGTAATAACTGTGGAATAATGTGAAATTGTAAACTGATGGACCACGTTAGATCGAAATGCTTTGGTCCAAGATTAAAATTCTGTGTTCCTCATTGTAATTAGTGGTACGAGGTAAACTGAGATTTTACATGCTATTATCATAAGGATACCTGTCATTCAACTAGCATGTTACTGCAGCACCTTCATCCCTCATTGCTGACCTTTACCCTTTGTTTCCTTTCCCATCCTCCCTCCCTCCCTCCCTCCCTCTCAGGGGCTGCTCCGAGCTCTACCGCATACCCATGGTGGAGTACAAAGTCGACAGCGAGGGTACACCTTGCGAGTACAAGACGCCCTTCAGAAGAAACACCACCTGGCATCGGGTGCCCACAGCTGCTGGTCCACCTCTGTCCAGAGGCTCGCCCACTCAGGGCCCCGATCGCCTGCAGTGCCAGCAGATCCTCCAGCAGCACCAGGCAGCTATCCCGCGAAGCACCTCCTTTGATAGGAAGCTGCCAGATGGGTGCAGGTAAACATCTTTTCCTCTCCCTGCTTAGAGTTGTACATATGAATTAAAAGAGCCACAGAAAATTATTTTTGTTAAATCTGCCATTGTTAACTCCCACTCCTCTCCAGACAGGTTTAATACAACGGTAAAAGTGATGCTTCATTTAGAGCGATGTGATGACAGCAAGGTTGCATCAGAAAAGATATTGCCAGACTATAAAAGACTATGACTTTACATTATGAAAGATTGACGCACAATAATGAAATACTGCAATAGCTTAAAGCAAAATCTTCATTATCTGCCTATATATAAACATATCACTTCTAGGGCAAGGAGAGTAATGTGTTCAGCAGGAGGCTTCTACCACATATAGTACGTACAATAAGATTAATAGTAAAGTAGTAAGCAACAAAAATGTTGACCTTTTGTATTAGCAACATTATTTACAGTGGTGTAGAAAAGTAAGTGAATGCAAACATTGACCAAAATTAATGAACAAATTTATTCTTTTGATACATTTTTGGAAGTCAAGCTTTCTTCTCAAGGTTTTCCAGACAGCCAGACAGAGCAAAGCTTGCGATCAAACATCATAACGCTCAAAAGAGCCAACCCTTTTAAGATAAAATCTTTGAACTCTCAGCCTTTCTCATTGAGAAACGAGCCACAGTAACACTGAGAGGCTGTTATTTTGTTCACTTATTTGCATACATATAAATGGATCATTTTAGTCCAATGAATTCACGGCTTCGCTTTCATCTCCCTTTAGATAATAAGGCCACACTCAGACTTTGTTCCTGTCCAAGGCTGTGTCTCTTTTGGACATCTCCATTGAGCCATGTAAAGCAGTGATTTGTTCGTTCTAATGAAACCCCTACAGTCATGATAACCTTTCCAGTGTGTCACACCGACCCCCCCTGGTGTTGCCTGTACTGACTATACTGGGATAATGGCCGCCTCCTCTGCCTAATCAGAGTTCCTGGCAGTGGGAGCTCTCCATTTTCCTTCGCTCCTTTTCTTTCTCCCTTTTCCTCCTGCTCCCCGCTCCCTCCCGCTTCCTGCACCCTGTCGAGGAGGAGGGGATGGGGACACTGACACGGCTCAGCTCATCTCATCCAATTACTACAGAAACAAAGAGAGTGCTCTTCGCGGACCACGATATGTAGCACCCCAGAGGGAGAGGGAGTAGAGGAGAGGGGAGAAGGAGTCATAGACTGAAGAGGCCAGGAGGGAGGGAGAGACACAGGAGGGGGGATATTATAAAGTCACATATTACCTGAAAAATAAATCCACATGAAGCTTCATTGACGAAAAATTTCTTTAGCATGTAGCTTATACATGCAGCAGTTGTTTATTTTTTTATGTGTTTTTCATGTCGTGTGAACATGCAGAAGAGAACGTAAATAACCAGCATGCATTTCAGCGGTTGCCAAGGTAGCTCAACTAATTAAAGGTTTACAATTTCATTTTAAAAGAAATAATAGTAGTGTGGTAGTGTTGAATAACATCTAGTTTAAAGCCAAATGGACATGACAGGTGGTTCATCTGTCAGGACTGTACGAGGACATCTGACAGAAAAAAAAGGCTGGCATCCACTGGTCTATAGGACACATGTTAATCTTTATCAGATAAAGCATCATCACATCCTGATATAGCAAAATCCAGATTTGGCACCGTAAAATATGACACCTACTACCCAGCCAACTGAGACTGACCGCTAATCTCTGCTGCCTCAAATGTTATTTCAGCGCAGAGAGAAAAATTACAGTCAGTGCCCCCACACCCACCAGAACTTTACATTATGTCAAGGGAGGAAGAGAAGGAGAACAAAGAGCAGCTGCTGCTGTTTCACATTAAAGTGCCTGGACCCGTCAGTGGAGACTAACACTTTAGACAAGGAGGAAATGTAGCGATCTGGCCAAAGCGTTCGATGATGTGTGCTGCGATTGAGTTACTGACAGTTTAGTGAGTTTCCCATGGAGGTCTAAACAAAGGAAACCTGATGACAAAGCAGAAAGGGCTGATGCAAAGACTCTGTTGGCTGCCGAATGGACGTTGATATTGTGATTTTGGAATTATAATGTTCTACTGGATTATTTGGGTTAGATTGATCTGCACATTCCCAGTTTTGGCTGCATGTGAGGAATCAAGTTAATAAAGGCCCAGTCCTTGTTAAACAAGAGAGTGAAGACTTAATGTGAAAGCCATTCTGCCTCTGTTATTGCTGTCATATTTCCATCTGGTCATCTAGCCTACTTTGGTGTATTTGGTGTTAGAAGGGAGGCCTCTAGGCAGTAGACATAACTCGAATCCAGTGTTTATTTTTCACTCCAGACCGTAGTCCGCAAGTTTTTTCTGGCCAAGCGTAAGTAAGCAAAGAAACCTTCCGTCTCAAGATATTAAGACGGGTCAGGGCTTATTGGAGAATGGTGAAATACACTTCTTATAGGCTGAGCTGAGATAAAAGTCAAAGGAGGTAAATGACTAAACTTCTTAACAGATCATGTGTGAGTCGAGAGCTCGGAGCACAGTCAAGTTTGTGTTTCGTAGCAGAGATCTCAAGCATCCTCATTATATCCAGAAGCTTCTTCTGCCTTTACTCTACATCCTCTAGGGGCTCCGCCATCTGGATTAGTCACTGAGGCTTATTACCATAACTAATCTCTTTTCTGTTTGTCTTTGGAGAACAAGACAGCTTCTCCCTCACTCACAGTTCTTACATTTTCCACGGTGCTCACACGCAAGGGACTATTCTCTGGAGTGACACCTAATAATATAGTCATTATTGCTGGACAGTGAAGGGAAGACGTTTTTTTTAAGTTAGATGTGAAGTTTCTGCTTCTAGAGAGCCAAAAAATGTAATTTATGCAATATGTATAAATTGTTTAAAATAATAATCCATACAAATAGTTAGATAAAGATATATTTCATATGCAGCCCATGTTTCGACCATCTATGGCAGTGTGTTTGACGGTTGTATATCTTTTACCCCTCTGTTTCTGCAGGACAATGCAGGATATTGAGAACCCCCAGGTCACCTCATGTAACAAGGGAGACCAGCACTACCGCAGCTCCCCCAGTAACCAGTCCTCCTCCAGTGATCCAGGACCCTGCGGCAGCGGCACCTGGTCCCAGCAGCCTGGATACGATGGGTACGGGACCACAGCAGTGTTACTTTTTTTTGATTAGCCTCTAAGTAGTCCATCCAGCATTATGTGGTTTTGCGGCAATGAAAGCAGCTACAATCAGTCCCAGCAATATTTCTGAGAACTTGCAGTTTTTCAAAATGACCGCAATTTTTCCACATCAAATGAGCAAATCAACGTACTTTTGGCCAGTCGTTACAATATGTTGCAGGGATTGATCCAACGAAACAATAAAATTACACTTGTGCTGGTCTAATACCACATCCAGACCTTAAAAGAGAGAAGATAATGGAGGATGATGAGTTTCAAGTAGGATTTTTTTCTTATTTAACATGTGTTATTCTAGTTTACATTCAATCATCCTAATGCCTTGGTTTCATGATTTCATGCAGAAGAACACGAAGGTCACCTCAAACAAAAATGAGCACTTTGTAAATTGAACCATACAGTTTTATAGCCATTATAAATCCAAGCCAAGTGATGTATTTTTCACTGTCGTAAGTTTGAGCACATCTTCCTCCCTCTGTTCTGGAGATTTAAAAAGGATGAGCACTTGAGTGTAATAGGTAGTGATTATAAAGAATTCTGTCTTGTTCCCCGGTATTTCCTACTGCGACTGAAGTGCCACTTTAGCAAACTACACTGTAATTTTGAAGAAAGACACTGACAAGAATTTTTATTAAAAATAATCACAAAAATTGAAATTCTGGAGAGAGAAGGAGGAAGAGACCTGAGCAGAGAGAGATCATGTAGCTTCTGCCAACATGATTGTAGCCACCACATTTTCTTTTTGCCACCAAAATGTTACAGTTCACGTGTTTTGTCCCCTTTACAGCACTTAGCAGTATAGATCTCTTTGCAATACTCTGCTGTTTTTCCTGCTTTCAGTCATATAATAGCTTGCAGGGCAGCACGGCTTCAGACTGCACAGGCGTAACATCTGTCAGACTGAATCGTGTACATGAGCAGAATCCATCAGAGACCAATGTCTGTCTGTAAGTGGTTACAGACCATGACAAGAGGCTTAGCTGCACACTGCTGCCTTTCTGTCAGAGGCCTCAAAAGTGCGCTGAACTCTCACTGTGCCCTGTCAGAGCTGCCACGATGCAGAACAACACACATGATGCCTCGCCCATTGATCTCCAGTTAGAGTCTTTGTGGCCTCTGTTCATCTGCTGTAACCCTTATTAGCTCTTTAAGGTTTAATTAAGACCCACATTGAAAAATTTGCAGCTCCTTCCCTTTTGTCAAGAGCAAGAGAGCGCCCGGCATGCCAAGTCGAATGAAAGGAGGTCTCTTGTCAGCGTTGTCTGGCAGCTTCTTTATTCTATTATAAGCTCAAGTGATTCGACCTTAAATGATCTTGAGCTAATTGCTGTACGTCTGTGGTAAATCTGTTGAAGCCCTTCTCTGACTAGAATACAGAGCTCACTCTATAGACAGAACACAATTTACAGCCTATTCTCCTCCTCCTCTTTGTTTCGGCAGGTGTCCCTCCCCTATCCTCCATGAGCGCGCAGGGGACATCCAGGGGGGAGATGGGGAGATCCACAGGGAGAGAGAGCCCACTCTTGAGAGGACCAGGTCTGCAGGTGAGTCTGTTTTCTTTTGATATAAGCATGTCATGATTCAGGTACATATAATGTCTGGAAATGTATGTTTTAAAAGGTGTGTGACCCAGGGCTTTCATCATTTGCACTTGATTTATGCTGTCTGTTCATACCTGCTACTTCTTCTTGGTGCACAGAGGCCAAATGGCACATCCCCTCCACCAAGATCCTGAACCCTCTGAAGCAAAGAGAAGGAGGGAAAGACTCACCCAACAAGCTGTCCAGGGTAAATGTCTGACCTACTTTCGTTTCAGTTTGACAGAAGCTGCCCACAGAACATTTAATGGAACTTTTTTTCAAATCCATTGTCAGCTTGCTTTGAAAGGGCAGAATGTTTGAAAGTTTAATGCAGCCTCTACAGTGTGTGTGCTGTGTTTGGAGTATGTTTTGCACTGCTTAACTCTGCACTGTCAGACCTGCTTTACCGCACATCCTCATTTGAATCGGGGTGAGGTCAGATTGCCCTTGTTTATGGGCTCTGAAGCAATCAGCGGCTCAATTGGGGTGTTCAACCTCATGTCGTCCCCTCTAGCCGATCTTTGCACTTATCACTTCCCCTTCATCAGCTTGCTAACGGGCGTCGCATCTCATCACCATTTGCGGTTGTCTAACACTTTTCTAGGACACATTTTCCTAGAAGGTTGAATATATTAAGTTTTTCAGCCTTTCATTTTCCCCGTTCTCAATATTCCCCACTATCTCATTTATCTTTTTTTTTTGGCCCATACACCATCTGTCTTTGCTTTCTCCTTTGATGCTGGAGGCTGACACATAAAGCTAACAACTTCTTTCAGTTTTTTCAGTCAGTACTGCTTTAACCCAGACCAGTGGATAAAAATTTAAACCCTTCTCTTAGCACTTAATGTCCCTAATGCACAGAGCTTGTTTTCCAAATCAGAGTAGCTGTTTTTGATGTGATGTGATTTACGCTGCTTCCATGATTTAGCAGTATTTAGCATAGCATAATGAAGAAAATATGACGGGTCACAATCCTGAGGTCAGAATTTATATTCTCTAATTAAGCATTTCTGTTAACCCCATTCACTAGAGGCTGTTTGTTGGGTCACTTGATTTGTGAGACTGCTGATCTACATTGTGGATAGACAGAAGTTAAAGTTGGGGTAGGCAGAGATCTAGAAAAGAAAAAACACACCAGAATTTGAAAACGCAGCCACCCTCCTGCAGCTCTCCCCTCACAGGCATATGCATGCATTTCATACACGCATGCAACACAAGCAACACAGCCGCAGCTGTGAGCCTTTGGCTACGGTTAGCAGAAGGCTAAACTATTAGCATCATCATCAAAAATGAAGATAGCCTCCTGTTACCTGTCCGGACTTAGCTAGATGATGAATAACTTTGGTTTTCTGATCATAAAGTAAATGATGAAAATATTCTACGCCTCTAAAATGATTGAGAACATGTGGATTTCTCATATAAATACCAGAATTTAAGAGGTTACAAACAAGGTATGTGACATTTAGCATATTCTTTTTGTATTTCTTCCTAATACTGAAAACTAGCCTGACAATATCATGGGCATCAAGAAAACAAGCAGTCGCCTCAGTCAGGGACAAATGACCATGTCATGTAGCCAGATGGGTAAACCTCTCCTGTCTGGTGCACCAACCGTAAGAATTATTTGCAGCTGCTGTTTGACCTTGTCTGACTTACTGTATTTCTTTCTCCTTCACCCCGCTTGCTCTCTCGCTCTCTGTCTCTGTACCAGACGGGTGATAAAAACTCAAGCCACTCAAGTAGCAACACTCTCTCAAGCAACGCCTCCAGCAACAGCGATGATAAGCACTTTGGCTCTGGAGACTTGATGGACCCAGAGATGCTGGGCCTCACTTACATCAAAGGGGCATCCACAGACAGCGGCATTGACACTAATCCCTGCGTGGCCCCTGGGGCCCGGGTGTTGCTGCAGAGCAGGATGGGGGAGCAGGGACACCCCTGGGTGTCGGAGCACCATGAGGACGGGGCATCAGAAGAGGATCATGGGAAACTGTACTTACCACAGGGCTACGCGTCTGCCATTATGTCTAGTCACGTGACAGATGGCAGCATTGGAGACCTGAGCGAGATCTCATCCCATTCAAGGTATAGTGCAGAGACAACTTGTGTCTTTAATTGATTTTTTTTATTTTTTGACAGGTTAAATGTGTTAATGTTTTGTCTTAGCAACAAACATCTTTGTATTTGGGTCAAACTTAAGGAAAAACCTGAATAAATAACTGGAGACTGTAAGTGCTTACATACACGGCCAAGGAGACATAAAATCATTTGCTATGACCTTTGCTGTCACCAGATTCAGCCAAATGAAACATCTTCAGGACATGTAAGAAAACACTCCCCAAACTTAGGCCTAGAGGAATGGCATTCATCCCTCCAGTAGAGTTTCAAAGACTCTATGCAAAGATGCATTGAAGCTACAGAGACCCAGCATGTTACTAGGAGATGGGAACAATGTGGTTGTTCCTTTGATTTTCACCCATCTGTATAGTGCTGCTAAGGTCAGTGGTAACTCTGATGTTTTTTATATTCTCTGTGGGCAACTACTTCATTCTTTTGTGGCTTAATTCAAGCGTGTGGGGTCATTGATTTGCCCGCTGATTAAAAATCACACCCTTTTCATGGTATATGGCTCGGAGCACAATCCAATGTGTTCAAACATGAGAATGTACATTCGCACACATCCACCACCACGGCCACACGATTCAGCCCATTATCTGTTCTTTTAAAACACACACAGAGACAAACACGTGCACAAAAGGATGGTTTCTGGCTGTTAGCTGACCTTTTCACCCAGCCGTGCTTCCTCACTCCTGACCCACAACCTGAATCATCCAGCTGTGCTGAAGCCGGTGGGTGGGGCTGCTGTCGGGCTGGAGCAACACAGGGGGGGTTTCATCACACCGTCGTCTAAGTCCTTCTAACCAGACTGGAGCCCATATGGGAAGGAGGAAGGGTGTCAGAGAGGGTTGCCCCTGAAGCCAATCACAGTCCGTCTCTATGAAATAGAATGGGTATCTATTTGTTTATGCCACACGGGATTATGTTACCACAATCTGTTCAGATCATTGACCTGTTTGGGAGCCGTCAGATCTGTTCGGTCCAGAATATCATTCAGAAATGAGGAAAGAGCCCATGCCTTCACCTTGACTGCTCCGATGCTTCCCACCTTCTATGTAATGGTCTTTGACACCATGGTGTCATCTGAACAAACAGTGAAGCAGCAGGAGCACATTTTACAGGGTGTGGCCCAGATGGTCATGAATATGGAAACGGAGTAGCCTCCGAGCTCAAGCCAACTCTGATGTCTCAGGGTATTTTCAGAGAATGTTTTGTGTTTGCTGAAAGTTTTCCAGCAAACAACAAGAAGAAAAAAGTGGCATCTTTATGAACCTGTGCAGTTTATTTGAATCTCGGTCCAGTTGGGCAGCTAACAGATAAAACCACACTGGGCAGGTGGCTTAAAGGACAAACTGTCCTCTCTCATGTTAGTGATGAGATGAATAGGAAACAAGAAAAGATTTGCTTCTCTTAAGGATGCCTTAAGCCAAAGATTTGTGATGTAATTGAAGGACATGGAAAATGGATTTTGTGGTATGCCATCTATAAATATAACTAGAAACAATAATAGTAGAAAGTGAAATATCACTGAATGTTAAGAATTTGGATAGATACCACTGGGAGTAAGTTAAAAATCAAAGTGTTTTTATGATTTGAATGCACTGACCCTTTAATCCAGTTTGTCAGTTGATATTTAACTAAACAGTGAAAGGACAAAGTTCAGCAGGAATAGTCACATGAGAGACTGGATGTGAGTCATCTTCAATGTAGGCCAGAGGTGAACTAGCTGGAATTCACTGTGTGTGGAGTAAATTATGTCATCCTGTCTAAGACAACAGCAGCGTTAAGCTTCAAAAAAAAATAATTTGGAGTTTAAAATCATCATCATTTCTCAACATCTGACGCAGCTGTATCATTACTAGCCTTTCTCATTCTTCATTGTTGATGCTTGGTTGTGCTTTTTATATTTTTTGTTTCCTTTAAATTCATTCATTCTGTGGTCACTTTTGAGTTATATTTTGCTTTCATTTTTTGCTGTCTGATCAGTGGCTCACACCACTCTGGCAGTCCCCTGGCCCGCGGGGCCAGATACTGTATGTCCGCTGACTCCTCCAAGGTGTACACCATCCCCCAGACCAGCAGTTCAGGGCCAGGGCCAGAGCCAGAGCCAGAGCCGGGGCCCAGCTCAGAGGCCTGTGGACAGACACGGCCCGAGCCCAGTTGCAAACTCCCAGTGGGCATGAAGACGACTGGTGGTGGTGGTGATGATGATGATGATGAAGCCCACAGCACTGAGGGACCTCCCAACATTTCAGAGTGTGGGTGAGTGTGTGTGTGAGAAAGAAAGCAAGAGAGAGCCTGTATGAGAACTTCACCAAATATGCTCTTATACCACAGAAAACATAAAAGAGTTAGTACAGCTTGGTTCACATGATTCGCATTAAGTTCAGCGCTAGCTATCATTCAGAGCTAGATGACACATTTGATCTTGCTAACTTGACTCATCACCACTGTTTTTGTCACTATAGAGCTGTTTCCTCCCAGACTTACAACTGCACTTGTGCCAGGCTCATTCCAATACAAGTATCCCCCCATCAGCCCACCCAGTGTGCATAAACTGGCCCTGATTGAAGCCGACAGCCACAAAATAAATAAGCTCAATGAAGCTGTGGACATAATACACTTGGCACATGTCATTTGTGGTTATTGATCTTTCCGTGAAGCCGGGTCCCTGTGGACTGCCAGGCTGAGCTTCTACCAGATCAGCAGCTCTGCTGGGATCCAAGCAACAATCCACAGACAGCAACACACTGTTGTCGCACATGCATCTTATGGACACCAGCCGCAGTATAGCTTGTAGAAATATTGCAAAGGAAGAGTATACTCTGCTCAGACTTTATATGAGCAGTGACGACTGACCGTATCTGGCTGATGATTAAATGGTTTGCTGTAGGAAACAGAGCAGCCATTGATGGTGAAATTGAAACCGAGCTTTGATGGTGTGAGTGTAGATGTGTGTGTGTGTGTGCTTGTGTGAAAGTGTTTGCGTGCCGGCTCGGGGCATATTTTGGAGGAAAGAATGTGAGATTTGCTCAGGAAGAAACCCCTCTGCTCTAGCTCCCAAGTAATTTCATTTAGGCTGTGAAATTTGCCACTTAAGGGCTGTGTGATTGATCGCATGCACTGAAGTCATCTTCTGCCAACTTATGAAAAAGCTCTGTAATTCAGTTATCCTCCCCATTGTTTGTTTATATATTCCTACAGTTTTATTTCATCTTACATAACAGTGCCTCGTGATAAATGGCCTAATATTACTCACAGATATTGTTCTAACATAATGAAGTTTCTCTTCCCCCTTTCTAAAAAGTTTTCTCATTTGCTCTAACACTGTATGTAATGCAGAATGTGAAAAAATGCTCCTAACCCCCGGCTCTTTCTTTCTTGCTTCTGCTTCCTGTTCCAGAGGAGCGGAGAGCTTGTTAGCCTTCCTTCTCAAAATGCTGTCTGAGCGTTCAAGGTACACAGTCAAAGTCAACCCCGTGGCCCTGATCTGACCTAAGCCCACACCCCACTCCCCACACCTACCCTTCCCTTGTCCTGGACCACCACCCCACTCCTCTCTGATGTGCTGGTCCTGTCATGTTGCGCGTGCTGAGAGTGGAGGGCAACCAGCTGTGTGTCAGTGGCTGTGACATTTCTGCTGTATCTCCTACAGAATCTTACTGCTGTGAACTGTCCACCTGCCAGACCCTGATCCAACGTACCCTTTCTAGTCTTTCTAGTAATGATAAGTAATAAAAATGCGAGCATGCATGTCTGCTTACATCAACTACTTATCCCAGTTCATTCTAGAGGATATGAGGAGATCACATAATTAATCAAGCACAGATATATCATGTCATTTCATGCTGCTTCCCTCCTAAAATTAATAGTTAGTCTCTTCTGAACAACATATTCCTAAATCAGGAATGTTATAGTTACATGCACCCGCGTCACCCGTTTGATATGCCACCTCTTTCCACCTCGGCCGAGCCTTAACACATTAAACCATTTTTTTTTTTTGAGTTTCAGGCATTAAAAATGTGTATTTAAAACAGGTGGATGAGAACATACCTTCTTACTGTCACACCCATACTAAAGACCTGCTTAACAAAAAACTCCTATTTCACATTGTAGGCTTTTAATAGACGCTCCCTCACAGTAGAATAACCTTTAATTGCAAAGGTCAGGGCCTTAGCTTTTTTCCCAGTTTTCCCGTAATAATGGATCGATCATGTAAGAACAAATTGGAAAAGAGTCGAGATTCAGGGCGAAAAGAAGGGTTTTCCGTGCAGTTTTAACATCTAGTCGCGAGTAAACAGAGCTCAATAAACTGCACTTCTTTGTCTTAGACGCAGCCTCCAGAATAGAGTAATTGTTTTTGAACCAGAGATCTCATGGATCACTGAGAACGCATCTGGCAATCACACACGGACTTTTGCAATACCCGTTTATGTATTTATGGCTCGGTTGCCATGGTGCCAAAAGCTTAAAACAGGGCAACTCTCAGCAAAAGTGTCTCTAGGTAACCATCGCAACGAGGCGGTCCCATCATCTCGCCATCTAGTGTATTCCCCCGTGGTCATGTAGCACAGTGCCAACAACACTCGATGTGTCATGCTCACAGGCTGCTCACCAAAAGCGGAGGTCTCACAGCCACACAACTTCAGCAGCCAGGTCGTCGCATCCTCCCTGCACTGCCTTGTCTCTGGATGTATTTCCTGCCCAAAACCCCCTTTTACCTTTCTTTTTACCTTCCACAGTGCTTGGCTGCGTTCTTCACAGTCTCTTTAATCGTGGGTTTGGCAGAGTGAGATGGGACAGAGTGTGATTGCAAATAAGTTTTCCTCCCTAGCTCCCTCTCCAACCCTGTTACCCCACAATCACCTAACCAGCATGGAGCAGGGAGGCACCTGATGTTGGCATGCTAAGAAGGATCCACCTGAACCCTTTGTGTGATACTGACATTGTTTTCTAAATAGCTGGAGCCACCAGTCCTTTCAACCCAAGCTGCAATGGCTCAAGGCTTCCCTTGCAGTATGTGGCTCGTGTGACCCTTCTGACGAGCTCTGCTCTTCTATCCCTTCTGTATTGTTCACAGGCAGCTGTACGCACAGGAGGCTGCCTGCCGGCTCCAGGCTGGTGAGCGGGATGGAAAATCACTGCAGAGGCTTTCGAAAGAAGAATACCTTAAAATGATGCTGCCCGACAGCCCTCCAGGAGAAGACAGGAGTCGGAAGGTGAGGTCATTGTGGTTGACTGACTAACTCAGCTCCAAATTACATGATGTTGTGATGTTTTTTTTAACACACAGATAAAAATAACCTGTTGAAACTGTGAAGTAATGATTGATAGCATAATTACATGACATTGTAAGGCTATACTGCAACCCCAAAGGCTATTTTCTCACACTGACTTAACAGCCGTCATACATACTAGGCCAGAACCAGAGCAGATAACCTCTTGCTGGGAGGCAAGTAAAAAGCAGGACAAACATCTGCTGCCTATCAGCTGGCTCCTTAGTACCACAGCCGCTAGTACTTGGGTTCTATCATACACCTGATGCAAAGCAGTGCAAAGTTCAACATAAGTGTCTTTGCTGGTTTCAGACTAAAGCAGTTGTCATTTTCCCGTCCAGTGCTCTCATTGTTTAAATAGCAAATACACTTGTGGCCATCTGAGTGCACCATGGGCTTGATGGTCTTAAAGTGAGCTGTGGTCAGGCGAGTTATTGGCCATTGCTATCTTGGCAGTGGAAAGCGATTGTGCGATTAACAAACAAAAACCTGGTCTGAAGTCAATGGAGCAGTATTTCACTGTTATTTTAAGGGCACATTATCAAGAGCGTAATATGCACAAGCCTACATCGTCAGGTGCACAATGTGTGTGTGCGTGTAGAGTGTATAGAGTGTGCTGAAAATGCACTTCAGATGTTTTTATGTGTCAGGGGGAACGTTACAATACAGCAGATTAATTTGTCCAGTTTCATAACGAATTGAAAATTTATATATAACATAAAAGATGTCTAACATTGTGATTTGCGCCGTTCCTTCATTGTAGAGCTGTGCACATGCCAGGACTGGGCTCACTGGTCGGTAACAATATGTAATCAACTCGCCACAAAGTGAATCTAATTCTGTGTTAAACTCTGATGGCACTCTGATTGGTTTATTGCATGTTATGCCCAAAACACTCCCTTTTGGACTTGGCACAGCAACCGTTTTTTCCACCGTTAAAATAGCAAAAGTGATATGGACATGCTCTAAATGCACTTGTGCTTTGTACTGTTAAAATAGAGCCCCTTGTCTCTCTCAACACTAGACCGTGGCAGTCCCCACTGACTGGCACAGGGTGTTTAATTTAATTTATATCGGGGACTGAGTTTGCTCAGTCGGGATGTCATGGATTAAAGGCAGGAAGTTGAAGAGAGTGCATCGATGTTTGATGTTCCCGGATCCTGCAGACTCTATTAATTGCATCTTGAGTTCCCTGCGCCGTCCCCTATCCATTATCTACCAGGAAGGGACCCTGGAGACATACAAATGGGTTATTTTTTCATCCCTTGTGAATACAAAAATGTCCTCTGGCACAGACCGGCCTTGTCTGTCACATGAAGCAGCTCAGTGCACTGATTAGTTTGTCTTGTTGTCGTTGTTGTCATGCACTAGCCTTACAGGAAAGTAAATGTGGTACTTACAAGAGAATAGGCAGCGTCAGCAACTGTAAAATGAAAAGCAGGTGTATCAGGCCTGCACTGTGATTTCCTTTCATTTGGTTCTATCTTGTTTCCCGCAGAGAAGGAAAGTAACCAGTAGAAAGGTGCACAGTGCTGCCTGTTGAATTCAAAGAGGAGTATGGTCTTTGTTGTAATCTCACTCTCCTGTCTGATTCAGTTCAATAATACAGTGTGTGGAAAAGCAATCTGGGAGAGAGATGCATGAGAGAGAGCACAAAGCCAGACACTCCAAGCATATACACATCTGATCCCAATGAACACATACTGTTCTTTTGCAGGAGCAGCTTCACAGGGCCTGTATGTTTTCAATCATCAGCTGGCACGTTAAGGAATCAAATTACAGTAATGACAATGTTGGAAACATCATTGATTTATTTCTGATTTAATACAATCTGACTTGCTTAATCTCCTAAGTAATTAAACAGAGTATACGGTAAAGGTTAATGCATGTGTCACTTCTGGTAGTCATCCAGTGCCATTCTTTGTGTGGGTGAGCAGGTGCGGAAAGATTTTCCTTGCCAGGCGAGGTGGCCGCTGGGACGCCCTTCCACAGACAGACAGACTATTGTGTGGCTGACGTAAAGGAAAGGCCGTTCACAGCTTATTCTCCCACAGCGTTCCTCTTTTGAACCTCCTGTGGGAAAGAAAAAAGCTTTTGAATAGATGGTTGTCCAACACATCCTCCCAAGTGGCACGTCAAAGGCTTCCAAGGCTGGTTGTTGTCTTTGTCCGGCTTGGGCAGTGAGGAAAAGTTACGGAAATCAGGAAAAATCTAGGTGGATGTGTCACTGCTGCCTTGACTGATAAGAGCGTTGCTGTTGTACAAATGAATCCGCACACACTGTAGCCCAAATCAGGCTGAGTCTGTTGCGAGTCTGAATTTAGACACACTGAAATAGTCAGTAATTTTACAGGTTTGATTAATACAATATTTTGTGCTTAATGTGCACAGCAGGCTCAGTTTAGCAGTGCCAAGATGTTTTCAGAGAGCCTGACGTGGTGCTGTAGATGTAATAAATAGATGGCTTCTGAGAAAACATTAAGCCCTATTGCAAATGGTTTCATTTGCCGTGACTCCATTTATTGCAGCTCTAAATCTCTGCTATTTTTGCTTTATATAGCGAGCAGCAAATCCTGTTTAAAGTTGTTTTGATGAGCAAGAACCTTACAGGGTCTAATCTTGTAAAGTTGGGTGGGAAAACTTGCAATAAGAGAGGGACAACCTTGTTAAGTCAAAGCCTCTGATATGTTCTTTGCAGGCTGCATGTGTGTGCTGCTTTGAATTCCAGTACATATCTCCACTTTAAAGACGTACGAGATGTTTCTTAAATTCTCACCATGGGATTTGTGGGGGGATCGGGCTTTGAAATGGAGATGGCTGGGTGTTGGCTTGCGGAGATACCAGTGTAGTGTTGGTTACAGCTGGGAAGCCAAAGGCAGACATTTACCCATCTGGCCAACTGCCCCGCATATCATTTGTGGCTACTTTTGATGTCACTCCTGCCGTATTTATGTAAGCTAAACGGGACAATGATGGATGGGATTGGTGTTTGTGGTTTTGTGTGTTTAAACAGGAGATCCTCTGTCAAAATTCTGGCCACAGCCATGAAACTCTAGTATCTCTGCAGTTGTATACTGTGTTATTCTCCTCTGTGTGCAGAAGACATCCCCTCAGGACGGTACTATTCAAGCCCTCACAGCTTTTCTGATTGGGCAGCCTCCCCTTGTAGTTCTCTTTTGACCTCTGCATTGTCTTGCATTGGTTCCCTCCTATTCTAGAGACAATGCACGAAGCAGTTAGTACTTTATACCTGCAGCTTCGCTAAATTGTGTTCATTTATTTGTTTGTTATTTTATTGGCAGCTGTAGGATTTTCAGAAGGAGAACTACAAATTCTCTTCAGGACACATTTTGATAGACTAGTGTTCACAACATATCACATTCTTTTATATCTGGATCATTTTTATCCCTTGCCTGCGGCTTGACTAAATGTGGTCGTGCTCGTCCTCATAATATAATCTGCCATTGCATTTGAAAAAGTTGCTTTGCACCAATCCTCTTTTAGCCAGTGTTTTCCTGTAAGTAGGGACTCTGGTATTCTTTATGTTTGTGTTTGTATCTTAAATCAAATGCAAATACATCTCTGGATTGTCTGTCAATGCATCAAAAAAAAACTTTCTCTTCCATCTTGTACTGTGGCAGCTACACTGAGTCTTGGCTGCTTTCTGTAGCGCCTCACATTAAGCTCAGTGACTACTGGCTGCCTCGGCGCAGTGACCTCTGTCACCACCTCCACAAGCCCTGTCCCCTGTTTTTCCCACTCTGCCAGACACTCTCCAGCTGTGCTCAATCCATCTGCATTTTCCTGAGAGCAAAGACTGTAATTGATTCCTGACACTGCTCCCTGATGTTCCCTCCTTACCCACCCAGCTGCCCGCTCGTGTAAACCTGCTGTGCCGAGGAAAGGCAGGGAAGGTGCAGACAGGGGGCCATTGCTGGGGGTTTGGAGGCCAGTCAGCTCTGTGCTCTGTATTGTGGTGAGGTAATTTTGTTCTCCTTTTTCCTTCTCTCAGGTTTCAGCAGTGGGCAGTTTATCACCGAGACGCTCATTATACCGGACGCTGTCGGACGAAAGTGTGTGTAGTAATCGGAAGGGTTCGTCCTACACCAGCTCACACAGCTCCATGCTGGACCAAGCCATGCCTAACGACATCCTCTTCAGCACCACCCCACCTTACCACAGCACATTGCCTCCTCGTATGATCCACAACCAGGGAGCATCCAACCTAAGAAGTAAGTACATATGACACACACACAACTAGGCTAGCTGGTGCAAAGAAAAATCTCAAAAATGTGCACAGTACTTGACTTGAGCTACGCCCACACTACTACGTTTTCATTTTAAAACAAAAACAAAGCGTTTTAGTCTGTATCAGAAATAATGATAAAAAAAATAATAATAATAATTGTCAATACTAACACTAGAAAACACATATCACATGACCATTCAGGTACACTGGGCATGCATATGCCGGTGTAAACAAGAAGCAGATTGTCTGGTCTGCTGTTGGTTGCTTAGTTGCAGAAAATACTATGAATGAGGAGCAGCAATGGCTAAAACTAAGACTGGAAATGTCTTTGCTTGGACCACCGCCATTGTACAAGTGTGGAAAGTAACACATGGGTGTAAGGCAGCCATGGCAGTGGAAAACATAGATTGGGAGACGTGGTTTTCTTCCACAAAGGGGTCACGTGATTGGAGCCTGACGAATCAGAGAAGACCCAATCAAGAATCAAAAAAGAAGTCGTTTCAAAAAATCTTTGCTATTAAAACGCGACCCCGCAGTTTTCAAAACTGTGGGGCCAGCGGGGTTTCCAAAAGTCTCCGTTTGCTCAAAAACTCTGGAGTAGCGTGGACGCCAGGTGTAAAGTGATTCGTTTTAAAACCAAAACATATTGGTGTGGATGTAGCAGTGACCAAAGATGCTGCAGAGAAGCTGCTTTATAGAAAAGAAACAGAACTCTGATCTGTCAAAAACGCCTCTTTGAGACAGGAAGGCTGATATAGACTTTCTCTGCGTGTTGCTCTTGGATTATCGTCCTTCTTCTCTGGCACCAGAAGAGCCAGCCACTTGTGTCCTACCAATATCATTAGAACAACCGGTACACACTCCAGCAACACTCCTCAATATAGCCAACGAATTTGAACTGGGTGAAGTGGTTTGCAACTTGCAAGGGGCCCACCGCTCCGTCTGCATTAAGCAGACACCTGTCACTTCTGGCCAGTATTCCCCTCTCTACTGTCCTACCAGCGTCCACTGAATATGTATTAGCAGTGAGAGGTGATGTGTCCTGCCTGCGCCGCTGCAGGTCTTTAAGATCTCTGACATGAACATGCCTATTTTTCCATCAGGAGTGTCACAATGTCTGTCATACATAATGTTTCATTCACTCATCAGTCCCTGCCTGCCTCCCCTGTCTGTCCCTCCTTTCTCATTTCCATACCGTTCCTCACCCGTCTCCAGCTACCGTCGTTAGATAGAAAATGGCTTTTGGAAAGATTTTTCTCTCTTAAGCCTCTTCTGGCTGTCAACCTGATGGATTCCTGATTGTTTTGAAGGGTAGTTGAGCACACAGGCTTACTGAAACAGCCCAATTTGGTAAACAGTGAATCACTCAAGCTCCAAGACGCTGGATAAATTGAAAGGAGAGTGTCAGCATCACCTCGAGCTCTCTCTGTCTCTTCTCTGCTTCTCCACTCATGTTTTTCTAAACGCCCCTCTGCAGAAGGGGAGCTTGTTTATTGCATTCCCTGTCTTTCAGGGCCGAGAGGGAGGGAGGGTGGCAGAGACAGAGGGGAGGGAAAGGAGATATTGATTGAAACATGAAGACATTCACTTAGACAAGTCATTTATCACCCCTCAGACAGCGAATTGCGAGTGCTATGCAGAGAAGGTGTTTTAATGTGATGCTAGCCTATCATGCTGTCACACTGGTACAAAACTATTCTTCTCAAAGTTTAATTGTTTACAACCTTCAGGAGGATTTCTTATACAGACACATTCGATTAGAGTTGGCCTTAGTTGAAGGTATGATTGGATAGGAGCAACTTTAGTGAGCGTTGACAAGCTAGGTGTTTTGATGTGTAGGGCTTGAGTTAGGTAAATATCATCTCTTGTAGCAACGATGACTAGTCCAACTAAAACCCCTGCGTTACCCCCTCTAAGCCCCTCCATTCTCCCAACCCCTCTTGTCTGATGTAAACTGATGGGCGACTCAGATTAGCCCCAAACCCAGGCCAGACACTGATCGGAGTGCCTGCCTGTCTCTGCAGATGAGTTTTGGTTCTCTGACGGCTCCTTGGCGGACAGGTCCAAGTTCAGCGACCCGGGCCTCATGCCCCTCCCAGACACAGCCTCAGGCCTGGACTGGTCCCACCTGGTTGACGCAGCACGAGCCTTTGAAGGTAACCAACCTGGCTGAAGCTGCTGGCACCTTGTGCAACCTCCCCCCCCTCACCCCCCTCCTCCCCCCTGGCTGCTTAGCACGTGTGTGTGCGTGTGTGTGTGTGTGTCTGTAATCTGCAAGTGCTCGCTGGCTTGCATGTGTAGGTTTGTGTGCTCTGTGTGTTTGTGTTTCTTCTAGTGTCTCCTTAGTGCTGTAGGAGGTGACTATTGGGAATCTTTCAGCTTTTTGCGCCTTTTGCTCTGAGACCCATTGTGATTCCCATCAAGCACTATAACTTGGAAAAATGAGCCATCATTTCTCAGCCCAGACATGGAGCCAATTTTCTCACCATGAAGCCAGCAAGTCACCACTCAGGGAGAGCTCTTACAGTGATGCCTTTTACTATTAAGCTCTTGGGTTTAGAGTTCGGGGTAATTTCAGTTCCTCTTTTGGCTTTTTGTCCGTAAAATCTGAATATGGTCCACTGAAAATGTTGGGGTTTTTTTCTTCTACAAAATGAAGACAGACATTTCATCTGGCCCAAAGCGGAAGATTCTCTCCTTAGAACCAGAAAACGCAATTTTTTCGGATGGACTGTTGTTTCATATGATCTGTCTGAATGGCTGCTTTAGAGTATTTGTGGGTTTTGTGTGATATAGGAATTCAGTACTCGTATAAATTCATGAGGACAACATGAATGTTTGTTCCTATCAACACTGAAAGCTGTCATTTTTACTCAGCCTCACCACTTCATGGTCAGCATCATCACCGTTCATTTTTCTCCTAGTTTAAGTACATTTTTTGACCTCTCTCATGACAGTGTATTCCCCATCTATCACGGAAACTCTTAACATGCCACGAGTTTCTTTCCACTTGAACTCCGTCTGACCCCGAGACCAGTGAGCAGGCAACGTAGCATGTGACCATTCATTTGTCATAATTAATGAATCCTCTGTAGAGTTTCTTCTGTGATGCATTTATTGCTGCATAGCCCGCAGCATATCATTTAATAAGAGCGGAATCAGTGGAGATGATGCAGAGTCTGACTGGCAGCAAGAAGGCAGTTGTCACGGCAGCCTGACTGGCCCAGAAAAGCGCTGTGTAAGCTGGAGTCTTGTTGCTGAGCAGAAAGTGGCTCCGGGCTGCCATTGTGCCATGTCTGTTTAACCAGCTCTGTTTAGAGCCAGGGGATGTGAGGTTGGCAGAGATGTAAAGCATATATGGCCTTGATAACCTTAGTTATGTAGATCCTGAGAGACTGCTCTTACTCATGATGCAAAAAGACAGTTTGAATTGGCTTGAAGCATCCACACTTTTGAAAGTAGAATCAGATGGAAGCAACAGCCAGGCTTTCGGTGCAATAACTGAAAGCTTGCGTTGTCAACAACTGGATATGTTTTATTATTCCCTCACAAATAAATACAGCACAGTATGTTCACTCACATCGACGGTCGTGTTTTCCCTTCAGTGTAATCTGCTTTTGTTAGATTTTTTTTTTTTTTTAGCCGTTTGTCCACTAAATCTGTGAACACACCAGGTCACGCAAAAAAAAAATGACAAGCTGCTTTTCTGTGCCCGTCACTGCTTTCCTCGAAGTCTTTAATCTTTCTGATGCAGCCATCGAATATGAGGAAAATGTTCATTCATATGTAAATGAAAGCTTGGTCTCCCTCTTCCTGCCTCGTCTGAACAACCAACTCTGGGCTCCATCAGCTTTTGTCTTGGAGTGGATTAGCTTTCATTTGGGGGCTAAATTAATGGAAGGGTTTCCTTAATCTTTTCTATGAATATGCAGATCCTCCTATCTTTAGTCTCAGACCAAAGGCTTGAGAGAGAGTGATTTCTAAAGAAAAGAGCATTACGCCTCAAAACTGAGCAGTCCCTAAGCGTAACATGCCAAGTTTGGGTTTTCCATGGGGCTTTGAGCAAGCTTAAGGGCCTGATATGGTAAAACAAGCATGACTGGTGGCTTACATCTCTCTGGGATTCAGCCCATTATGAGCCAAACAGCTGTCGGAGGAAACTCAGAGGGGTGAGGGCACTGGAGCAACCCCCAAGGGACTTACTTTATCTGTGATAGTCAAAAAATGCTCTGTTTACCACCTTGTTCCTTATTGTCAGACTATAGATCTCTTAGTATGGGAGGACTGCCCTTCGTGGCTTCAACCAGAACCATTCATTCATATAAAGCATGAATGAATCAGCCCATCCTGTCAGGAAGGTTGTTGTTGTGTTGTTCTGCTCTATCTTAGCTGCATGTTTACACCACCAAATGCACTGCTGAACACACTTCCTGTCCCTTGATGTGAGGGGCAGATTATGACCTGTTACGTCACCTGTTCTGTCTCCAGACCAGCGCGTGGCGTCTTTCTGCACCATGACGGACATGCAGCGGGCCGAGGCTTTGCAGATCTCCAGAGAGCTGACCAGACGGGTGGTGGAGGCGGAGGGAGCAGCGCTGGATGCAGAGTAGGCTTTACTGACAAACACAAACACACAAGCACCAATGCTTCAGTGTCAAGTGAATAATTGACTAATTGACTTCACTCAACCCGCGTCCCCAAATAGTGATTGTCCAATCATAGCTTAGCAACCGTTCCTAGGCACAGCAGGCGTGTGAAGAAGCTTTTTCCACATGATGAAGCGGTGTGCATGAAACTTTTAATAAGAGCATTATCCCTACAGTTTGGCAGATGGTGTATTATCACCTTTACAAAGCCAAAAACTCAAGGACAATTGTGTGAGCAGTGGGTTAAACCGTCATGCTAGCTTACTAAGTACAGAAAAATATCTGTGCAGGGCTGCAACATCCACTGCATGGGAACCATGGTGTTGTGAATGCTGTGTGAGGAGAGAAAATTAGGCAGAGCAACAGCAGCTAAAGGGCGCAGGCCTGAACCAACTGTCCATTATCAGCCTCTGTGTCCTGGTAGAAGGTGTCATTGTGTTTTATTTATGTGATAAATGAGTCATTCTTGAATCCTAACAACATCCTATGTTGTCCTCCCCGACAGCAGCTCCCCCTCCACACTAACTGGCAAAGTCAACCAGTTGGAGGTTATCCTCAGGCAGCTGCAGCATGACCTCAGGAAGGTGAGTTCACATATATCAAACCAATTTCTTGATTATGTTTTCATCACCTTTGTGCACCCCTTCTCCACGTCAGCAAACAGTGCATGTCTGTGACACATAGCCCAGGAGAATAGACATTGAGTAATGGGTGCCCCGCGGTCTGTGTAATACAAACTAGTCCACTTAATTCGATATCCTGTTTCCTTTCCTTATTGTGTCCCAGCCCAACACTTCCCCCACCCCCACTAATGTGCTTAAAATGGAGAGAGGAAATGCACTTTTGTCGAGGCAGAGAAATAGCTGCTTTGCCATTTTAATGCCTCCCATTTACACAGCGCTGACGAAAGACGGATGTTCTTGTAATAGTGGGGGCTTTTATCAGCCTCTTTTGTATCCATTTGTTTTTGCTTCATGTCCTGGTGTTGATTTTGTGTGTGTGTGTGTGTGCGTGATCGTTTGTGTGTTTCTGTGTTCAGGAGAAAGAGGATAAGGCGATGTTGCAGGAGGAGGTGCAACACCTGAGGCAGGATAACATGCGACTGCAGGAGGAAAGCCAGACAGCGGCGGCTCAGCTCAGGAAGTTCACGGAGTGGTTCTTTCACACCATCGATAAGAAACCTTGAGCGAGAAAGAGAGAGAGCGAGAGAGAGAGAGAGAGAGAGAGACCTGCAGAAAGAGAGGGAGAGAGCGCGTGAGATGGCCTTCACTCCTCCTGGGCACCCATTCAACTCCTACTTAAGACTCCCAGATGATCCACAGGCAAACAAACTTTAAAACAAACCATTAGCGGCCCACAGAGTAATCAAGACTCTTTAAAAAAGCCCCTGCTTTGGAGACTGTCATGCAGCCCCGTGTGGAGAGACTTGAAACCCTGATCTGGACCTTAGTTTTGGGATCCTCCTCCGTCTGAAGTGCGAGGCTGTTTCTGACGTTAACGGTTTCTCCACATCGGCAAACAAGACTCTTGGGAAACTTCCTGGAGAGGAATTGAGAAAGGCAAACCCCGGGGCCCCGCCCGAGTCCCTGGGATCTTCTTACAGTAGTGGAATGTAAAGCTCATTTACTGTAGTCAACATATAGTCTACCTACATATGTCACGTCAGCCTACTGTACTGTATACTCAGCTGTACTGTATCGTACTGTGCACACTGTCACACAGCTGTTTCTGTGCCGGCCTTCACGGACACAGGAAAGTAGAGAGGGTGAGGCGAGGGGGGAGGAGGGGAGGAATGTACTGGACATAATGAAGTGGTACTTACTGTCTGCTTGCACCAAGAGGAATCCACATGTGGCGGTCTTGAAACGTACCGTGGGGGGAAAAATGAATGTAGCTCAACTGAGACCCTTTTGTTTTCTCTGGATTTTCTGATTCCCAAAGTCACAAAAGTTTCAAGGTTTGATGTTCTGGGCCATTTTTCTTTGAATTAATTCCACTTTTGCTTTTCCTCAGTGTTGTAATCGTAGAGGTCACATGGCAGTAAATTTGATGTTTGAAGGTGCTTTTCCCTACACACATGTTTGTCAGTAGTTTCCATTCACTGTCACGATGTCCTAGCAATAACAAAGTGGTAGTTATGAAACTGTGTTTAAAAGAAAAAACAACAAAAAAATAGAAGTTAGCACAAACGTGAAGAGTTCCTGTTGAGCAGCAGTTGTATTTGACATGTATTTATAAAACAGGAAGAGACTGTGCCTAAAACTCTTGGTTGTAAATGGATTGTTTCTCTTTGCTTTTAGTTGTCTTTTATAAACACATGCCTTGTCTGTGGCTCACTGATATAAAATCATGTGTATGGAAGTTTGTGTGAGTGTGTGTGTGAGTGTGTGTGTGTGCGTGCGTGCGTGCGTGTGTGTGTGTGTAGTTTATCACAGTAAAATGTGTTCTTATGCAGTGGTTTCTAGAGCATTAGAGCAAGCGCCAGTGAACCACACTTACAATGCCAAATGTGTTTATTTCTGTACATATCTGCCACAGAAGTGTCTTGTATTTAACACTATTATTTAAGCTTATTTAACCTAAAGTTGTTTATTTTATTAAGGGTATTTGTTTTGATTTTTTTCTGCACTAAGGAGAGATAAAGCTCTGTGTATGTTGTAAAGTGTGTAGCTTGCCAGGGCAAAAAAAAAACTATATATTTAAATATATAAATGATGATTTTGGAGATTCCAACATTTGGATGCTGCTAGATTACAGTTTGCTGGTTTGTATGCTTTTAAAAAATGTCTCTCTCCATAAACTGTCTCATCCCTGGTGGGATACTGGTTGCTTTTTTGTTTTTGTTCTATTTTTTGCTTTTGTTTTGATTTTTTGTTTTTTAAAATAAATGTAGTTGTAAAAATAAGTCATTTAGCGGTCTTTATTTTGTCACATTTTTCCAAACAGCCATAATAAATAAGTTTAGTACGCTAGCTCCCAGTGGTGCGAGGATGAGTTCATATTTTGTCTCAAACAAATAGTTCGACATTTTGGTAAATATGACAGAAATGCTTGTTTTTCTTTGCACAGAGCTAGGCTAACTGTTTCCAGTCTTTATGCTACACTAAGCTAATCGTTTCTAGCTTTATATTTGTCGTGCAGACGAAAGAGTGGTATCAATCTTCTCATCCAACCCAAAGCAAATAAGCACATTCCCAAAAAATGTCAAACTAGCTGTTTAATACAGCACTTATATGCCTGTATCTACACTGAGAGAGTTAACTGGCAGCTGTAACTTTATCTCCTCTCCTCACAGGCTGTGAAGTTAAACCTCCCAAATGCATTTGTAATGTAAGAGATCCACAGTCTGTGCAAAAATGAATTCCTTTAATCAGTCAAATGAAGTGGGTATCTTCAAAGTTAGAGTCTTTTGAGTGTGCAATTCCATTTTTGTGTTATTATCCCTCCACCTCAGTTGAGCAAGAAACACTGTCCAGGGAAACTCAGAGGAAATTTTTCACAGTCTGGTCTGCACATTTCGATGAATTCCTACATGCAGCCAACCTTTCAAGTGAACTGTATTTCCAAATGCATCAGCTGAAGATCAGGGAAAAAAAAGAAAGAACATAATGTTGATAGATGTAAAAGTTGCAGATATTTTGACAGAAAGACCTCAAAACCTCAGATTTGGACTCCACTAAAAGCATCATAAAAATAATACATCAGCATCTAAGTGACCTTAGATGTACTGGGAAGACTCACCAGAGCAACATAAGTAAAAAAGCTTTGACAGGAGAGTTTGTGCACGAAGATGGACCGAAAGCCGAGTGTTTGCCCTCATCAGCCATCTGATGCCTGTTCTCCAGACGAGAGACAAAGAGCTAATTTTGAACAATACATTTGTTGAGCTCCCGCAGGAGACAACAAAGATAACAATCCTTTCTATGAGACTTTTTTATCCTCTATTTTGTAAACAGCAGGTGTGCTAAGACTTTCGAATGGAAACATGAAACCATAATGTGTTTGTGACTTGATTCCCTGTGAGTTGCTGTGCTTTAAATAAATGACAGATGTTGCTTTCACCGCGGGGACGGCAAAGGACTCACTGAATAATTAATCATAAGTCTTTTTGGGTGCGGAGAGAAAAACAATTAAATTTGTTTGCTACTTTCCTGCATAAACCTCCAGCCCAGCTGCTGGAGTGTGGTCCAATCTATCACGTCCTCTAGGGGCTGGTGGTTGTGCAGCTGCATTGGATTGTGGGTCGAGCTGTGCTGGCTATGTCCTTTTTAGGTTGTTCATCCCATTCTTATGAACACGATATGTCGCGAACGCCTTGAGGGGATTTCTCTTTAAATTTGGCAAAAAATGTTCATTTGGATTCAAAGATGAACTGATAAGAATTTATCAGTTCATCTTTGAGTTCGAAGGTCAAAGTCACAGTGACCTCACAAAACTGGTCTTTGTCCATTACTCAAGAATTCATGCACTAATTATGACAAATTTTCAGACAAATGTCTAATAGGATAAAATGATGAAGTGAAGACATTTTATATCCAAAAGGTCATAGGTCAACTTCACTGTGACATCATCATGTTCCCGAAACAAAAGGAGAGATTGTGACCATATTTCCTGCAATTTGACTCGTTAGTGGAGGCGTACGACCGCCAGGCGGTAATTCTAGTTCTTTTTGCACCACCTCTGTGTCAGCAGAGACTGTGTCTGAGGTTATGAAGCAATTTCAACAAAAAGAGGTAGATTCATCCAAGTCTGACCACTTCATGAATGAGCCTGGAGGTTATAATATTACCAGCCAGCCTGTTCGGACTCTCCTGGGAGGCTCCTGATCTCTGTCTGACCCCTCTGTCAGGCTACTCCACACCATAGCTGCCTATAAAATGCCTGGACGGTCGTGTGTGTGTGTGTGTGTGTGTGTGTGCGTATGTGCGTGTGTGTGTGTGTGTGTGTGGATGAGCTCTGGGTCTGGCCAGGACCAACGTGCAGTGAGATGAGGTAGTTAATCTACATGTGTGTGTGCGGTGCCAGGACAGCAGATGGGAGCTCACAGTGGCACAAGACCAAAGTGTGTGTCTGTTTCAGATGGAGGAGGATTCCAGTGTGTGTTGTGGAGGGTAAGATCAGGAGTTCGTCCAGTGACTGAAAGGAGGATATGTGCCAAATGACTCTGGCATCGGGGGAATCTGGAGAAATATCTGTGGACAGAGAGTGAAAAAGAGAAACAAGCTGCAGCGAAAAAGATGGACGGTGCCAATCCAAGGCTACAACGACACACTGGAGTTTTATTAGCCTCGCAAAATATGCTGACGAGCAGTAAAGTTAAACCCAATCCAATAGGTTTAAAATCTGCTCTAACCAGATGGAAGAGCTCACAGCCACACAAACCATATTGATTTCTAATATTTGACTGTGTCAGCATTTTACAGGAATAAAGGCCGCCATTTCTCCTCCACTCAGGAGTGACCGTCAACCACCACTTCACAGATTTGTTGCTCGTCACACATAACGGCACGTGACTGGGACACAGTTGTCCTGCTTCCACGGTCCCACAGAAAATGCTCCCCTGCTGTGATTGCCACCCTAGTCAGGATCATGTTACTCAGAATAGAGTTCTGTGTGCCCAAAGCACAGCTGGCACAGCACCGAGGGAGGGGGAAGTCTGTCGACTGAGTGTGTGGGTCAGTCTGCTAGCAAAAATATCAAATATCTGTATCAGCTACCAGCTCCCTCAAACAATGGATTCAATTCTATGTTCCTGTTGGATCGCTGTTAAAAATCAACTCCAGGATTTCAGGGAATTATTCATAAATATTAGAAGTTCTGTCTATGCATTATTCAGAATGGCTGTTGTGTGTAATCCTTGGTTCAATATCTTCATACCACGTTTTCCATTTTTACCAGAGAGTTAGATGTATACAGTATTGACCACTACTCAGGTATGAAGCATCGAGGATGGTGAAAAAAGGAAAATTCAATAGGCTTGCCTTTGGTCTTGCCAGACAGTTCTGAAATCTCAATTGTGTTGTGCGCCCGTGAGGCGTAACGGCAGGATTAGCTCTCTCACCTCGACTGGTTATCTGTGTAGCTCATCTCTCCTCTGCAGGTGCTTTGAAATTCCCTCTCACTCACTGGGGAGCTGCATCTCACACACAACACAAAAGGAAGAAAAGGAGAGGGGAGAAAAAAAAAAAAAAAGGAAGATCCTCCAAACCAGCAGACAGTCATCTCTCTCCCCTGTCTACCTCCCAGGTCCCCACGGTCCCTCACTATCTGTCAGTCAAGTCTCAGGTGACCAACCTCTTAGCTGAAGCTAGTGAAGGGCGACATCTTATAAGCCGCTTGCCTGCCTGCCTGCCTGCCTGCCTGCCTGCCTGCCTGCCTGCCTGGCCTCAATAGTTATCAGAAAGGGTAAAAAAAAGAGGGAGAGTGAGAGAGAGTGAGAGAGAAAGGGGGGACAAAATAATTTTCTAGAAAGGTCAGTGCTGCCAGAGAAGCTTGAAATCTCACACATCTAGAAGAGACAGAAGCTCAGCGGACTTCTGGTGTGGTAGGTGAAGGGATAGAATAAAAATGGCTCATGTGTTGTATTTTGTGTGTGTGTGTGCGTGTGTGTGTGTGTCCTGTTTCACTGCCAAATTAGATAAAGAGACAGGAACAAATAGATAAGACAGGGCTGGTGAATTATCTTCATTTGCTGAGATGTCCTTGTCTGTTGTCCTTTTCAGCTGCCGAGCAACAGCGAGCTCTGCTATTGATTCTCAATCGGCTCCTTCCAGTGCAAAAGCCCTGGCTGAGAGGAGGCATTCAAGGCGTGGGGCAGGTGGGTGAGTGGGCGGTGGGTAGTGGTTGGGAGGAGTTCAGACCTAGATCTCTACACTGACTTTTTCCTTTTTTTTTTTTTTTTGTAAATCTATTGATTATGCAAAGTTGAATTAGTCTGGCCTGGCCTGTGTGGCAGAGTGGAGGGGTTGTTTTAGAGGGTCATGGGAATATTGATGTCTGAAAGGGCTGAATGGTAGGTGTGAGAGTGGGGGCGTATAGTACTGAATAACAAACAACCCCCACTGACCCATCATCAGCAATAAAAGCTTAACTGGAAGAGAAATCGATCTTCTGTGTGATGCCCGGGGGGGGGGGGGGGGGGGGGGGGGGACACTGGAAGGTCAAACGCAAAAAGTGTTTGAGCCTCCCTCATTGGCACAGTGAGCTCCTGAATGAGTGATGCCAGAGTGAAATCACTTTCTACCTGGAAAACACATCACATCAAACTGTGAAAGAGAGTGCACTCTGTGTCCACGTGCAACTTATAACAACAGACCATCAGTTACTGCAGCAGATATTGTTGAAAATGTGCTTCTCGCTGATGTTGATGTACTCACTTTTATCATTGAAAGTCACTAGAAGAGGAAAGTCAAACCAGGTAAGTGTTTGATCTCCCCAAATCGAAAGACTGGAACCCACGTATATGCAAATTCTAATATCATTTATACACCTCATTAGGGCCTATATAATACTACTAATCTGGTTACTAATTTAATCTTCCCAAACTTTTCTTATTGAGGCACCTATAGATAAGCATTGGTTAATTACTTGATTAGGTATTGCTGTTCTGCACTGGGCCCAGTAGCTGTCAGGGGCCCATCACACTTGTGGTTTTGAGTCATAGTCTTTAATATTTTTATTTACCTTATTGAAATGTTCCACAACTGCATGTTTCAATAAAAAATAAATATTATTTCTACCCACCACTCATTTAATTTGGTTACTTCCTTCTCAAAAGTTATGAAGTAAGGATTGCTGGGAAATCCTAATTTGACCAATGAGCTTGCTCCCTGTCATTTGTTATAATTTGCGTGAGTAGACGTCAGTTTTTTCTCTACCTGTTAGCAAGAAAGTGTCCTTCAGCTAATGGACAGTTAGCAGCGTAATGTTTAGCAAGGCCAGACAAAAAATGCGGGCGTCGGGAGAGGAAGGATAGAAGAGAACAAGATGAGTTTACTGCTAAACTGACGAAAGTGGATACGTTTTTACTCACCATACTTCAAGTTCATCGAACGCTGGCGATGTTAACGTGCCCACGAGAGGCTAACGTTAGCTGGACTGGCTGTACTCTCAATGTTGCTAATGACTTCGCCGAGCGCGCGGCCCGGCAGATCAACTTATGGTGGGTGAGTACAGCTTTCTCTGTTTATGGAGCGGGATCAGGGATTTAAATCTGTAGCAGTGTCATCCTCCCCTCTCAGATGTTAGAAAATGCGCAGCTACTATGATCTTTGTGTGTGTGATAACGTTTGACCGCCGTGTCATTGATGGTGAATGATGAAGTCTATAAATGCAAGTGATTGTGTGAACATGTGCAGTCGACCATTCATTCATATTTTGTAGATCTATAATGAGCTTTTCTTGATGGCTGTTTGTTCTATGCTTACTGACATACTGTGTAAGCTATCTGTGTTGATTTGTTAATGTTGACTGGCTAAAGCTATTTCGGATTGTTTTGATGGTTGGAGAAATCGGGCTGTGGTTGTTTGAGTACAAGGCAGGCTGTGCGAGTAGAGCTGATAAATATGACTGCTGCAGTCCCATGTGCTGATCAAAGGCTTGTTTGCAGGATGGGAGTTGCATGGTGAGCATCTCCATGGTGACATAGCCATTGTCTGCAGTGGTTGTGTGTGTCCGTGCGTGTGCGTGCACGAGCTTTTTTTTTTTGAGGGGGCACAAGAAAAATGTCTGCATGGGGGATTCACAATTATGTTATGCTACAGGTGATATAGCAAGCATCTACCCATTGCCTGCATGTGAGGGATTTAGGGGCCATCTGTAAATTGTAGCATTTGTTGGTGTTGGGCTTCTTTGCCTGGTGCCCCTAAGAGTCTAGGATCACTACTGGTCAATTGTGTTTGACTTGAGCTTATTTGCTGCAGAAGAGCACATAGAAGCTTTTGGAATGGGACTAAAAATTTGGGTCAGGCACACAAGACTATTTAGTTCATGCCACTCAGTCTTCTTTGCTGCCCCTTACCTCAGTGCACAGCCAGTTTTCTTATCTATCTTATTGTCTCCATATGCAGGGTTGTATCTGTATCTGAAAGAGCAGATGTCTCAGTTTTGAAGTGTGGAACAGATGTGAAAGTGTAATAAAACAAAAGAGGAGATGGCAGAAGGCGTTTGGTTTTATCCTCTGGTGATGCACCAAGTATTTGTTGAAACATTTTAGTCTGGACCAAAGTGATTAACCAAAACACCAAAAGACATGCATAGAGTCAGGCTGTTAGCTTGGCAAAAATGACCTTTGTCCCATTGTCAGTGTTTACATGATCAAAACTGTTCTTGGAAGTGTATTTATATCAAACCTCTCCTTACCTGAGGGACTTATGAGTATTTCTTCCCTCTTGTGTATCCTTGCAGTGAAGCTTATCGGCGATAGGTGTCTCCTTCTTCTCATGCAAGATGATGACATTTATCTGTCTTTATTCAGCACCGCAACAAAAGTAATAAATGTTTCATCTATGAACGCTAATAAAACATAAAAACCAGAGGATTTTGATTTGTGATTTTAATTAGTCTGCTTAATAGCAGGACTTTAAGTTCACTAGAAGCAATGAAGCAAATGCTGAATATTGGTATTTTCCTGAATAGCTCATTAAACGGTTCAATAAGTACAAATTAATGTTCACTTCTTCCTCTCCCTGTGACAGCTCAGTTTATGATGTGGGAACAAAGCTGCACCATTACACACCATTGTAATGAAGGATCCATGTGGCTCAGATTACTCAGCTGAATTTAGCCTTAAAATAACTTGTTGGTTGTAGACTATTAGATATGATTAATCAGAATATTTTTCAGAAGTATTTTCCATATGCTACATCAATCCATTCAACTCGAGTATTTTTATAAATTCTTCAAGGCTGCATTTAATACTAAGTTGATAACTAAGCTCCTATAATTGCATTATGGCATCAAACCCAGACTCTTGCAATGTACAAACTACTGCATGAATGAAACAATGAGATAAAAAGGCATTTAATATTAGATTGAACGTAAAGCCACTAACCTGCACAACACGATGAAGATATGCGGGAAGAATTTTCCATCTCAACACACACACATCTGTGAACAACATGTTAAAGTTGACCTCTGACTCCAGCCATTATTTTCTATTGACTGCTTGTGCAATCAATAATGTACAACATAATATGGTTGAATGTATTTGCATAAAACAGCGTTCTCAAGATGAACGACCTTTAATCTCAGGAAGGCAAATACACTGCTCCAATCCTCTGATGTGCAGTTGTGTGTTTTATAACTTACTTACTTACTCACAACTTATTTGTCTTTGTTCCCTGGTGCGACATGATACTTTGACAAGTGCTCACCACGCTGCCCGTGTAGTTTATGTGTGCAATAGCAAACGTGCAAAGCTCTGGTGATCTATACGTCAAAGACGAGCCCGGCTGCCGGATCCCCAAGGTGCAAGAGATTCTCAGTTCTCCATCAGTTTTACTGTGCCTCCATTTCACATGCCACCCACCTCCTCCATCCACTTTCTCTGTGTTTTCATCTTTCTTTCTCACTGCAGGTCGTTTACTTTACTAAATGTGTCAAACTTGGGTCATGCGGACAATGTTTCTGTTATTTCTGCTCATAATGTATGGCATTTTTTCCTTTTTTCTACTAAAATCCAAATATTTACTATCAGAATGAAAAAAAAATGCATTGTTATTCAATGTTATGATGCAAGCAGCAATGGATGGCAGTGTCTATGTGTTGGTTGTACAGACATTCATTGACTTTGATTTGATTTGAGTAAGATGTCTCAACAGCTATTGGATGAATTCCCATTTCTTGTTTGTTACAGACATTCATGCAATCAATACTTTGGTTAATGACCAAACTCCTGGAAAGATCATGACGTTCCCATCACCCTCAGCTACACTTATTATTTTACTTGTATTTATTTGGTGATATTTTATAATACAGTAGCACTTTACTTTGTCATTTTGTCCTGTGACTCAGGTTCCAATAAAATAGTTTCTTGCTAAACCAAGATGGTAAATATGCTAAACATCAGCATGTTAGCATTGTCATTGTGTGTACGTTAACATGCTGATGTCAGCGTTTAGCTAAGTACAGCCTCACGGAGCTGCTGGCATCAGTCTGGTTCTTTTGCAAGGTACAGAATCAACCTTTGCAAAATCACAAAACACTATGGCTTTGATGTTTTGTGGCTTAAGACCCAGCTTTTGTATAAAGATTTTGAAGCAGGGGGAAGCTTCAGAGATAACATGATGCACGGATCAGAGAAGAGTGGGAGAAAGAAGGGTTGATGATAGAGACAGGTTTTTTTTGTTCTTCTCTTTCTCCTAATGCTCGGCTTATCAACAAAGCCAGGTACCAATCTGCCTCCTGTCTCCTGCATTCCTCTGTGAAAAGGCATCTAGCCTGAATATTCTGCAACTGAACGTTATGCACTCTCCAGCCAAGCACAGACACACAGAGACAGATTTTTTTTTTTCCTGGTAGTACCTGCTTTTCTGCAGCTCGTGGTTACTGTGATTGTTCCCCTTCTCATGCTGTCTCTAATCATCAACCTCTATCCGCGCACTGTGTGACAGTGTAAATGGGCTGGAGAGAGGAAAGAGAGTAACGTTAAGTGCAAGTGCAAGCCTCGTGGCAGCCTGTGCGTCCGCTAGCAGCTGGAGGAGCTCAAACCACAACAACATCTTCAAGGAGCGAGGTCAGGTTTCTATCACACCACCCACCACGCAGCAGCAGGCTGAAGTATAACAGGGCAGGTGGGCAAGCAGCCAAAATTATATTACTAATACCACTCTTGTTTATGTTCATCCTAACCTGTTTGCTTGTGTGTGTGTGAGTGTGTGTGCGTATTGTGTGTGTGTGTGTGTATACAATTCATTATACTGTTTGCCATTAACCGCCTTCCTGTCAGTCTCCTGTGGTGTATTTTATAGCCACAGCAAACACTGTGAACAATGAACAAACAGCCCAGATATGCACCTTGCAGGTCGTTTTAGTATAGTTTTTTTTATCCTGTTCAGAAAATAAATTAAAAAAAATGTTTTATGATGAAGTTGCTTCATTTATTTCCCTTTTTTTCTATATGTAGTACCATGCTCCTTTTTAAAGAATGCTCTGGTTAAGCCAAGATTCAACTTCCAGGAACAGTCTGTCGCCTCAATTTATTCCAAGATTTCTGTAAACATTTTCACTTTGGGAGCATTTCCATATTCACTCTTTTAACACTGGAAAAAAACTTTAAAGGACTCGGAAAAGTCGTTAAAAATCATCTAAACCCAGATTAATGAAATACATAAAATGTCAGCTGCTAAATAAAGTATCTTATTTCACCTACGATAAATCTGTTGAAACATCCTTCACTGTCCAGGGTCATGTTGCGTCTCTTCATCTTTGAAGTCATGCAGTTGGTGATGTTAATTATTTTGGATTTCTGGCTCCAATTAGTTTTGTGGTGAAATCCAAAGACGATCTGGAGTTTGATAGAGGAAAATATTTCAGCAATGCAAAACATCAACTGTAGCTTCAAGAGACCAGAATTCAACGCAGCAACAAAACTTGTGTTTGTAGTTAAAACCACGACTCACTGTCCCTGGATTTGAAAGCCTCAACTGTTCTCCTCTGTCAAACAACTCCACTGTTGCTACTGATAACACTGGTGTTATTGCTCCTTTTTCACCTCCTCGTGTCAGGTAATCCACTGATGAATGAATAAACAGTTAACCATTTCAGGGATGTTGACAGGCACTCTGGAAAATGTAGGAATAAACTGAGGTCAAGTGAGTTCATTAACAAAAACAAACTAGACCATGATTGACATATTGTTGATACAGTATACAACAGTGAAATATATGGTTATTCATATAGTTTGCAGCTTTGCACATTTTAAGTTTAACATAAACAAAAGAACAATGACAAACACAACACAATACAGTGCAGGTTTATCCCATTATATGTAGGGATTTAAACAGACAAGCCATTAAAATAAAGGTTACTTCTCTTTAAGGAGCAAGAACAAAACAAAAGGCGACGTCTCCTCCCATCACACTTCACTCTAGTATCACTTTGCTTGCCAGGCACTCTGGCTCTCTGAGGAATGGAAGCATTATATAGGGATGAAGCCAGCCAGCCTTAAAGTCTGGCTGTTGATGGGAACAAACATCCGCCCTGCTCCTCCTACGCTTCACACCAAGCACACAACACACAGGATCTAATGAACCACCATCTGGCGCTACAGCAGACCTGGGCATCTGCCCTGGACGGGCAACTCACAGAAACAAGTTCCCAAGTGGCTTCGCCACCAAAATACAAATTCACAATGGCAGTGAGGGTGAGGCTTCGAATGTTGGCAACAAATACAGGCTGAAAGAGATATATTCAATGTTGTTGTAATGTAAAAATTAGTATCAAATTGTTTGTCTGGAAGCTGAAATATCACCGTTGATTGTTGGCTGCAAAACAGGAGTGTTTCTAATCAAGAGCTCACATTTGTCCATGTGTCAGTACTGCATTAACGTATTTATGGTGCTACAAAATGCTCATTTATTCCATTTGGCTGTATAAAAAAGGGCAGGTAATGGCAATGCGTGCTTGTGCTGTAATAAAAGAACTAAAATGAATTTCTCTGTGTGCATGAAGGCAGAGCGATGAGAGATCACGATACAGGCGGCTGAAGGTTTGCACATACAATAGGTCTAATTCAGCACACAAAGGCAGCACATTGTGTCGAGGAGATGTGAGCGATAACAGAAATGAATAGCAATTGAAAGGTGTGAATGGCATCTCTCATTAAAAGCAAACACGCAGAGAGGCAAATATTCTTCTGATCCAGACTATTCATTCTTGTTAGTTGGACTTTCACACTGTTTCCATGTGTGAGAAAGAGTTGTCAGCTGCAGAATTACTGCACTAGGAGTTTTTTTGTCATGGCAGAAAGGAAAAAGGTCTCTTTTTGTCTACCCACCCTGCTGCCAGGGCACAAATGAACTCCCGCCCCCAATGTAGGGTTTGCTGTCACCCTCCAGGCTCAGCCAAAGCTGGGTTTCCACGGTGACGGAGGCGTGAAATGTACCCAGTAGTCAGGCTGTACAGTATGAGTGGCCATACTGTCTCAGTTCTTTGTCTTCTGACCATTCTGGATCATGGCACGTCTGGCTAGCAGCACCACACAAATCAATACAACCTGGCGCACACGTGCATGTTGTAAATTCCTACGAGCTGCAGCAGCAGCCTCCAGAGCTCCTCGGGCCATTTTGAGTTTTGCAGAAGCAGAGCTGGAAAGGCGAAGGGTCATCAGCAACAAGGAATAAAAAACTTTGGTCCAACCATTCAGAATTCAAGCTTAAAAATCACGGTTTTTAGTCCGTCTCCTGTATGTGCTATTGGTTGGTATTTGTTTATTGTTCTGATTTTTACTTCATTGTTAAAGCTGAAGCACTGAAAGCCTTCTATCAGAGAATATAGAATATAATGTACGGTCATGGGTAACCTTTTTGACAGTAAACCAACTGTAAAACCAAACGGACTGTACCAACAAACAGAAGTCTCATTTGGTCGACTCTGTGTTGCCTGGGTGTGTGACTGTTTTCCTTTTCAAACCACCAGCTCAGCAGTGACTCTAATGAACTGCTTATTGTCTTTGTATGAGAGCCTGCTGCTGATTAAAAATGTGGTCATGGTTACATGAGTTGTCTTGACTTCTTGGTCTTTGCCAGCTGCTTTTCACTGAGTCTGAGCCCTGCCACACAGACCTATTAGCAAATTCTTCTGCGAGCTTAACGTCACTTCTGAGCAGTGGGTGTAGACGTGATTGCTCATATTTGGGCATGTTTCCAAATACTTGAGTAAAAATATTACTTTGTAAGCTACACAGCTTTGCCAGGATAATCCTGATTTAATTTTGGTTGGCTGATTAACATTATATCTTGCTATCTATTTGCTAGAGGTTTCTCATGGGGGCTCTGTTACATCTTAAGCGCAGTGAAGGTAAGAGAATTACCCTGCATTACTGTGTAACTGATCTGATTTCAAGTGGGAAACTCTTTCTCTTAAACCTCTCAGATCAAGCAAATGGAAGAATCTGAGAACTGTGTGGTCATTGCTTTATTGTGCTTGTCACTACAGTTCACTCTGAGAGGTGAAGCAGATTAAAGTTACGAGGAAAGTGAAATTCTTTAGCTTGGTTTGATGAAAGGCATCAGAGCTCTGAGGTAATTTTATATCAGAAACAAGGCTGTCATAACTGCTGCTTAATCTGTTGTGAGCTTAATTAGGATGAAGAAACCTTTTGGGAAATAATGTGTACTTTTGACTTTCAAAGTATAAATATTAACACTCACTTCATGCTGAGGTGGAGGGGCACCCTGATCTCTCGGGCCGCTGAGCCTGTGTCCTGTAGGTCCCTTCGGGAATCCATCCATGCTTACCTATGTAACTGGTTTGTGCTAGAACCAGATGCATTTGTTAAAACACCTTCCAAAAACTGAAGTGTAAAAACACCACATTGTGGTTTTACTGCGGCTTATGTGCCAGACTATTTCTTGGCCAGATGCAGTACCTTCCTTGTTCCAACACTGTGAGAGTGAAGCCACAACATGTTGCCTTTGCACTTCAGTTTTTGTACGAATAAAACTAATTAGATATAATGTGTTAAGTAGTGTGCTTTAGAGGCTGGACGGATGATTTTGTTAGACAAAGCCAGGCTAATCTTTGTGCTAAGCTAAGCTAACCGGCTGCTGGCAGAAGTGGTACGCCTGTACAGATGCGAGAGTAGAACTATTCCTTTACATAACAATACAGTTTTATTTAAAGATCCACTGAGAGATGCTTCTGTAATTTTCACTGTCATGCTTTCAAGACATAATGAGTATCTATACCTAATACTGTAGTTAATGTGATCTAATGAGGTCAGAAATAGCAGACAGACGTGGGTCCACCCATCTCTAACTGTTCTGAAATGACTGCAGAATCTGCAGACACAGTCCCAGTACCAGGCCGGCTGAATGAGGCCGGAAGAGAGAGGGTAACTCATGAAGACAGTCGGAAAGAGCAGTCGCTGTTCTGCAGTGTCATGTTATGATCAGGCATCACAGGCACTTCTCTACAAAGTGCCTGACAGAGACAGCAGAGGAGGGAGGGGGCGGACAGCCACTCAAGGACAGTGGATAGAGGGGAGCATTCATATCCTGCACCAGTTTCAAGTTTTAGGTGGATGACTTTGCTGCCTCTCAATCGGGCTGTTTCTTTTGCTCTTTGTCTTTCTCTCTCTCCTGGCTCCTCACTCTGCCTGAGGCAAAAGCAGAAATCAGCTGATGTCTGCACAAACACAATGACCCCAGGTCTTGTGTGTTCTCGAACCAGCAAAGACAAAACAGAAAAGGAACAATAATGGAGAGAGTAGAAAGAGGAGGAGTCGCTCGGAGAATCGTAAAAAGCACTCAATTTAGTATTCCTGCTCTGTCTCTGAGGGTACATGCCTAGAATGCAGCCATTTTGTCGAGGGCCCTTGATGAATAGAAGTCTTACTACTACAACTAAAAAGATTAGGAAATACCGGTATCACCACACCGAGGGGTAACTGATGAAGGAGGAACAGATAAAAATGATCAGTCACAATCCTCTGCTCTGTTGTGTAAACTTTGGTCGCTTGTTTTTTGGCTTTGTTTTGGTTTGATGACACAAATGGCAGAGGAGGCCCACAGGTACGGTGCGCTCACCTTTATGTCACTTCTAATTTAGGTCAGGAAGGTTCAGATTTATTGGCGCAACAGGTCACTAACCATGAAGAAATGGACATCTTTCGACTCATCAGGCAGCATGTGTAGGTGGATGTACACGTGCGTGTGCGCTGATCACTGTGAGTTTCTTCTTACAGAGAGGGAAGCAAAGATCTATGGTACTTTTTTATTCATGCACACTTCTTAAAGGTTACCCCTGTGCACACACAGTTAAAAGGGCCTCAACCCCTCCTTTATATATAGCATCTCCAGACTGAGTACGACACTTTGTTTTGTCATTTTAGTTTTTCTTGGTGGTTTTTCATCTTTTTTTTTTTTTTTTTTTTTTTTTTTTTGCTGTTTTGTGTCTCTTTTGGGTCATTTTGTGTTTTTTAACTAAGTTCTATTACTGTCAAGCTCTGGACAGAGGCCCCCTGATCTCTTGGGCCCCTGAGCCTGTGCCTGGTAGGCCCGTTATCCATGGTTATACAAACATAACTGCTTTGTACTACACCAGAGGCTCCTAAACTTTTTCTGTGTCAAGGACAAATAAATCATGGTCAGGCAAATAAACACTTTAAGCAAAAGATCAGGCTTACAGTTAACAATGAGGGAAACTTTAACTGCAGATCTGTGTCAAGCTGTGTCACACTCTGGCCCTCCCCACCCTTACCTTCCACCTCACTGTATAAACGCCACATTACTTCCTGCATTGGTAATGAACTGGACTGAAATCATGAGGTGAGGAATCGTCCAAAATAGACACAATTCCAAGGGTTGACTGTAAACAAAAACAAAACAAAGGTAATCATGCACCCACATATTGTGCAAACCACAGCACAGTGTAATCAGAATCCACTTATTTTAAATGACTAGTATGAACTAGATACATTTCCTTTAACCATTTCATTGTATTTAATCTGCAAATGTATTAACAATGTCTGAAATGTGTAGTTTATTATCATAACATGCAAATGAGGCTTTTCAGGCATACTGTAAATAAGATTCTTGACTTGACGATTAAATGTAATATTTAACTTTCATTTTAATAATCACTGTCTTAAATGTGTCTTTAGATTAAATAGCCCCTTAAGTGCTTTAGAAAATTGCATTTCCTGTACAGCTGCAGCAGCAACTGTCACAGTTATATAGCAGTCACTACATCTGTGTTTTTCTACATCTGCCTTGTAACACACAAAGCCAGCTCTCATCTGCTCCACAGTTGAAGGTCATGGGACATCTCACCTACGCATGGGGTCACTTTACAGTGTGATGAACTGTAATAACATTCCTAACAGTCTTGTCACCTTGTATTTTTCAAACAACGCCTTTGCCCACCAGAAGGATGAGATGTTCACCACCAGTGTGTGGATGCTTTTGTGCAATGACACCAAAATACATATTTACCTTCAGGGATTCTTTGGGGATGGTCAGTGGGTCAACGGTTGAGTAATGAGCTTGAGGTTTTTTTTTTTTCCCTTTTTTTCCTGAGAACAGCTGGTTGGATGAAGAAGTAAAGGGGCCATCTATAGGTTTCCTCTGCTGTTGAACGTGATTTCTTATCGGGAGCAGGTGGTGGTGATTGTCGCTTGACAAGAGCTTCAGCCAATGTTGCGACAAAAGGTTATAATACGCCCTCTGAGGAGATTGGAGGCTACAGTGAGTCACTATCAGACAGTGCTGAGACAGGCCTGGGCAAACTGGTTAGTGTGCTGAACTCACAACTTCTAGACTGGTTGGTAAAGAGCTGTTAATGCTAACGCTGGCTAGCAATAGCAAGTCTTGAAGAAAGTCTTAGAGTGACATGAATGGAAAACAGGTAGGAGCATTCGGCTGATTTTTGTCTGGCGATGACAGTATGAGGCAGTTCGTCCACAATTCGGTCCAGACCAAATATCTTCACTCATTAATGGATGAGTAAGAGCGTGGGCTGTGCTTCTTTCAGAGGGACAGAGAGGAATGGAGGGAGTCTATCGATTGTGGCCCGTTGGGTCAGCTGTGATCCACTGTGCCAAGCAGGAGGTCTGAGTGTGATTCCCAGGTCTCCCCAAACAATTAGCACCATAGCACAATAAGCCTGTGACAAATATGTTGCACTGCTGCACATGACCCACAGAAAAAGTGCGATCAATCACATCACATACTTTGGCAGGTGACACTGAAGGCGGCAGTGAAAATTTAATCTCACCAAACTACACTTACTGCTGTGATTAAAGCCAGAGTTGGTTGCAAAACACTCAAGCAAATATAAATGTGACAAAAACAAAGGACAGTATAACTTGGGGCAAAGACATGGAGTAGGTTTAATTTTCTGGGCAACGCCATTATTTTCTTTTCTGAAGTAAGTCGGAAAACTCCACAGTCATTTGACCAAACATAAATTTATCAAAGGCGACTATGAAGTTCAGAGTACCAAGGCAGTGAATTTTTCAGTTCTACCGGGCTGTGTCACCTCTTTAGTAACCTGCTGCCTACATGATGTTACAGAGAACTAGAGAAAAATATATTTGAAACATATTCTCAAATCGAGTTGATCAAAATTTTTTTTTTGCTTGTTTCCTCAGATTTTAATATTCATACTACCCAACAGAAAGAGACAGGGAATTTAATATTTTACAACTTGGGTGCAAATTTAATTGTTGCATATTTTTTAAACTAGCACCTGTACTGTAGCACTCTTAACACACTCTTTTTTTCGGAGAGCAATGCACTTCCAGTTTTTGATGACATTTGCCAATTGTTCCCATTGACTTTGAATGCACTTGTTGTTAAGTGGCTTTGGACAAAAATGCCTGTCAAACAAATATAATGTATCATAATATTTACATACGTTCTCTATTTTTATGATCGGTTGCACTTGATACTGCAGTTGAATTTTCCACTGTGCCTCCCAGAGATCACTTGTTAGTCAAACAGTCTGTCCTATTGTTCTCTGTATTGTCCACTTGCCACTACTGGACTCTGGTCACCAAATGGTTGAAACACAGACTGTTAAATGTTTGTTGTCTATCATTATTAATTCATTTTGTGTGTTCAGATGACATGGTTGTCATCCAAATGTCTTTCCATTGGCAGACAACAATTAACTGATTCTTCACAGAGCTGGCAGATGAAAATCATTAGTGGCGTGTACAATATATGATGTGTGAACAGACAGAAAGCACAGGATACATTGTATTTCTTTATTGTTTCAGCACCTGGGCATCAAAGAAATTCAACAACTCCCTATTCAGAGCCATCTGTCATTGTAATTCTGTCATTAAAATTTTTGCATGACTTTACAAATGGAGTGTTTCATGTCCATGTCCACAGTGACTGGTCTATGTCTCCTTGCAAGCTTTGTAATTCAGCTCCATCTTTTCAAGCACAAGACAAAGAAAAGATAAATAGCTTCCCTCAAAAGGATCCTCTCCTAATCTATCTTTAAAGAGGTTTGTAAATGTACATTTCCTAAAGCCAAGAGATTTTCTCATAAGGTGGAAGGGAATAGAAAGCAGAGGGAAAGGCAGTTATTTCTCATGTGTTCACATCAAAATGACTGTTGTCCACCCACACAGAGACAGCAGGTATACTCAGACCATCAGTCAGTAGGAGCTACAGCAAATGCATTTCACAGTCAGAGTAAAATAAATGCCGGGCACAGACTTATCTATGCATGTAGGTCAGAAAAACACCAGCAAAAGCATGCCATTGGATTACAGATAGGGACACCTCCACCCAGATCCAGCTCCATGTTGATGCTGAGAAGGTGTAACTGAGTCCTCCTGTCAGAAGGCTAATCCCTCACAGGGACCGATTTAGCTTCCGCATCTCATCAGGCTTTCATCTCAGTCCAGAACTGATGTCATCGAGACTACTGCCCTTACTAACCGAGTTATGTTAAGAGCAAACAGCTTCACACCTGCTCGGCATAAAAACTGAACTGATGCTGCCGGTGCAGGAGATAGACGGCTGTTAGATGAATGAGTGGAGATTGCGTCGCCGACTCCTTCCTCACCACCAAAGAGCATCAGGAAGATTTGGAGCAGGTTCGACACAGACTGTCAAATACCAGTCGAGTGTGCTGGTGATGAAGAGGAGATCTAAAGCAGCATCAAAGCTCTCTGATCAGTCATCCCCACCTCAAACCCCTTAAACCCCCTCCGATGCCTGCGGGGCCGTCTGTGGACACCCTGCACACCATGGGCAATTACCCTTTAAGCTGTTCCCAAGCACAATTACCTTTGCTCCTTAGCAGAGCAACACATGGTATTGCAATAATGTGTGGAATGGTCATTCGTGTGTGTGTGTGTGTGTGTGTGTGTGTGTGTGTGTGTGTGTGAAGGGGGGGGGTGTTAAGTTAGTAACACTAGCCTTTATTCTGTCTCCCAGTTGGAGAGACCACACTGTGATCAAAGTCTCTTTGAAGGTCTGCATTTACAGAGTTAAAATGGCAACTCCACTTCAGTGATTTTGATTTATTTTTTGGACATCTGACTGTGTGTTATCTCTTATTGATTAAATGCCAAAATCAAAGAAACTATTACAGGTAGTAACAGCCATGTGCTTTTTTTTTTCCTTCTTTTTTTTTTAATCCACACTAGCAACATGGCTCTAGGCATGGCGGTGCTGGTCAGCTGGTCCACCGCTTTGGTCCACACTGCACTATCTCAACAACTATTGGATGGATTGCCATGAAATTGGATACACACACATGTTGCCCTCAGGATGGATTAACTTTCTACTGAATACTGGCATCATCAGTTCAAAATTTTACTTTCTCCAGTACTTTGGTTCATGACTAAACACCAGCAAAACTAACAACATTTACATCAGCATCAGCTGAAATTAGCATTATATCTGCTAAACATCAACATGTTAGTTTTGTCGAAGCATGTTAGCATGTTTACATTAGCATTTAGCTCATAGCCGCTGTGAGTAGATCTGAGTTCACAGAGCCACTAGCATGGCTGTAGACTCTTAGTCTTGTTATCCTTTTTCCAGGTCCTTAAAGCCTCATCTATCATGAGGCTTTGCAGGATGATTTTATTTTATTTTCCACTTTATTGCGAATTCAAACTTACTGGATATCAATTATTAGTTAAGAACCTTCAGCTTATTGCAGGGACAGCAATGAACTGGAGCTCATGTCAGTTGTTCAGTGTCAGCTGTCATTCATGCTCAGTATCATTGGCTTATTCATCAGGTATTGGTTACCAACTGACTAGTAACATCCAGTTATATTCATACAAGTGTAAAAGGGGTCCTTCTAAAATGATTAGTTCTCTGCTGATTTTTAATGCCAACACTGTCTGCCTTGGTATTGTTGGTAATACTTGTAATGTGTCTGAATCTGTAATACTGGTTGGTGTTTGAATTCTTTGAGATTTTAGATTCTTTTCCCTTCAAATGCTTTTCCCTGAGAGCAGAGCCTTTTCCACCAGATCTAACACATAAGTGTCTCTGATTGATCTATTAGTTCTAGTAACACTGCACTTATTGCACTCTCCAAGTTAATCATAGAGACCTAGGTGACGACAGCAACAAAAATATTAGCCACATTGTACTAAACTGTAATCAACAATTAACTGAAATCAAATTTAAAATGTCCCCAGCTCTGCAGATGTGTGTGGGTGAGGTTGAAGGGGTTTGGACTCATGCATGCGTCTCTCCACATGCACTTCCTTTTGAAAGTGCCGTACACGGCTTGGTGCCATCAATTGTCGAGATGGTGAAGTGATTAATTTCTGTGTCAGGTCTTGGGCTGATTGGACAAGCCTTTGGGGAGAGTTGGATTGATTGGATGGTTCCTGTTTCTCTATAGCTGCAGTGGTTGCAATGGTGGAGCGTGGGGTGAGGAGGTACACACAGGCTCTCTCTCTCTTTCCCCAGAGATCAGCCACAAATTAATACAAATCAGAGCCCTCTTCTCTGCCCAAGCGTCGTCACTCACCTTCCCCCCAGGTAGGAAAGAGGAGAGAGGACGATGGAGCAGGTGCAGCCAAGTGCAGAGCAATCGGAAGAGAAATGATTGGAATATCAGTGAGTGAGTGCTTTTGTGCTTGAGAAACTGTGTGTGTGTGTGTGTGTGTGTGTGTGTGTGTGTGTGTGTGAGTGTGAGTGTATGAGAGAGAGATCAGAGGAAGAAATGGAAAACTATTATCACAAATCCTTGGAAAAGCATACGGTGTTCCAGTTACTGACACCTGTGTAGATGTAATACCTTGGTTAAGCAACTGAACAGATGTTTGAATTTTTAAATCTTAAGCTGTAATTTTGATCAAAACGTATTCACAGTGACTCAACAGATTGGTAGGAACCTTGTTAAGCAGACAGAAATGAACAATTTATAAGCATTTATTTTCTCCTGGATGTAAAAACCTTAACGCGACTCGCACCAAATCCTTTCTGTATTCATGTGACTCAGTATGAATTAAAGCTCGTACAGTGCTTGTATCGTGGTTGTCATATCAGGCCTAACAAACAGGGCAGTAACAGTACAGTGATGGTGGCAGAGTGACCCCTTCTGGTCTGATGCCCAGCACAGTCGGCTCTAGCCTGTGGACAGTGTACCCAATGCTCCCAGTCTGACTCAGTGGTTTCTCCTGCAGTGTTAACAGTCACAGGCTCAGTCACCAGACCAAGAACGATCCATTTATGTAACGGCTAAGTTCCCATCTTCAGGAGCCTCACAGCTCTTTTAAAAAGGTGGCTTTTTTCTGTGTTGTCTTTTATTATATGTTTTCTTTGGTCTTAATTCTTTTTAAAAATGAATTATCTGTATTATGGACATTAGTTGGCAATAAACTGCAGCGTGGAACCAACTCCAAGCTTTCATTTCAAAACAAAAAGCATTAAAAACTGTTTTAAAATAAAATAATTCATGAGTTTCCTAAACCCACTTTGACTATAGTTCTGTGGTGATTTGTGTTGCCTCAATGAAATCATGTAGTCCATTACTTCTTAGTGACAATATCTGATAATTCAGCCTCTTCCCTCTAAGTATTAATATTTATAAAATATTTGATTGAACTCAGCCCTTTGGTGGGTTTTGATTCTCTCTCGTTGAGCATCATTAATGCACAGCAAAAATTGAATTTTAGTGGACAGAGCTCTATTGATTTTTCCATTGCACGATACAGTGATCTTTCCTATTTCATTAACAAGACTGTTGTGTCTAGTTCCACTACTGAACATCAGAAATCTGTGGGTGTTGTTTCTGTATCTGTGAGGAATGTGATATAATACGTTTTGCTAACTGTGTGAGACCTTGTGTGACGTTAATCCTCAGGGGACAATAGTGACACTTCAGATTGACAAATACTTTTCATCTCACTTTCATAACACAGTGCGTCACTGTGGGAGAGAGTACCTCAGATAAACCCTAGCCTTTAGCCCATGTCAGGTGCAGCTCTGTGAGAATAACCTTGGACGCTCTCCTTTGATGCTGCCGACACATGGAGATTAACAGCCTGGTGTCAGTGTGTCAAAGCTGTTCCGAGTCCACTAGCTTTCTCTCTGATGATGCCTTCTGTCAGGGGTGCTATATGAGCCACAGCTATCATAGCTTTTTATTGAATTAGATGGCTGAGCAGAAAGCATCAACTGAATCAGAAAGATTAGAAAATATGATGAGCAGAAAGTTACAATTATGCTCTTGCAGCACTCACAGCAGTGTATTGGGAGCATCACTCTCCCAGCTAATAGGTCTATCAGTGCCCAACATTGTTAATGAAGGGCTGACAGTGGACAGCCACCACCCCCTGACATTTTGGCAAACCAAATGGGGCCCAATTTGTTGCCCAAATGTTAGGAAGCGGGATTAGGAGGAAAATGACACACTAGCCTGTGGCAATTCATGTTTAACCTAGTAGCCAACAAATAACCCACTTTGGGGCCATATTTATCCAAAGAGTCCACACCTGCATCCCCTAGGCTCATACTGGAGCTGTTTGCTGTTGCATCAGTTCCTCATCATTTCTAGTCCTAAGTGCAAATGAGTTATAAATGGAGATTTATGCACCACAAGTAGTTTTTTACTTAGAGATTAGATGTTACTAAATATTTAAAACCACTAGTCTCACAGTTAGTGGTCAGATGTAGCTGTAGCAAACTGAATTAGCTGTTAAAGCTAACATTAACTTACTAATGCATAACCCGTTTAGAGTGAGGAGTAAAACAGGTAATATGGAATAACCTATGGATGGCACAACTGACTTGAAGCTTCATAAAATGTTGTTAAATTAATCGGGAAGATCAAATTTAACAGAAATAACACAACATACCTCAAATTATGAAATGTTACACCAATGAAGTTTCTCTAGATGTCAAAACTGTGTCAGTTTAGCATAATCAGACATTTGCCACTTTCAACTTTAACTCTGAAAACATTTATCTCTCTTTTTACGCGCACATGGATAAAACCAAGTGATGCCCACATTCACAAAAGATGAACAGTTTTCAATGAAAACAGTAACTTTAGCAAGCTATGCTGCAGCTATTGATGCTACAGCAACTTCCTGTTTTGTATAGTTAATTTCTTTTGATTGGACGGTGCTACTGATATTTTCTAGCAACCAATTTACGCATTACTAAGGATTTTACTCGCTAAGACATGTTGTAGGTTTTCATTGTGAAACCTTATTTAGTAAATTACTCATTTTAACACTTGCTAGTTGTTACTGACTTATGACAGACTTCCAAACTTCAGGGTGGATTAATGAATAGTTGTTGCAAATCAATCCTGTACTGTAAGGTACGAAGTGCAAGCAGAAAGGGGCCTGAGTAGGTTTGAGGATGGCTCTCATGGATCCACTTGTAGGCCACCCTGGCCCCATTAGAGACCCACATGGGAAGCCACACTGTATGGCGTAGATGGACAATTTGTTATGGGCCCCGGGGCTCAGAATTCAGCCGTATCGTCAGTATCACATTTGGGGCTCACATGGAAATGTCGGCCATTTTATTCAAATGTTCTTTCATTGGGAATTCACTTCTGTCATTCGTAGCACTTCAATGCAATCAGTGTGCCAGGGACCAGAGCTCATTTGCTTTACAAGACAGTGTTAGATAATAATGGTTCTTGTAAGTAGGTCAGTCTGTGTCTAGTTGTTCTTGTACAGTTTTGTCAAAGTGCTGTCTCGTTTGAAAGTGCAGCAGCAGGAGGACTCTAGGGCCACAAGTCTGTCGCAGAGGGAAGCTTTCAGCTCCCTTCTTCCCCCTCTCCCCTCCTCTCCTCTGACCCTCCTTGTCTGTCATCACTCACACCCGAGTGCTTCTTTATGGTCTGGCCTTTAGTGAAATGGTCCATTGTGTATAAGTGTATGAGCTCACGAGCTCTCTGTGCCCCCCGAGGAAATCTACTGCCCACACTGGAGCAACAGTACAGTTAAGACTAATATGTCAGTGATCAGTGGCTTTTTAATTCATGATAATAAGTCATTTAAAACCACCTTTGTGTTTAGATTTTGATCCTCAGGATGCTTTAAGACCACAAAAGCGTCTTTCTTGGTCACAGTTGTCTTTATCTCAAACTTAATGAAATGTGGCTCCAAATCCTCCCCTGAGGCTGTTTTTCCCCATGAAACCTGTATGTCCACAGGGTAGAACACCATGCAATCCCTGCTTCCCAAGGCACCACTAATCACCTCTAAATCAGATGCCCTCAGCAGTTTCACAGGACAATAGTGTTGCCACTGTTAAACCCTGAGGCAGATCACCATACGGAGCAAGAGCAGGAGGTATCTGTAGCAAAATTGGAGCACCATATGTTTCTCAAAGGGTTTTTTGATAATAGTTTTCCCTGATATGAACACACACACACAAACACACACACATAGGGAAAGAGAGGGATAAAGATGGCGAAAGTGAAGCCCAAAAGGATCAAGGAGGAGGAAAGCCCCAGATTTGCTCACGAGACAGGTTTCACTGATGAAAGCCCTGTAAGTATCACTGTCACATACACTTACACTTACACACACATATGTACACACACATATGTACACACACATACACAGATAGAAGGCAGAGCCTTGGACCAGTAACGGACAGACTGTTGGTCACAGTGGAGCTCTGTGTTCTTGGTTCAGGTGTGGTGCTCTAAATGAGGTTGTACCTCACCAACACCAGTCATCTTCATTTGTGATTCTTCATCATTAATGTCAACATTAACTCTTCTAAAGATCCTCTCCAGACGTGTTTTAAGACATGCAGTATGAAAATACTCCGAATACTTGGAACAATGTTTTTTGTCTGATAGATTAGTTCAATAGACAGTTGCTTGGTTAAAATCATCCAATCCTTTTCACTGAAAAAGTTTCCGTTGAGGCCAAACATTAATGCTGTACATATTCAATGTTTACATACAAATCTATTCCAGGTGAGTTGGCTGACTGAACTTTAACATAAAGCAAAACAATTAAACACAAGTTATTTCGAGAAATAGTTTGACATTTAGGGAAATACACTTATTTGCTCTCCTGAAGTCTTGCTGTCACCATGAAGTTGCCAGGCAACCGGCAGAGACTTGAGAGAGTAACGGTGTCTGGCCAAGAAGTAGCGAGACGCATAAACACTCATAAAACCAGAACTCTGTGTTTTTTACACTTCCATTTTTGTAGAGATTGAACAAATGAAATGTAACCTGTTAATATGTGAGCTTCAGAACTGTTGATGGGCAGATTTTGTTGCTATGGACAGAGATGTTTCCCTCATTTTCCAGTCTATATGCTAAGATAAGATAACCGACTGCTGGCTGTAGTTTTATATTCATCCTAAAGACATGAGAGTGTATTTATAAGTGCCTTTCACAAATTGTTGAACTATTCCTTCAAGACCACAAATGGAAGAGGATCTGAACCAAGATGCCATGTCATGCCGTGTCTGTGCAGCTTAAGACAGGAACGCTATCAGCAACAGTGAGTTAATATGTTGATGTGTTCTGACAGTGACAGCAGAGGGGATGTGCTGTCACTCTGAATGTCTCAGCCCAGCAGACAGGCAGCCAATAAATTCAAGAGGAAGATGGGCGACAAAGATATTTGCTCATCAGAAAATGCAACACCCAAAGATTCAGTATCTAAATCTACCGTTAATAACATGCCTTATTGCACGGCAGCAAACTTTATATTAAATATTAAAAGATTTTATATTGACTTTGTGTGTCTCGCATACCATTATGATATCGCAATGAATTATTCTGCCGTGGTAAGCAAATCTATGGTTTGGAATTGAGAAACTGGTGGCTGGATGTATAAGAGGTGAAGGTCAGAGATGGGCACATCAGTCATATTCAGACAACGGCAGAACTGGAGAGCGCTGACTTCTGCTGAGGAGAAGAAAGCCTCAAGGATCCCCTCTCGGCAGATGGGGGTGTGGTAGCAGGGCAGAGGCAATTAGGCTAGCTATAATCCTCCATCTGCTTTTCTTCCATCGCCCACCCATCAGCCAGAAGCAAGGTTGCCCCCAAACCCAGAAGACACCTACCGTAGCAAGAAAAGTCCTGACAGAGCACGATGGAACTAAATAAACTCTGTCAGCTGTTTTTTCCTTGTAATTGCATTCAACCACTTTTTTTTGTTCCGTTTTCCTCACCTGCACCTGCTTCTTTTCAGGTTCTCTCCCTCAACACTTTTTTCAAAACTTTTCTTCACTTTCCAGGAGAACTGAGCCATGGGCACCTTGTAATTTAAGATACCGAAGATACTGCAGAATAGACACAAACATACTTTAAGCCCACTACCCTTCTCAACACACTGTCACCTTACTGGTATTATAAATCTCTACGTAAACAATAATCTTTCTAGCTGACTCTTCTCTATGTGGCCTTGGTGCTGTTCACATCAGTGAGATCCACAGCAGGAAGAACCAACTGTAATTTGTTGTCTCGTGGCTAACCGAGCAGAAACACTAAACATCAAGAGCAGATGGCTCTGGGCAGAAAATGCAGGAAAATCTTGATAAGTCTACCTTCCTGATGACAGGCTTAAGGCGTCAGTATGCTTCAAATGAAGTGCCTGTCAAACAGCGACTGAAACGCCTTTCAGATGTCAGGACTTAGGGGGCTGCATCCAAATATCTGATATTCAAATTCCCTTTACGCACCGATTGGTCAGTGTGAGGCGGTGACAGAGGATAGGATTTTAGCCTTTCTGTCAAGTTTCGGGGTGAGACCGTTTGAAGGGGTGTGCTGCTGAAGCAACAAATACTGATGATACTACAAACAAAACAAAACAAATAAATGGATGATATATTATCCAGTCAATAGTCAAACATATGCCAGATGTTCAAGAAAATTGCAAAGTATGAAGCTCAGCTTTTCAGTAAAATGTGAAGAGGTAATCTGGGATGTTTTTCCCCTCTTTTTTTTTTTTTTTACTTTTTTTCCCTCCAATTACTGCAATTATCACTTTGTTTTTAAACTGGGCTGAAGTTAAGTGAAGTTCTATTCTTTTATTCAATATAAAATCTCAATTAAAATTGTGTCTCACATGCCAATAATCCTCCCAACTTCGTCAATATGTCTCAAAAGAAAGAACAAAATGTTTCTACCTCCAAAGAGCATCCACTTTTTCAATTGTGAAGAAAATTGACTCCTCAATTGGATTAAATTGGAGCTGAACTGACCTTGCCTCAGGACCTCTGCTGACACTGATGAATGTGAATGCTACACATTTGCTTCCCTGTAATGTTAGAACCAGGCAAAATTTGGTCTGGATGGATACAACTGAGCAGAGAGGACGTGGTCGTGGTGACTGTGCTCATATTGAACGTTAAGAGACCATCTGCTGGATTCTTCTGCCTGTCTGGGAAAGACATGACATTTGCTGGTTCATTTGAGCTGTCTGTCATTTTAATTTTTCATTTAATGTCAAAATGTCTGTTAGTTACTGTTGTGAGTTTGGATTATATGGATTATAATGTGCTTCAGTAGTTAGAATGATGAATTTAAGAGGCTTGCATGGTTGCTTATTTGTCCGTACAACTAAAGATTTATAGTGCTGAGGGGACTTAACAGACATAATTTCTACATGGCAGCTTTAAATCCACACAGTCACTCCAGAGAGTATGCTGTAATAAATGCTAGACACACTGCCCTGTGGGACAAACATAGATACAGAATTTACTGTATTATGGGACAAACATCCAGAGTTGTCAGCAGAACCAGGATAGCCTATATATCACACTGGCTGCTTTCTTCATGCCCACGTGCCCCAGGGAGGGTGTACAGCAACAATACATATGTGTTGCCATTGCCACCAGTGGTGCGCTGACCTTCTGCAGTGGTAACAGGTCACAGCGAGTACAGTTCCCGCCTCAGGGCTAATCTTCCAAACCTAAACAGACTGACGAGAGGAGACGGAAAGAACATACCAAGCATTCACGTCAATCAAATGAATTGCCTCTTCACCATTTTTTTTTTTTTTTTTGGAGGTTTTAGCACCTGGTACTGCAAAAAATTCCATATTTATGTTAAAACCAAGTTAAATTGTTATGTTAAATTTAATCTTGATTCAGTGAACTCCAGACTGCACACTCACCAGAATGACCAACTCCCAGAGGAGATGGACAATGATTCACTCAGCTAGAGGAAATGTGAGCCCTCTAATGTGTAGTCATGTTACTCCACTGAAAGAAAAAGCCTTTTTTTTTTTTTTCCTGAGCTGTATGGAGGTTAGTTCCATCCGGCGCTGTATCCGGGGGCGTCAGCCTTACTCTCTCAATGGTCTGCAGGAACACAGGCGGAGGGGTCAGTGCATTAGTAGCTGTTATTCTCCAAGTCAACTCAGAGGGGGAATGAGGCTAGATAGAGGAGTAGTCATGTTGGAGCTACTTTCTGGGTTAGACATTTCATTGTTAGAAAAATGTCTCAACGTAATAATCTAAAATAATATATACCAAACAAGCAACAACACAATATAAGGAGCATATCAGAAACTCACTGTAATAATAGTATAATAGTAGTCATAACTGTGGATTGTGTTATATATAAAATACATAACTTTAAAACGGATGTCAAGAGACTATGCAAATGAAATCTAAATGTACGTAATGATTAGTTGCTAGGTACCTTTGAGTTTATACACTGACCACTTTCTTAATGCGTTGTCACTGATTCACTGAATCAGCTGCTGGGCTGAACAACACCTACATCAGTAGATTTCTTGGCCACTTGGGAGCAGTGCAATAAGCTGCAACCCCAAAATTAACATATTACCTTGTAAAGTTGCTATGGTGAAACGTGTTGGGAGACAGCTGCACATTTACACATCCAGCAGTAACAGAGCGACTATAGTATTTATTTGGAGCTGCGTTTCTGGCCTCCTGATGAATGCAAGTCCAATATTCACTCTCCATTTTTGCTCTGTTTTGGTCTCTAGCTCTGGAAGGAAATATCTGAGTTATTAGTTCGCTAAATGCTCCACTACGTTCACCAGATAGTCAGTAACATTGTCTGAATGTTGTTTATTGTTGGGCAGGTTGTGAACAGTGAGTTTAAAAAAAAACACCTGCTTTCTTTGGCTGAAGAAAAACGCTTGATGGGAACAGTGGGAATGAACCAAAGCAGTGAGATAGAAGGATAATGAGCCTGCCCCTTTTATATAGAAATGGTTTTGAATCACAACACGGTGCGTCTGGAAAAAAATATAGTCTAAGTGAAACAGTTATGTACTAGGGATGGGTCATGATTTTCAAATATTCAAAGTCATTAAATTAGAAACATTTTTTGGGAAAAATGAAATTTCCCTGTCTGCTGGGGGCAGACGAACTTTGAAGAATAATCAAATAGTTTGTAACGAATTTCAAAGCGAATTTTTGCTTGAAATACCCATCCCTATTATGTACATTATGTCCACATGCAAGCCAGCAAATAACATGACAGATAGAGAGGAGTTTATGCTGTAGTCTCAGTAGAAATGCCAAAAAATCTGTTTTGAGACATTCATCATTTAATGCCTAAAAGTTCAGTGTAATTTAAGTTTGAATAAAAAAACCATTCATTTTGACTCAGACACATAATCATCATGTAGCCTAATAGATATCACTCTTAAATGTATGTGGATTGATTACTGGCAGAGCCATTTGACCTGCAGAATAAAATTACCTCTGGCATGCACTGTTAGTTGAGGCAATCAGTGCAGCCATGGCTGCACTTGATGAAATGCTTTCCGAAAAGGCCACCTCTTCACATTTGTAAAAGTCACTTTCCATTATCTTACAATTGTGGGAGTCAGGTGTTCTTTGATCTCTGTAATGTTATCTTTTACAAGCGTGGCAGGACCAGCCTGACATTTGTAAACAGTCACTTTACTTCTTATTTCCTCGATTCAATGTCTTTATGACCAATCAGATATGGCTCCTGTTCTCCAGCCGGCTGAGGCAGGAGCCAGCTCTACTTATGGTTAGAAGCCTTCCAGAGCCGCGCTCATCTTTCTGGCTAAATGCCACCGTGTCATCGCGCTGGTATTTCACTGAACGGGTTCTCCAAATCATGTGTCGCATGTCACTCTACCAAATGTGAACGGATTTAGATTACATACTCTGGACTGATAATAACACAGCAGTGTGACTGGTTGGTAGTCGTTTTCAAGTAGAGTGTGTGGGTGAAATGCAATGTGTAACTGGCGGAGAAAAGTGGAATGTGTGAACTGGAAGTGCGAAAGACGAGCAACGGGCTTCTGAACATATTGGAAAATGTGCAATCTGCGGTCTGTTTTGGTTTTAATGGTCAGGCAGGAATCTCAATATATTTGATTTACATGCACAAGAAGCATCAATTGCATTGTATTCAAAGTGAAACAGATCATTACCATATGATGATAGATGATGCAGCCCTTCATCAAAGGTATTTCTGCTGATGTTCATACTTACAAGCTTATTACAGATATTTAATGGATCACAGACTGTTGACAGCTGAGCCTTTCCAAGCAAGAGTGCATTAAATTACCTCACGGCTCTTTACTGTAAATCTTACAGCCTCTTTAAAAGATTTTGTATACAGTATTAATTCTCATCGCATTATTAAACTATTTCTTTATTTTCTACACAAAAATATTGTCACCATTTAGGATTATTTCCAAACATCGCTTGCTTTATTCATCCAGCCCATACAGAGTAACATAATATTTCAGGCTGCTAGGAAAATGGGCTTTTTCACTAAAAGCAGCTGTCCTCTGGAAAAGAGGATGATGGGAGCAGTGAGAATGAACCCAAACATTAAAGTTGGCTGTAAAACCAAAACAATGAGTTGAAAGATGCTAAAATGCTCTGTAGAGCTAATGGAAGTTGCAGAGGCGGGTGATTATTCTCTGTGGGTTTCAAATACACATAAGAATTTGATCCATTGTTAATATAAACATATCAACTATAGCAGCTTTCATTTTTCAAGCCTTAAAAAAACTTCAGGGTTTAATTAGATCCTCGCAGACCCACAGTTTCTACTTTACAGAATGCAGGCCAATGCCTTGAAACCTACGAGATAATAAGCACATTGTTTAGACCCCAGCTGGCTGATTCATCACACTACCCTTCCCAGATGTATTCAGAAAAATGCAAGTCCAAGTCTGGTCATGTTAAAGGTAGTGTAGCTGCCAAAAGGTATCCTGTGGGATGTGTGCATTTAGAGGAAGTGGAGTTGTGCTCCTGGCAAAACCTACCCTGGTAGCAGCTAATGTAGCATGTAGAGCCTGAGAGACGTTCTGCACGTGGTGTCATTCATTTCCATTAACCCTGAGCGGGAGTGCCAGTGTAGGTATCAATCAGTCTGTGGATACTCATGCTGAAGCTGTCATGTGCCACCAGGCTGGAGTGAGCTGCGATGGACAAAGATGGAGGACACCTCCCGACACAGGGAATATCTCAACAGGAGAATAATTAGCTGAATGCTGTTCAAGCAGGCCTCCAAGGTGGTTGAACTTAAAATTCAGTTTGCATGAGAAACTTGGGGGGCTGATAAAGCACAGAGGAGCTGCAGGTAAATGTTCGTCCCCGAGCGTCAGACTGACACAAAAAAGATTTCCAGATGCTGCAGATAAAAATGATGACATCGTCCATATGTTTGTTGACTCCACGCACGTCCAGGTCCACCAGTTACAGAAGTAGGTCATGTTGTGGTAGAGGAACACCTGAGCAAATCACTGGCTAGCACACAGGATCATGGTACTCTCGCTGGAGCTCTACCGCTTTGATGGAGAAGCGTCAGGTGTCTTTTCAAAAGATTTATAAATAGCACATAGCTGCTCCCCGAGCTGCAGATCTGCCTCCCTCTCAGTGTCATTAAGTCCAATTGGAGCGGTAATTGCTTATAGCGAGGCAGTCAACCACATCGCTGATGGATGGAACAAGACGACAAGACTATTTTTGGCAAAGCTGCCACAGCTGTAGATGGTAGTAACATGGCACCTTTTCTTTATAGCAGCAGCAGCAGCAAAAAAAAAAAAAATTCATCAAATTTTATCTTACCGGTGCTGCCAAACCTCAAGTCTAACGTCCTCATTAGTGCATTTAATGCATTTATGCATGAAATGAGAGAGGAAAATGATGGAGCTGAAAGATGTACTGTTGGCACCATTTTCTCAGTGTGCATGGCATCAGTATCAGAGATCACACAGTCTTATTGTTGACCCAGCCAGGAAGCCTTCACACAATGAGCTCCCCTGATTGTTTTGTCACAAACATTACACACACGAGCAGCAGGCTGTTGAAATGAGAGCACCCATCAGAAAGAAGAAGAATGATACGCCTCTCCTTTTCAATTCATTCTCTTTACTCAGGGGGGTTCCTCTTTTTCTGGCTCTTCGGAGCAGCCAGCCAGAAGGTTATTTTTCACCTCACCACCTCACCTGTCCCACAGTCTGCTCAGTGACAGATAAACCCAGTGGGTCTGCTCGGAGTCTTGTGCCTGCAGATGGCACGTAGGTGCTGATGGGGCACTCTGGTGTACTGGAGACTGCACAGAGATGTGCATAGGGAGGGGAGCGGGGGGGGGGCGTCTTACAGAGTGAGAGTAATAGTAACACTATCTGTACTGTGAAATGCCATGGACAAATGTGGGGAATGGATGAGCCAGCACCATGGCAACAAAAACAAAGGGAGGGCAGCATAGCTCCCCTCATAAGAGCTCATAAGACTCCCAAGGCAACTGTTCATGCTCTTCTCGTGGATTCGCCTTATCACCAATAACAAGATGTTCACTGGGGCTGACAGTTCATTAATGCTGGAGGGTACCATTGATTTCGATACAGTATTTGTACTTATGCTGCAAAAATAAATGAGAAAAACAACACAAAACCACAATGTACCCATTTTTCCCCACTGCTGATAATTCCCAAATCAGATAGAACTTGTACTGGATGTAAAATTAATTAGATTCTGCCAGAATAATGAACTGTGTGTGTGTGCGTGCGTGCGTGTGTGTGCATGCATTCCCCTGAAATAGTTTTTACACTTTTTCCAATTAAAAAATGCCTTTCCTATTCTCACTTTGTAATAAATGAAGCCCAGTGGAAGATATACAAAGAAAAGGAAAAATTAACAAAGTGAACAGAAATGGGGGGAAATAGGATGCAGATATTCCAGACAGAGGCAGAGTTCATTCGTAGCCATTCCCACCGTGTCCATGACCTCAGGGTCGCACAAATCCTGAATCTCCTGTGTGTTTACAAAGGGTTCCTCGAGTTCACTTCCTACACTGCGGGAAGGAATGAGGAATGAGGAGGAATGGCTGCTTCATAGGAAACCTCCTGGGGAGACACAACAAAGTGACCTCACAGCTCTGCAGTGGACCGGCTGCAGAGCAGGATATGGCAGCTCCCTCTGCTGTCCCTCTGCCAGCTGTATATTAATAACCCTCAAAGACCTCAACTCTTAGTTCGGCTGCATGTTTGTCGTTTGCTTGTTTTGCCCTTGAAACTGCTGCGGCCTTAATTCATAATGTTATATGATGTTCCAGACTGGACAAGGTCAGTAAAGTATGAAGACGACGTGCAGTTTAATTTTTCATGCTGCTACAGATATGTAGAGGGGGTCAGACTGAGGTTATTCTAAAGAGATTGAGTTTTCTTTGCCATGAAAATGTCTGCAAAGCCTTAGTTGTTGGATCAGTGATCAGAGAGTTTTTGCAGAAGAACAATAAAATGTTATTTGGGATTCTCAATGGGATAAACACAACCTAATTACCTCTATTCTACCTTTCTGTATGAACAGGAAAATGTTTCTTGGTATTAAAACAAAGCAGAAGGGGAAGCCCTGGGAAAATAAGGAACTATTCTATTTTGCTGGCTCATATAATGTTGTCACCCTTCTTTATTTCTGTTTCTTTTTTCTTTAAACTACCAAATAATGGCTGCCTATTGAACAATATTACCCAAAATGTGAAAGGGAAGCGTATTTAATATGAAATTGCAGGTTTTATTAGACACCCACAAGGTTTGTTGGGAGATGATGTTCTCCAGATGTTAAACAGTTCTTTAAAGAGGCTGTGTGAAAACTTGTAAGTTTTCTTTGCTGCCGAACATCGTTTCTCGCTGAAGGCCATTGGTGGTGATTGTTGTTTCAGCCATTGTTGTCTTTATGATACAGGAGTTATAATACGCCTTCTGAGCTGCACTGCGTCTTCAGGGCAGATTGGAGGTTATAGTGAGTCATTATTACAAAGAGATGAGACGTGCCAGGGCTAGCTGGTTAGCATGCTAACTTCAGTAGAAGAAAAGACGTGATGGAGACAAGAGCGGTGGTGCTTTCCACCAATGGAGACAGCTCTTGGTGAGTAAAGGAATCAAGTTTGATGCTGAACTCTCAACATTTCTTCTAGACTGGTAAATAAACAGCAGCTAATGTTAATGCTAACATATCAACATATGCTCTCTACAGTCATGCATGTATCTTAGGATCAGATTTTGTTTTCTTTGTTGATGGTATGATAAATGAATGTTAGGCTAATGGTCGATACCTTTTTTTCTCCTTTAGGAGTATAATTTGAATTAAAAGACACAAATAGAAAGAAGGCCTTGGAGATATAACAGATTATATTTGGATTAATATGTAAGTGTGACATGGAATCAGTCTATGATTACACACGATATACAGAGTGTGACCCATGGGGTTAAACTGGGGTTAAGTCAGATTAAGTAGATTCAGGATATGCATTACGGTATTTGAGCTAGGTGGGGATGTATGTATTAGACTTAATCCATAAATGTTAAGTGCCACTCTAATCAATTGACATATACAGTGATGTTCCTGTTGACTGAAGGGGCTTCCACCTGCCCCACTTTTAACAGAGCATGCTAAAAGTCAGTGTTTCCTCTATTTCACGGCTCCTGTGGCTATTTATACAGTTGTGAGAGTCACTGGAGCAAACTAATATATGAAGAGGAACCACTGCAGGACAAAAAAAACACTGTCATCATGATTTAATTATACTCTCCTAAATTAGGTAAATAAAACTGGACTGAAGTCTTAGACTAGTTTTGTTATACTTTTATATTATTTTAAGCCTTATACTGATTTTATGAGACACACAAATTAAAATGTACATGTTATTTTTGTATCCTGAAGGGAAGAAATATCTCCAAACAAAATTCAGTGCTTGAGATTTGCCTTGTCAACCAAAGTTACTGCCTGAGGTAAAACCAGAGCAGGATATTAAAACAGGCTATTCTCTAAATATACTGAGCCCTCATGTCAGTGATCATAAATCTCCAAACATCAAACGAATCTAAAGTCAGTTTAAGAAATCCGCTGTCCAGAATAATCCATCAGTAAACACACACACACACACACACACAGGTTTTTAACTTGACTTCTGAGTTTTTCTTGGTGTCATGACACAACACGAGACTTTAATCCACTCTCAAGCTCTGAGATGAATATTGATGTTTCCGTTTAAATTGAGCTTGTCTCCTGTAGCCGTGAGTCCGCTTATCTACATTTACCACTTTCATTTCATATGGATAATTCATGCTGGATGATTGTCACGCAGATGTAGGCAGCTGTAGTTCCCAACATTTCTAGCTGTACAGTGTGATTAATAAAACATCAAGGGACAACCGTTCCTGTGAAACAGCAAAACATTTCAGAACTACTTTGTGTTGTGCGGCGGCGAAGCACCCCATATTCCAACAGGAATCTATTCTCAGATGTGTGTTAGAGCCTGCATCTTTTATAGATATACATCCTCGCCTACAGGAATACTCTCATCGCTATCTGTTTTCTCTGTCATTCACCATTTCTTCCTCTCTTTTTCACCCTGCTTCCATTTTAAATTACAAATGGCACCAATGTCCTTGGGCTGCTCTTCATCATCTTTTTGTTGTGTTAATGTGTTAGTGCAGAGGAGGATGGGGAAGTTTAAGAGGGCCCATATAGCTACTCTTGACACATTTATTAAAATATTGCACACCTCAAGGCTAAATTGCTATAAATAGCGTGTTGGGCTCTTGACAAATACACTGAATTTTGTGTGTGTACGCACACGCATGAACTCACAGTGACAGACAATCCTGTAACAGAGACCTTCATTGTGATGCGTGTTTATCACACACACTGAAAACTTATTTTAATGATGCAGTATCAGAACAGAAAGACCCAGACAGTGACCCCTTTCGGCTGGAATCAACAGATAAACCGAGTCTGATGTCAACCAAGGGTCAACACAGTAATCTATTATGGAAAAAGACCATAGGGCCTGCATTAATAACATTAATACCAGGTCACAGAGGTCAGCACGAGGGATGTCTGAAAAGTACTGACATGTTTGAGTGAGGCTGAGCCGAGATGAAAAATAATGTAACAACACTTCCCCTACAATTATGATATAGTGGTCCAATACTGATCTTTTAATATATCAGGCAGTCATTCCTGTCCAGCTCTGATGGGAGTTCCTCCCTTGACCGCCAAAAAGCAGTCTGTAAAACCTGCAGTAGCATTTGCAGTCGTTCAAATTAGCATGTGTAGTTTGTGTAGTATTTTTTTTTTTTATTTAATTTGTATAGCATCTGGTGCTTTGTTAACTAGCTGTAAAATGGTATTTACCCAAAATCTACTTCTGGTGGAGGTCTGGGGCTTTGGAGAGGACTATAATGTGACATGACTGGGTGGACTGTGCTCCAGGACTGTGAAAATGTGTCCCTCTTAAAATCCAATGCAAGTCACATGACTCCAAGATTAACAGAGTTACTGTTTTTCACGAGAGAGAAAATAAGAAACGGCGAACGTGGTTTCTTGCTGGGAAGAGATGGATATGGTGGTTTATAATATGGTTATTATAATATAATGGTCGCTTTATAAGAGCTTGAGCCATTGTTGAGTTAACAAGTAGAGAGGAGGCTAAACTATTAGCAACATTCAACATAGCCGCTCATCACCTGCTTTCATGGTAAATCTTCCTTCTCAACCAACCACTAAAACACATTTAAATACAACAGGAAAATGAAGTTAACTGTCCAGGAGACGCACAGCAACGCAACGCTTCACTGATATTGACACGTGCATTTGAAGGCGACGTGCACACACATCTGCATTTGTAGAACAACAAATAGGAATGCTCTCTCTCGCTCTCACTGTCTCTCGCTCTCTCTCTCTCTCAGCTGCGCATACACACAGCATATTATCAATATTATCACCCTGTATTGTTGATAGGGCAAACATTATAGTAAACAGATGCCTATTTACTGTACGCATCTAGCACAGACACACAGAGCAGAGTTGGGATTGTGTCCTCATAGCAAGTGCAAATATCTGGCTTTTTAGCTGCTAAATTCTTCACTATGTTCACCAGCTTGTCACTAACTGTCTGTCTGATGGTTGGTGGGGTTTTGGGAGTTTGTTTTTTTTGTTGTTGCTGAAAACAGCTGGCTGCTGCTGCTGGAAACGAGGCTGATGAGAGTGGTGGGAGTGAACCAAAACAGTAAAGTTGCGGGCCATAAAACTAAAAGGCTAAAAGGCCTGAAGGGAATTACAGAATCAGTGGAAGTTCCCTGTGGGTTCATGCAGAGCAAGCAGTTTCACATTATACATCGTCATGTGATCAACTGTTAATATAAAAATATTGATTATTGCAGCCTTTAGCATTAATCAGGACTCTCTTACACTTGGAGCATAGTGACTTCAGTTATCTAGCTCAGGCCTGGATTCAGAACCACACCTAAAAAAGTAAACTTCACATACTGCTGGTAAGTCACGTCGCATGTTCCTCATCCTCTGTGGGTGCAGGCTGGTCTAGACACTCAGACAGACAGCTGCTGAGAAACAGCATCTCACATCACCAGCTCCCTCCCCGGGACAGGAGCTCCTCTAAGTCTCATTAGGCCAAACTGGCAGCTCAAGTCAAAGGCAAGAGGCCCACGTGCCCAGCCTCCCATGACAAAAACCCTCCCCGACGCTCCCAGGAGCTCTCATTACTTCTCTGCCCCAGCCCCTCTCCTAAAGGCAGCCAGCTCCATCCATCAGATCTATCGATCCCGCCTTCCCCTGGTGTGGTACCTGTCTGTTTTTGAGACTAAGTGGGAAGGATGGCAGAGCTGGCATGATATTTCAGCTTTCTAGTGACAGCCGCGTCCCCTAGGGATGTTACAAGGTGAACCGGTGGCTGGGCTTCGTGGAGGAAGTGCTCCTCCATAGATCTAAATGAAGGAGCTCTCCCTGGAGGAATTACTAACAATATGTTTTTACTGCCTGGACATCGAAGTAATAATCTGTTGTCTCTTCACTCTGTTTGCTAAAAAAAAAAAAAGGAAAAAAAAAGAAAAGTTAACTCCATTCATCATAATACTACACATGATAGCAGCACAAACATCTCTTCGCACAAAATGAACCAAACCCCACCCCCAACACGCCCCTAGCCTTTCTTTTTTTTCAAAATCACTGTCATAACTGTTGTTTATGGTTCAACAGTGATGTTTCACAAAAGAACAGGGGTACTGTAAATCTTTTTAAAGAGATTTGGTGGTGTGTCACACTGAGTTCCTCTTCACTTTGATCTTATTTCTCTGATGGTTTTTGGGCAGAGAAGCAAACTTAAGCTTTTAAAGCAATTGCCTTTGAGAGAGCCAGTATAGAGCAGTCTGACATGAGCTCTTGTTATACTTCTGATTGGGATTAAATACACAGTTTGTGACATTGTTTTGAAACATCTGTCTTTTAAACAGATCCATCTTCAACGCAGTGACACTAATCTGTATGCAGGGCCGTGACAATAGCCGTAGTTCCCCCAGAAAAATATGACCAGACACCAAAATAATGTTTCTGAAATGTGTTGATAATTTTCCATCTTCCTATTTCATTAATGCATTTAACTGTTATTTATATTTTCTGTAATTTCCATTTAAGATAGATTTAAAGTTTTGTGTTAATGGATTACAGCATAGCTCAGTCGAGCTTTGGCTGCTTATGTTGTCTCCTGAAGCTTCTGATGCTGGTGGAAGCTGCTGATTGAAGACAACATCCAGGGATTTGAGGAGAGACTGTAATAATTCCCAGTATCACAGTATATAGCAACGCCACCTCCTCTACAAACCCACTGCTAAAAGCGATCGGCACTCTTTATCACAGTGAACAGAAGGAAGTGAACGCAGCGCCTGGAAGGCAGGAGTCGCCTTAAAAACAACAGAAAATAGAAGTTATCTGGATGTTCCACCACTTCTACATGTGTGGCCCCGAGTCACTCTATATCACAAAGTAAATTAAAGAAATTAAATTAGTGTGGGAAATATAATTAAAGCATCATATGGCCTGATCACATATGATACATCCGTTTAGTGTTGCAGGAGTGATATGTCAGTCCAGTGATGAACTGTAAATTAAAATCTGAAAAAAAAAAAAAAAAATGACATGACAGCGGCGTCCTGAGTGGTCCAGTTGCTGTGTAGGTGAAGCCGTGGCAGCATGATACACTTTACTTTTCAATATTTTCTTTGTCTGTTCAATCGAAGTTCCTCTCATGTTTTATGCTAACTGTCCAGCGCTCTCTTGATTTATTCCAAACTACTAAAACTCAAAAACACATCACTTATTGCAGATCAGAGCGGTTGTCCTGGGAAAGTGCTGCAAGAAAAATGGCATATGAAACAGTGATGGGTTCAATCACTGTTACGATGTATGTTCTTCTATGAAAATTATATTGAAGCTGAAGTGGGGCTGTCAGAGCTTGTCATTGTCACAGTGGTGCTATTAAACGGTCCTGTTCTTCAACGTCTACTCAGTAGTGTCATTATACAACTTCCACTATCAGTCCAGCCGCAGCGGTTCACAGCACTTACAGACTCTTTTATTATTAAGGCATATCAGACATCGGATGCTTGAATCATCTTTTAATAGGAAATGTGATTTGTTCCTCAGGCTCTCACTGCTCAGACAGATCACACGCAGGCTAATTATTCCAAGTTCAGTCTGAATGATTAAATATGTAAATGAGTCATATTTCTGACCGTGTTCCTGGAGAATCAGCAAGACTCTCTCCGCACTCGCAGGGACACGTGTTGCACACACACACACACACCTTTCACTTTGGTTCTTTCAAACTCCTGTTTTTTTTGTTTTTTTTCCAGAAGGGTTCATCATGTGTAATTTCTGAAGGACCTGTGTGTGAATTACATATATCAAATTGAAGATGAAAATAGACATGTGCTTTGTGTCCCAGTACATTTCCCCAAATCCTTTGATTTCTCATACAGCCATAAGTGATAGAAATAGGTCTGTTTCTGAGGAGACTGCAGCTCCCATTGGTACAGTGTTTATAATTAAGTGCGATTTTCGACATCAGGATCCAACCACAGGAAAAAGAGCGAGGCAGGCTATTTGCTGTTGTCTCTGCTCAGCCTGCTCAGCTTTTCATTTGTGCCGTGCTTCCTCTAATGGTTTGACAGAGAAAGATGCAGATTTTGAGTTGGGAAGTCTTGCAATTAAATGATTTAAAATGCTCATTAATTCTACTGGAATTTCCTCCCTGTTTAATTGATTTATTCAACAGTTGAGTGAAGTGCAGAGTGAATTTGAATGAGCTCCTATAAAACCACTGGAAAGAGAAAGAATAAAAGCCAAGCTGCAGACAGTGTCAGTGTCCACTTTTGCTCTGTACAAAAACACCTCAGGAGACTTAACTTCACTGGCTCACTGACCAGAACTGACACGCAGAGGCTCACACATAACAAAGGTGTCAGTTTCAGAGGAGGATACAGAAAACTCAGAGAATGTGAAAGTCATGACTATAAGAAAAAAAAAAAAAAAACTCAATTTGCATTCATTAGTGGTATTTGTGACTCCGGTTGAAGCGATGCGAGAGGAAAAGCTGCAACACGATCTGATGATTCTCCCATGGTTCAGAGAGTTTGTACATGTACCTGTCAGACAACAGAACAACTCAGCAGGGAATCAAATAAACGAATCCAGATCCTAGACCCAAATCCCCGGGTACAGACACACTCCTAAAATCATTCATTCATTCATATCCAGTCGAGGAATGTTTTTCATGAACCCAGTGAAACACTCGAACAACGGGTAGAACAACATCACTTTCATTTGCATTTCATTTTCAGATGCTAAATTCAGTCCTATTTTCTCAGCTGTCTTTCTTCTAGTGTTTCTTTTATTCTTTACTTTGAAGGCAGAATCACACTCTGAAGTGACGCATAAAAATTATTACAATGAATCAATTTTTACTGGGGGAAAAAAGGAAACTATAACACCATATTTATTGACTGATTTATGCCGCATAGAACAAAAGTCTAAGGAGTGTATCAACAGTGTTTGTCTATGTAAGCTACAAACATGAGTCCAGCTAAGTAGATTAGCTGTGAGTTCAGAATCAAACTTCATTCCTTTACTCACCAAGAACTGTCTCCAGTGGAAAGCAACACCAATCTCTTTTCTTCTACTGAAGTTAGCACGCTAACCAGCTAGCCCCAGCCCGTCTCGTCACTTTCCGATAGCAACTCACTGCAGCCTTCAATCTGTCCTACAGTAGCGCTGCTCAGAGGGCGTATTATAATCTCTTGTCTCAAGCGACGATCACCACCACCAGCTCCTGGTGAGAAGCCACAGTCGGCTGCAGAGATTGCCCCTTAATAGTTTATGTTAAAAAGAAACGGCCTCTTCTTTACTGGCATCTCCTCTTTGCAGTATTTCTTTTACTACACAACGAAGATGCAGACTTTTTTTCCTGCCACATGCAGCTTTAGCCTCAGTCTTTTAGCACAATATCATATAGTCTTCAAGAACATATTTTCGAAATAGTTTCGAAAATAACTATGAATTTCGATCAGTAAATCTGCCACTGTAAACTGTCTTTGTGCCACACAAGAACTTAAGCTTTACAGGAGTAGTAACAGAAATTAATTGACCGGATTGTACGGAAAAAGTATGGAAAGAAAACGGATTAGAGTAATATCTGTACTATATAGATATTACTATAATGTAATATCTATGTAATAACATTCAACATAATTGCAACCAAATTGCTGAGACAAAGGTTGTTACACTGCATGGTGCTTTATTTTACATAAGGAAACATCTCACCCCGCTTTATCCGCCTGCTCGAAATCAACTGGGCTTTTCTCCATGGTGATTTTATGAGCAGAGCTGCCACGTGGGGCACAGTGTGGTGCAAGAAGAGATTCAATTATGGGGGGGGGGGGGGGGGGGGGGGTGTTTGGTAGAAAGGTGTGTGTGCCAAGCTCTGTCTGTACGCTGCCTGAAGCTGATCGATGTGGAGACTTCTGGTCTGGCAAGTGGGTTGCAACCCGGTAGTAATGTGAGAAAGGCCCATTGTGCTGCTGTGGAAAAACCCTGCGCACTCAGCTGTGTTTACACCCTAGAGCGCGAGACTACAGACACGCCTCTGCGGATCCCTCAATAGCCCCTGCTCCGAAAACACAGGGTAGAGTCAGATGGAGACAAAGCAACACCATCCCATTTCCCCCACCATGTCCTCTGTGAAGCTGCCTCCCAATTAGCCACACCGCCGCTGCCGAGGTGAGATAACAATAGAAGCTCTTGTATCCCCTAAAGACCTCACTAGAGGACCTTTATTACCGTATTGATATCTCCTACATGTCACCACTGCCCTCACTTACCTGGCAGCATGCCCACACATTTTATATGAGGCAAAATCACCAGAGGGGTTGTAACTCAATACAAGAAGAAAACAGCAGGACACAACATTAGGCTGAATGGTACATGCTGTAATTAGCGAGATGCTGTAAGGAATAAATATACAACACGGCGAGTTCAAGCTGCACAGTAAATTTAAAAAAATGATTAATGGGTGAAAGTACAAAAATGTTTCTGGCAAAAAGTCAAGTGACACCCAGTGGAATGAACAAGTATATTCTGAGCTGACATAGAATAAAAACAACACATAATCAATGGCAGATATAATATTATTTTAGAAACAAATGAACAAACAGCAGTTGCAAGTACTTATTTTATGTGCCCACTGATATTTTATCCTTCAGTTTTTTCTATATGCATAAGAGACAGTTGTGACAGATATATTTTAAAGTATGGAGCATCTCTCCAAGGGCACACTGCTTTAAGACAGGGAGGGGAAAAAAATATATATATATTGCATTTTACACACACACACACACACACACACGCAAAAAATAAAGTGTTCAAGTTAGCTCACATTCTGTAGCACCACAAATGTTAAAGTTACTTAATAGACAAAATTACATGTCATTGTCATACAAGTCCAATTGTACGGAAAACACACAAAGAGTGGCTAGCTGACCTTAAAATTAAGCATATGTTTTAGTTTATGTGCAAAACTGTTACCAGTAAAAGGTGTTTAGATTGTCTACTTGGTCCTCGGTCAAAATTCAAACAGGTAGCTGCAGTGAGCGATCAGTCATTTTTCAGATTCAGTTTGGTTTTCTGCCTCGCCATTTAAAAAAATTGGATTTTTATTTTCTTTGCTATTCAGTTTAAAACAATGTCACTTTTGTAAGAAGAAATAACACAATCTTACTCTTATAAACTAAAATTAAAATGACATGTACCTCAGCTTTGCTCAGTTCAGTGCACTCAGGGGTGGTGGTTTTGGTGATGTAGCTTTACTTGGTGGGAGGAACAGTAATTTATGTTGGCTAATGCTAGCTAATGTTAGCAAACACTGGACAGATATTGTGTTGTTAACTGACATGACTGGGTCAGTTCACTGACTCTATGGCTCTTTGTGTATTACTGTTACTCTATGTTTTAGGATCCACCATAACCGTTTCATTTAATTCACTTGTGACTACAATATTTTTTCATTCAGCAAAAGTTCTATACCTTTTCTCAACTTTGTAAATGACAAATCAGAAAAACTGAAAAACTCTCAATTTACCAAATAATAATTTAAAATTGCTGATGTTTTGATAGTAAAACTGAAGAGAAAAATCCCCTTATTGCTCTGTGCTCGTAAGTCATGACATTAAAACCTGTATCCAGATACTTGAAATAATCATTAGTTTGGCTCAGTGGCCTAAGGCACTCTTTACCTGGTATAAACGTAGGCTGGCAAGATTTGACGAACTTCTAAAATTTGCATAAAAGTGTCTTATATTTTGCATTTATATCAAAATCCTTGATTTTTTCTATTTGTAGATAAAATGTTACACAGACTTTCTAAGGCTTTGTGCTGGAAACTTTCAGCAGTACCACAGTGGCTGCTTGTAAAGCGCTTTGAGTGAGGCTTTATGGAAAATGGATATGGGGTCACTTCTACTACAAAGCTGAGGTCAGGCTCTCGGAGAGCCGGTCTGTGTGTGAGTGGTCATAAAACACTACAGGCATCCATTTCAAATGTCCCAGCTGTCACTGAAGTACTGGTCCTCATCTTCTTCCTCCTCCTCCTCTTCTTCTTCCTCAGTCCCATTTTTCATGAGGTCATCATCTAATAGCTCCTTCACTTCCTCTTGCTCCTCCTCTTCCTGTTTGAGCTGTGTGAGCATGGTTTGCAAGGTGGCCTTTACTTCCTGGACTTCTTTTTCTAAAGACTGTGCAGAGTGAGTTAAGGAAGAATCTGACGCTTCAGACACAAGCTGAGAGTCGCACATTAACATGTAAATAAAAAGCATGCCAGCAGACAGATATCTGGGAAAAATTTGACACTTGTGGCCCTCAATGGTTAATGGTAATAGCAGAGGGCAGCCATGACCTGATGAAGCCATCAATCTCCAATTTGGCCACCGAACGAATTACTGGGACAGATCATCAAGTCATACCCAATTTAACCCCATCCAATTCACTATTCATGAGCTCATCTCGTCTGTGGGGCTTGGTGGCAGTGTGGGGACCCAGGCAAACAGACTGCCCAGCTAAATAATTCATAACCCATCAATGAAACGGGATAGAGGCTGTCATCAGTGTGTGTGGGGGGGGGGATTGTTTAACCTGCTTAGAAACTCAAATTAATCGTACGAGTGTCCAGCTTAAGTGGCAAATCAAAGGGATAGCTTTGATGGCAGATGGGGCCTGATGGCTCGTTTTACTGTCTGAATGGACACAGATTGTTCTCATTCATAATTAACCAGCCGTTAAAGAGCTTGCCATGAATACTGCAGAGGGTTCGAAAGACCTTTAAGGCAACATGATCCAATTGGGACGATGAGATTCAGAATTAGGGTGAAAACCTTTAAAACGAACCACAGTGGGGGTTTTTTCAACCCTCGTCTCTGTGGTTGTCCAACCACTTCCTTGTATTGAGAGCAGGGACTCAATTAAGACCCTCAGAGACTGGAGGTTTGAACTGCCCGTCACTATGGCAACTGTAGTGTCATCCTAAATTCAGTTTCTGTTTGATTTCTGCAACACAATAACAATATTGTTATGTATCTTCAGTGTCCGCAAGAGTCCACGGTGCTTTTGCATAGCAAGAGAGGCTCTACTTCAAAAAGCCAGGATGAATGACATGTAAGGACATGAAAACAGAAAGGTGGAGAGGAGCGGGCCAATCTGTGTCTATCTCCGACTGCCAGGCTGCATTGATATCATGCAGACAGTGGAGGAGCCTGTACTGACCCCTGACAGCACAGCAGGGGACATGAATCTCTAATCAGATGTGAAAACAGTCCGGCCACACTTCAACAGAGAGTGAAGGACGTACTGAATAACTCACTGCTTTTAGAGATCCTAAAAAGGAAATAAGCCTCTTCATCACTTTGGGCAGATTGGGCAAGTATTTCTGGCAGTCTGTGTTCAAAGAAGAGAAATGAGGCACGACAGAAAATAAATAAATAAATGAATAAATAAAACCTCAGCATGTTAGACGGCAAATTTTCTTTATCCCTGTGTTGAAATATCACCTGTTCTATCTGTCTCAATAAGCCCACAGTGTGGAGGGGAAAAGTGGAGCGAGAAAAACACACTAATCTATTTCCAATCAGTTTCTAATTAGCATGGAAAATGATGTATTGTGACCTGTAATCAGCTTCAACAGTTTCATTTGAGTCATTATCATGGATGTTGTAATTTCCTCCGAGCCAGTACCACCAAGTGATGTGGGCAGACGGAGCAGGGGATGGGGAGGAGGGGCGAGGGAAGGAAGGGAGGGTCAGAGGGAGGATGGCAGTGGAGTCATTAGAGTGACATTCCTCTATCTGCCGCCGCGCTGCCCCTGACGGCAAACTTTAATCTCAGGCCATAGTGACTGGCAGCTCACATCAAAGGCCAGCTAATAACCTCGCTTGGACTTTAACCATTTCATTTTCCAGTGGGCACGTCCAGCCTGTCAAGAAAAATCCTCTGATCCCAGTTTATCTTCAATTCCCTCCCTGAATGGACCCATAATGTCAGATAAGACAGGTGTTTTTTTTTGTTTTTTGTTTTTTTTTTCCTCAAAAGGTAAAGTCACTGAAAGCTAACATCAGTCAGCCTTAAGGTAGTTGGGATGTGTACTTTTGAGAGTTGGAAAGAAACTAGGTCCTGAAGATGGATGGACAGAGACAGGAACACACACACACACACACACACACACACACACACAGATAGTGCACAGTTTATACGATACATGTATATTTAGAGAGCAGTGAAAGGATATGGGTGAGGGCCTGATCCCGGTTTAGTATGGCCGTCTGCAATTCATCTTCCAAGGTCATTAGTCTGTCACTGATCAGCTCGCAGCGCTCTGTTAGGTCCGCAGCCTCAGCCTCGCTGCACCCGTCCTGGCCGGGGAAGGAAACAAGGGATGAAATGATGGAGATGCGGAAAAGAACAAAGTAACAACAAACAAAGCTGCAATGGTTCAAATATATGGATTTGGAAAATGAATAAACACTAAAATCTCTCTAACAGTAACAACAAGCAACGTACCAGGTAAAAAACAAAACAAAAAAAAGAGTATTTGGGTGTTTTTAGTACACAACAACAACAACAACAACAACAAGACTAAAAGGATTCATGAGTCATCTGGCAAAAAAGAACGGGAGCCTTTGTTGTATTGAAGCTATGAACATTTTTATTACCACATTTCAGGAAAGATAACATATTTGTGTGAAGGGAAACTCAACACTAAAAATCAGCAGGAACCTAAAATTTCACTTGAATTTCTTTTGCAACGTGAATTCTCGTCTCAATCGGCGAAGCCAAGTCTCAGTCAAGTGTTACCACAAACATCTTCAATCAGACAGAAATGTAAAAATAATCAAAGGCTGCAGCATGGCTTCGCACTTAGCACATAGTATTTAACGAGGTACACAGGCAAGTTAGAACCGCACCTCCATAAAGTCCTGACTTTTAGTCCCTCCAAAAACCCTGTGTCCTACATTTCCCATTATGCTTCCTTGAGTCTGTAATGCTTTAGTGAGTCTTTCAGTAGCCCCTCCCTGCCTGGTAAACACCCACATCTTTCAAATCCCACACCTCAATTTTTTAACCTGTCTGCTTCTGCTCATAATGATCTACAATGCATTTGTGTTCACCTTACTTCTAAGCTTTGCTGATGCCTTAACAGCATCAGTGTTAACTTATCCATAGTCTACTTTTCTCAGAGCCTCTAAAACAAGTGTAATGATATATTATGATGCAGTATCTTGTGCTTCATTAGTCGCCATAACAACACGGATAACAAAGATGGATGCAGTAAAGTATTGTGCTACAACCCGCTTCTTGTATCATCACTTGTGCTTCTAATTAAACTCACGCTGAACAGTGCTGCAGAGTTCACACCAGTGCAACAACACCTGTAGCATTTCTGTCTCTAGATCATATACAGTGCAGCACCAGACTCTCATATAAGGCAGGTATTATGAGCCACTTTTACACCCAAGAATAGTGGGTACATCTTATAGCATTATGATTAAATATTTCAATGATTGATGATTAAAGTGGCTGTGGCCTACTTTTAAATAAAATTATTGCTCTTATACAAGCATGTGCAATTTTTCTTCAAGGCTTCTTGACTTGTTCTTCTTGACTTGAGCTGTTTTGTTCTGAGTTCAGTTTTAGTTTTAATTATGATTGTGAATGACTGTGAGTCAGAGCTCAACATGGAGCTCTCCAGAGTTTTCCTAGACTTCATCTCGTTCATATTTGATTATTTCAAATCTGTATAGAACAATAGAACCCAAGCAAACTGCAACAACTACAAATCTCTTTATATCTATTTTTATATTTGCACATCTACAGAAATGCCTCCTTGCATTTGTATGTTATTGTATAAACTATTTCTAATTTATCTTATTTATTCTAGATTCTGTTTCTATTATTATTTTATTTCTTATTATATTTATACCCTTATCTTATCTTATCCTTTACGTTGTTTAAACACACACAGGTCTGAAGTGGCGAACAGCTGGACAGGCAAAAAATGAGGCTGCCAAAAATATTTGTTTGGAAAAGCACCAAGGTCATAATGTACACAATGCACACCAGGGGAGCTGTGTGCACAGCATTTGGGTGTGTACCTGCGGATCACCTGAGTGTGTATTGGAGGATGGTGTGGATGTCAGGTTGGTGGCGGAGCAGAGTGCAGTAGGGCAGAGCATTCAGAGAGCAGAGCTGGCCATAATTAGAACAGGCCCCCTTTGCAGACATCGTGTCCTAGTTTCTTCGCACTTATCAAGCATAGAGAACACAAACACACACACCGGAGCACACAGTCCACACTTCGAGCAAATAGACACACACTCACGTGCACGCAGACCCAGTGCTCTCGTCAAACAACACATAGCAAGTCTAATCTGACTCATAGCTGCAGGTAGAAAATATCAGCTCCCTGCAGCTCAGAGGTGTCAGAACAATCACTGGAAAGTCGTGTCTCTGGTCTCTGTCCTGGAATAGCTCTCCTTCCCCAGATGATGTAACACCCCCCCAAAAGAAATGTACAACAACAACAGGCCTGAGGTGTGGTGATATGTACAAGTCATCCCTGATGCAATTAAAGAATTAAGCCAGACTTAAAGGCAGAACAACACACACGGATGCAGGATTTAAAGAAAACATGATGTTTTTGTGTACGAGGCACATAAATGAACAAGTGATCACTAACACCGGTCAGGTGTCATCGTATGTGATGCTGGGATCCCTGTCTGCCCGTACAGAGAAGAAAAGACGGCCAGTTTATAGATCCACTGAGCCGTTTGTTTGTCAAGGTTAGCAGCATCTTTGGCAGATAAGAGCTCTGTGTTTGTGTAGCTGATTGATTCTATACATTACAGCCTCCAGTCAGCTTTTGGAAAGTCAATACAAGCACAAGATAGAAGACGGAAACTCCCCGTGCAGAGCGACACCGTTGAAAACATGCCTGACAGTTTGTTATCAAACCTTTTAAAAAACTGCTACAACAATCGAAAAGCTGTTATTTTGCTCCTGGTGGTGATCAAAACAATATAAATGACTTCCTCTGCTACATCTGCCGTCGACAAACAAGAAAACATGGGAAATGAGATTTCAACAAAATGTCAATTTGCATAATAGAATCTCAGGCATACATGTATTGTCATGTTGATTCCTGTCATGTTGATTAGTGCTGATGTTATTAGACCAAAAGTAAACAAAGCTGACTGCAGAAGCATGAAGTCGAGCAAATTATTTGGAAATTCAATATTCAGACTCATGCATGTGCTGGTTATTTAAGCAATAATGAGTGAGAGGCAGCAGGTAATTGTGTGTGTTCCCATGGGTACTGTTAGGCCTGACACTTTGCACCGGGCAGGCAGTACAAAGCAACAATATTGTACAAGCATTAGGTCATAATTGCTTTTACAAACAATAAAATAGCTGAATTCATTTCAGACTCAAGAGGAAATTAACTAGCTTATGATGAACTAGCGTCTGTTATCACCGATGCCCTGTTAGTAAGTTACTGCGTCCACTCTTAGAAATACTACAATCTCATTACAGTGTAAGATGTTACAGTATGAGATGTCAACAAGACTGTAGTTCCTGTTCAACTTCACATACTAAATGAACACAGTATCTACTCTGTTAGTCTTTTTAGTACACTGTTGAAATGTACAAGAACTTCAGCTGCTGTTTTATACAGACAGGAAATGTCACATATGTGCGCCTCACTGCAACTTTGAAATGTCACTGACAATTAAACCTCGGAGAAAAAAACGAAAATCCTTTTGTCAAATAATTTACACCTTTCATTTCGTGGTTTTTCGGTTTTCCAGGATCCTCCTGGAACTACTTCACCACCATTCACATTTTGCATTTTACTGTGGGACAATAGTGTCTATCAACAGCACACTCCACTGACAGTTTTGAGTACTCTTAATTTTGTCACTATTCAAGCGTTAAGTAGGATTTGGATGCAACTTCGGTTTTTGAGTCTGCTGTCAGTTTACACTTCTGTCCCACAATGCACAAGCCTCTACAACTGTCCCTGTTTTTTTGGAAAAGCATCAAGCTTTGTCTCTGTGAAGTTTGGCTGGCAGAAGCACAGATACAGTTTGATTGACTGCACATGTACTGTACCTCATTACCTGTTAGAACAAAATGGCAAAGGTGATGTTGCATACCGTGTACTTACTGCAAATACAAAGTATTATTTTTATTTTTATTTATATATATATATATATAGTAGCTAATGTGTGCAATTAGTGTGCAATAAGGAATTGTAATGCAGCAATCATCTCAAATCTAACATGGCTGGCATAAATTTCATGACATTATCATCCAAACTACCAGATTAACAAATCTAATCAAAAGCGTTCAACATTTGAATTGAATTATGTCTCCATTGTTGTTTTGTACGGGGGTCAGTATGAAGAGGTTAATGTAAGGACCTTGAGAGGATAAAAGAACAATTAGTAGAGATTAGAAGAAAATAGAGCAGTGCTGAAACACACACTTGCACAAACGTACACACACCAATCAATCTCCATTGTGGTAGCAGGGCAGCAGCTTTGGCAGCAGCTAAGTGGAAATCATTTACTTAAAGTCATTATGGAAAGGAGAAGGAGGTCAGGCGCTCTGCGAGGCGGAGAATCCAACTCCTCCACAACGCTAACACAACACCATCAAGATGAAGATACCAATACCATTCAACAGCCATCATATCATCTGCCTCAGTCATGTATCATAGTTTATTGTGATTGAACCATTCTGTGTCAGCTAGGTTCTCCATCACTCAACGTGATTCAGAGTTGTGTACTTCAGATATGCAAGTCACCCTCCCATCCACTTTCTGCATGAGCATAGATTTGTTACTGGCTTGGCAAAAAGTCATTTCACCGACCTTTAGTTTGCAGCTTTTGCAGGAAGTTTGGAATTTAAAATGAAGAATTTAATTAGAGGCAAGCAGCGTCTGTCAAGCTTACAAATGTTTATAAATGGTTTTGACCAAGTGGATTTTCTCTCTTTTGTCGGCTCCGACTCATGTTTTTGATTTATGAGGAATTATAACCATTATCAGACTGCATGGAACACCTTAACAAGTGTAGGTGGTGATGTACTGTTTGGCTACCAGGTGTGAATGGGTATAAATGTATGGATTTAAAGCAGGAAGGTGCTGAAAGGAGAAAACGTGCTCAGCAAATCCCTCCCCTGCATAAATAAAAGTCCTCAAACCCGTTGTGCAAACTCAGACAGTCTGCGACAACGACCCAGGCTCCTCATGTAGATCAGTATTGATCAGACCATCAAAAAGGTGACGGGGGTCATGTTTAAGTTAAGGTCAACTAATGGATTCTTCTGTGTCCCAGTAAGCCCAGTGTCAATGCAAGTGACACTTTAATTACACTGATAACATTCAGCCGTACAGTGACAGTTTTGGCGTTACCAACCTCTTGGTGATTATCTTCCATGCAGAACAAAAACTCCTCCAATTTCTGCAACAAAAAGGGAAACATTTGTTGAGGCCACACAGTCATAAACCTGCTCATGAATAATTGAAAATGCAATTATGTTGGCTGTGTACTGTATGTGTGCAACATCATCATAATGAGAGGAGGTTGTAATTATTCATCACCAAAACTGACAAGGAGAAAATAGATTAACTGGCTCATCTGCACTGCAGGTTTCTTTGTTAGTATTCAAAGTATGTAATTGTACATTCTTCACTAAGGAAGGAGTTAATCACTGTACCTATTAGAGGCTAACATATTGTTTGTGGCTCTAGGGTAAGTACATAAGAAGGCAGAGCAACAACAAATGACAATCAGCAAAGTTTTAATTACTATTTTCTAATTAAAAATTGTGTAACATCTAGCAGGCGTCAGGCGCTCCAGTAAACGCAGGTGCAGCTGACCATCTATAACTCTTCACACTGTATCTGATGTGAGATTGTTAAACCCTGCAATTTTGAAGCGGTCACACAAACTGGATTGTCTTCGCTCTCTCCAATTACATCCATCTCACAGCAACATATAATCTGTCACCTGCAGTCTTCTAGCCACAGAAACAAACGTTTTCTGGCATCCAACTGATAAAATACTTCTACTGCCTGTGGCCTTGAGATGAAAACACTCACATCTACCAAACTAGCATCCACAGTGAAGGACTTTTATTAATATATTTGGGTCCTTGAATATTCAGAAAAAAAGAAAAGTAGAAGCTTTACATATGCAGGGTGATATTAAACGGCTGAAAAATGACAATATTACTAAAAAATGTTTTTATGTATCTCTTATATTTTCCCCAAGACAGAGAGCTGTAGAAAATGTCCACTGAATTCACTGTTATCCATCTCTTCTTTCTCATAAGATATTACAAGGTGCTTATTGATATGAAAGTATGTTAGGGAGGGAATGCAATGGAATGAATGTTTTGTCATTCATTAAATGTTAAATGCTGCAAAGAGCATCTATGTTTCTTCTCTGTCCACAGATGTCAGAGGTTCTTTTTGTGCAAAATAATTCAGAGTGATATTGTGACTCATATTCACAGAAAGGATGCAGGTTTGCACTGATGCTCTGAAATATTCAAGGATTTCTGCTAAAAATCTATAACTTTTTTTAATAACATTTTTGCAGCCAGAGAACTTTTTGCTACATTGAGCTCTAATGTTTCCAGTTTAGGGGACACAGAAAATAGAGTGCAAAGCACTGAGACAAAAAAAAAAAAAGGAAAGAATTGGTTGGCTGTCTCACCTTTTAGTTCTTGGAGAAATGTTAGGAGGGGCCAGGCTTTAGGAGCATAAAGAAAAAGCAGAGAGAAACAAAGGGAAAGCAGGAAATAGATTCATGCAGTTTATAGAAAACAGTCAGGCAGTGCAGGGACAGAAGACATCAATGCAAAGTGTATATTTATGGATACACAGAGAGAGACTGTGAGGGAAGTTAAAGAGGTTGCAGCAACGTGGTAGAATTAAACATGACAATGAAAATCCACAGCCTCTAATTAGAATACATGCAAGTGGAAATTCTGCCAACAGCACCAGCAAAGACCATCGACAAACATTTGTCAATGGCCACAATCCAGTAAATCCATACTGAAATAAGTACGTTGAATGTATCACCTGCTGCTGAGAAACAGCAAATATTATGTTAAATCACAATCTCTGAGCCAAAGTAACAAAAATATAGTCTCACAAAAACAAGTGTGCTGTATTTTTATTGGCTTTGTTCCTATCTCAGACAAGTGTGTTAGACTACGTGGGCGGAGGAAAGTGTGAGGAGAGGAGAGAATGAGTTGGCCCTGAGGCAGTGGACCTCAGCTCACTGTGGGATAGACCAACACAGAGAATACACACACACACACACACACACGCACATGCAATCCCTCTAAATGCATGTAATCATGCAGAAACAGACTCTTAAATCTGCGCTCTGTAAAATGAAACTCTTGAAGGAAGCCAAAATGTTTCCAAATGGTTGACTCCCACACGCCCACATTTTCATTTTTCCTGGTTTAAAAATACCCTCAAGCAAACTTACTAATAGACTGCTGCTCATCTCACTGTAGTCGACAGACTTTTACATTCTGACAGCAGCTGAATGTCCTCTCCAGTCAAGTGCTGAGACTGACAGAGGTCACTTTTCACACCACAGTGAAAAAGCGCGTGAATTAGGAAACAGGTAATCCTCATTTGACCTTTCTGTGTCAAAGAGGAGCTTGTGAAGAAAATATCTAAGACTTCAGCTATGGAACGCCTCAATCTTTTATATTCAAGATGCTCTAAATCTCTGTCTGAACTCTGCAATGCATGCATGGGCATCTACATGAATAATACATTGTGTATTGTTAACAAGACATTGTTGCGTACCTTGGTGAACTCTGAGTTCTGTAAGTTGGCCTCGGGGCACCAGCGTCCTCCCAAAGCAGTGAGCATGGCGCAGTCTTCTTCTTCTTTGGTACATGGATGGGCAGGAGGATAAACTGCTGCAGCGGAGAGGTCTTCGATGTCTGCTCCACTGCAGCTGGGAGTCCGCAACTGGAGGCCTCGCAAGAACAGGTGACACGCTTCCAGGTCAGCTTCCCAGATCCGCTCCAAGCCTGGACAGCCACAACTACAGGGAGCAAGAGACCGTAATGTTACGAGATGATAGGATATTGATATGATAACAGATATGATATGATACATTAAAAGATTCGATACATTACAATACGATAAAAGATTTGATACATTACAATACGATAAAAGATTCAAAATGTGACAATACAGTAAAATATAAGATATGATACAATGTGCGATACAATGTGATATGATATATTGATACACAACATATTATATGTTATATGATATGATTAAACTATGAAAAAAACATGAATCAACTTCATAGTGAATAAAGCAAATGCAATATCATACTAATATGATCTGGTAATATGTATATGATACTCTAAATACAATACTATTTAGCAGTAACATATTTATTACTTAAAAGTTTTGATACAGGCAAAGATTTAAATATAATTTAGTTCTATAAACAATTTGGACACAAAATAATGTGGACACAACAAAATTTAAAAATGCCCATACTATTTTCACATCTGCCATTTAGTATAGCACTAGACGCAAGAGATGATTAGCTTAGCTTAGCATAAAGACAGGAAGGAAGGCAGAAGGAAACAGCTAGCATGCTTCTGTTCAATAATACATCAACCAGCACCTCTTAAACTCACTCATTTCTAAACACTGTTGTTTAAATACATACACAAACAGAAATTTAAATAATATTTCAAGTACATAACTCTTTGTATATGGTGTCTGGTTGTTTATGAATTAAACAACTGAGACATAGCATGTTAATTGGATGAAGCTAGGCTAGCTGTCTCCCAACTCCATGTTGTACAAATGTAAACTAAATATATATTCATAGGGTTATAAGATGTTAAATTAAAGTATACAGACAAGAAGTGTAAACATCATGATCACACTAATATCGGGAAAACAGGACAGACGACAGTATGAGTTATTGCATGCATGTCATGGCTGTGACTACCTGATAAGTGAGCACAGTAGATGCAAAGGCACAGCAAAGGACATCTTTAATCACATCACTATAATAAAGCCTTGCTCAAAAGAGTGACAGAGGAGAAATAAATCATTCAAAGATTTGAATTCCATTGACGAAATGTAATGAGAGTGAATGTCCTGCTTTCAGGCTGCCCTTTCCTTCAGAGAGCCACAGTGGCGAGAGAAAAGAGAGCCTGGATGTGTTCATCTCTTCTGGGGTCACTGAGCTTTAGTTCAGGGGGAGGACAAAAAGATTGTTTTTTGTTTATCTAGTCGTTGAATTACAATCACTCATCCTATTTCACTGTCTCTCGCCCTGAACCCTGTGACATCTCAGATCCAAGCTCCGAGCGCAAAAACAGAAGAGAACAATTAAAGCAGCTACAACTGACTGAATGTATTATTTAGAAAATGAGCGATGGTCACCGTCCAGTGGAGCTCTCTGTTCATTGTCCCATCATTTAGGTTAAGCTAGCCACTGTGTGAAAGCAGCAGTCCACCATGGTGATGACAGTGTTGGTGTTGAACTATAAGCAGGTGTTTCTGGAACTCAAAAATAAGTTTTCCCATTACATTTAAATGAAATACCCCTCCACAGACTGACATTTGAGACCTCTGACCTTTGAAATATTTATTCATATTTATCCCCCTTTCTTCTTTCAGTGACCTTTGGGTAACATATCATTCCCAAATAAATGTGGTCCCAGGTGGCATTTCAGGGGGCCGACATCCATTGATCTTAATTCTACCTTCAATAAGTTTTAAGAGACACACAAAAATCAAAGGTTCCACACTAAAGAGCATCAATATTTCAAAGTAGGAAATACTCTAATACTCTAATACTTTAATACTCTAATACTCTACTCTACTTGTCAATAACAACCTTGGAATCCATCTTGTGCTGACAGGAGGCAGGGACGGTTTTATACATATTACATATTAGATGAATCGTGTGTGTGTGCGTGCGTGCGTGCGTGCGTGCGTGCGTCGATTCCCAACCCAGATTCTCTCTCACAAACACTAAATCGCACATTGAGTGAGTAAGAACGATAAAAACACAACAATTTCAAACTCTAAGCAGAAATATACTTACATATAAGCCTCTATAATATATTCAGTAATTTCACCTAGAGTACACCTCCCTGCTGCTCAGTTAGATTTGAGAAATTGCTCATTCCCCATCATATGTAAACAAACTCAAAGGCAAAATGCACCCAGACAGTATTATTTAATCTCTCCCTCTGTTCCTTCGTCTCTCGCCCAAAAATTGAATGCCACTTGTTTTCCAGCCTATCTCCTGTCTGAAAAGGCTGCCAACCTCTGTGCCCTGCCAACGCACGCCTCTCAGCCGTTCTCTAACCTTCATTTGGCACACAGACAATAGAAAAATTGCTCACCCCAGCCCCCAGCCCCCCCCCCCCCTTAATTCTCTACTCAACGCTGCCGCTGCTGAATTCTGCTATAGTGAGGATGCACCCAGTGAGCCATGCCATTGTTATTTGTCTCTTCTGAAGTGGAGAGGGACACACACACACATACACACATTGCCAGATATGGTTGGGCACATATGTGTTAACTTGTGTGTGTTAACACACACACCCATAAATCAATCTCTGTGGGGATTCAGTGTTGTACAATCATCAATTCCTCTAAAAATGTCAAAGCCTGCTTCATGTATCACTACAAACTCCTCTTCAATGACAACCACAATTCATTACAAATAACTGGCACTGGCATCGAGGCCCTGTACAGGAAATTCAGACAACATGTCAGCGCCTAAGCATCCCTGTGATGGTGGCGTCCTGGTGCCCGTCGGTATGAACCTCCTCGCCCGGGGGTTAATTGGTGGCAGCCGCTCGGCCCTGCCATCTGACAGTGGCAGGGTGTGGGCGTGCTGCTCCACTGATGGCCCAGTAATAAGAAGGAGAGACAGGCAGGCACACTCCTTCTACAGTCTCTCAGCCCCCCCCCCCCCCCCCCCCGTGGGACTGCTGACTGACAGAACTGCTCTTTCTCCTCTAGGCATCGCGTGCACACACAGACAGCTACAGAGGACGGATTAGTATTGAACGGAGCAGCAGCGGTCTGGTCCTGCTGCTACTAGAAGGTTCAGTCTGAGCTCTCTAGAGTGAAAAGGCACAAAGCGGGTTCACACACTGTCTGGCCAATAGTCTGCACTCTATCCAGCATATATACTCATATGCTCAGCTGCATCTTCAGCTTTCACACCTGAATACTAATATGAGACAGACTGTGAAAAACAGCTCCTATCTTCAGGCACAGCTGGACGTTTTTGGCTATCTAAAAGATCAGGCTATGAGCGATAAGTAAGCACCATTTCCCCAAGAAATTAGCATCCTGACTGAAATGAAATTAGTGCTATTTTCACCTGTGGTCTCAAGTCAGTGCCTCTCATGTCGAGTACACAAAAAAACACAAACACAATGAGAATTCACACATTAGAGAAGGAAAAAGGAGATGGAAATCTTTCACGTTAATCATGTGGCAACAACTCGAAGGACACCAGCTGACGAGAGGTGCTAATAATATGGTGAAAGGTGGTGACTACTGGATGAGATGTGATGGGTGGTGAATGAAGTGAAGTGGTTGTAAGGTGGGCAGCTTGATGTCTGGGGAGGTTTTTGCAGCAGCCCCTTGAGCGACCAGTGTCCCTGTGCTTCAAACATTCAAACATTTATCTTATGTACATTCAAGATTTTGTACATTACAAGTGATAATAGAGTTGTTTTCTTTCACTCACTTCCCCTCCCTAGATGCTCTCAGCATGTCTTCGATTTTAACTAAAAGAACATGTCTTGACAGAGTATTTTAATGACTTCTCCACCAGTTGCATTGTGTCCATTAAATATGATAAATGGCATCCAAATCTCAGCAGAAGATTGCATAAATATAGGAAAAATACGAGAGGCATTTCCTAATGAAACATCTACATAATGTTTTAAACAAGTGTGCGGCGCTGCTAATCTGAATAAAATGTTTTTTGCTCTGGTGACACACTTACAGCATCTGCGCTGCTCTAACATCCTGTTCTAGTCTTTAGCAAGGAAGAGATAATTGGTTTTTTCAACACCATCCGTCTCCACGGAGACCAGACATCTCACCAGTACTAATCTGCCTCTCTCCTCCCCGCCCCCCCTCCTCCTCTCCTCTTCTCACCTCCCATCACCACAGCACGCCATCAATGTACATTAGAGCTGACAGATAAAATTTACAGTGGATGATTGGTGCATTTGTGTGAATGTGTGTGAATGTGTGTGCGTGTACAGTAAATGTGTACATGCGCATATGGGGACAATTTCCCATGCGGTCAAGAAATGTGTCACTGTGCCAAACTGGAGCTGGTGGAAGCTGCTGGTCTTCGCCTGAAGCTAAAGCTGTATATGTGATTTGATCCGGAACGCTTCTGGCTATAGAAACAGATCCAAGGCTGGAGAGCCAATCAATTAATATAGACTGTGATGAGCAAGTAAATTACTTTAGAGTACTCAATACTGAAGGAGTTGTCCATTAATGTGATTTTTCTTTCAATGGTAACCTGGTTAGATACATGTGATCCATATAACGGGCGGTTGAAGCAATAAACGTAGAGATAGCATCACAGAACATACAAGCTCCATTAAAAGGGGAGATAAAAAGCACCCAGTAGCCAGACTCTTTTCAAGGCTAAGCGTTCAATGAACTATTATTTTTGTTTTATTGGTATTGGGACTGGGACTAAAATGGCTTCCTTAGGAAAGAGAAAGAGACCTTCTGGATTCATAATCTCAGGGGCATACAGTACATTAGATGACAATTAATAGACATGGAGTTTTATTTCGGTTTTTTTTTCTTATTATTCTTATTATTATTGTTATTCTTGGGGACACTGATTCTATTCATCACAGGGAGTACTAGTCTTCTATCGTGTCCTCTGTGGCCCTGGAGAGAGCTTTCCAAAGTCTGACCAAGACTGGATTCTATTAGAATCAGGTGATCACTAATGATGGTGGATTCATCCTCTGAGAACCATGTATGTATCTACAAAAGCTTGTGCCACTCCATTAAATGGTGGTTGAGATATTTCAGTGTGGACCAAAGTGATGGATCCGGAGGGCGTCATCTCAGCTTGTGTTTGCAGACATCAGATCCCTAACAGAAAGGCTGTGGTGTACACTGGAGGTGTGGAGCAATAACAAATGCTATTGAGTTGAATTATGGAAGTTGTAGGATGCAGTGATTTTGGCTCTTGATCCATTTTGAAATTTGACTATTGTGAATCCTCCAACTTTAGTACAACTTTAATAGAAGAGACTTTGTAGTTTTTTAATATTCACGTAGCTCTTGTTTTTGGGACAGTATTTGTATCTATATGGTTTTTTTTTTTGATGATTTTTTCTGTCTAAGTAAGTTCCTGTGTTCCTGTGCAGCATCCTTTAATGACTTGCATCTACTGTACAGTATGTGTCTAGCTCTGTCGTCCTGTACTGTATATGTACTGCACATGGGCTGTGCTTTTACCCATTTTGTAAATACCCTGAGAATACCTCTTCCAGTATGTCAACTAGTGTTACTGAGGTGTTTTTTTTTTTGTTGTTGTTTTTTTTCCACAAGACAGGTACTCTCTGAAAAATCAAACAAACAAAACACAAAAGCAGCCATCTGCCCTATTGACAGAAAAGGTCCTGAGGCATGCTTCCCTGCTGAGCACTGAGATCGCAGCCACGTTGCTCCTTGACCACATAGACCTGCGCATCCCTCAACAACAAAAAGCTCTGCAGTATGTGACTGACTCCTGGCTCCCATCCAAAGAGGTGACCCTGGCTCTCAAAGGATGCAACACAGAAAGTTACACCCTTCTATTACACCACAAATAGAAACAAGACTCAAGCAGAGACACTGTGTCTCTGACAATATACTGTAGGCTTTTCCTGGCTCGCAGTAAGCACAGAAAGCCTGACCTTCCTTAGAAAGAGAAGAGACTGAGTGGAAAACACAGCTCATATGGTGTACACAAAAACATAACTAGCTCTATTCATCCATCTGTAAAACACAAATGGTTCCAAAATGCTGCAGAATAAGAGCCGAATGCGTCGCAGCTGCTCGGTGCTGTCTGTCTATCTGTCTGTCTGTCTGTCTGTCTGTCTGTCTGTCTGTCTGCTGGGGAGACGAGCTAAGCAGCTCTAATCTCCATAAGGAAGCACAAACAGACGTATGGTGTCAACAGTTGACTGGGTTCAACACCCTCTGCTCCAAAAGTCAGCCACTCAGCACCCCACAATCCTGTTGTGTAACTGTCAGGCCGGGCCGGGCGACCACCCGCACCTCAGCAGACCTGTCCTCAGTGGTTTAGGAGCTCTGAGTCGCAGATAGAAACAATGAAACAGACAGAGAGAGATATTGTTTTGTCTAAAATTGTTTACAGAGAGGAGGGAGGGAAGGAGGGAGGGAGGGAGGTGGAAACTGAGCTGATGTAGAAGTATCAAAAAATAAAGGTATAGAAAATATGTGAGAAGGTGGGAAGAGGAAGAAAAACTGCACAGGTGAGAGATGAAGCGAAACGTGAGAAAGGGGCTCTGGGAGACAAGAGCATAAGAAAAATGGTGTGAGTGCATGATGCGCTGGGTGAGGTGATGTATTGGGGAGACAGCGCTGTGGTTAGAGGACGACAAAGGTGAGAGGAAATTCCTCGGGGGCTGTTGCTCTGTTTATGTCTTCTTGTTGTTTTACTCCTGAGGAATATTGAGCCTTCAAGTCTGTACTAAAAAGACAAAGATGGCACAGGACACTCTTACCTGTGCAATCTGTCCTCCAATAGCTCGATGTACTTGGCAGTGTTCTCCTTCAGTCGGCTTTCTGTACGGAGAAAAAAGCACAAAGAGGGCAACGGCCTGTTACTTGCACTTCATTTATTACTTTTATTAGCCGTGATGGGGTATCCTAGCAACAAATCACAGCTCTAATACCATTAAAACTGACTTGTCATTTGCTATCTTGTACACTGGTTTTATTGGGAAAGGTAGTCATCACAGTTGGCGATGGCAATTGTGGTGAGAAACTGCATGAGTCCACTTCAGCGCAAAAAGCCCAGCTGGTTCTCTCTTAAGACAAACACACAATCGAAGAAAGATCATTCCCACTGCTCTAAGAAGGGATAAAATTGGAGATGGCCTGAGGATAAAAGGAGATTTTATCGTGGCATAGGTCCTTATATCCTGCCAGATTTTCTGTGGGGCATAAAGTTGGATGGATAGCTTATGTTGCTTCCTGTGCCCTTCTGCCAGCAGTGAGCTGAGCCTGAGGAGGCAGACACAGGCTGGCGGAGCGTCAGTCAGGATGGAGAGGAGGGCAATCTGAGCGCCGTTAATGAGCTCATGTATGAAACATGAGAATATGCCTCCCGCAGCAGCAGATCTTTGAACACAATAGGACGCACTTGTATCAAATTGCACCACGTATATATGTGCACAAAAGCAATAACTTTCAATATAACCCTCCCCCTCCACAGTGAAACCCACACCCACACACTCACACACACACACACACACACACACCCACACACACAAAGCTGGTCTTGATACATCTGCCCATCCCAACATCTGTGCAACTAAACAACCAGTCAGATTCAGTGCTTTCCCACACCCTGATGCAGTGGCTCCCAAATGTGGGGGGTCAGTGCCACCCAATGCGGTTGCACATAATGATTAATAGGATAGGGAAGAATCAAAAAACATACTGTACTACACAGAATTGTTTATATTCTTTCAGACTTTTCTATAGTCACTTCTATTTTCTCTCAAAACAGTGGATACTTTTATCCCTACAAGCCTGTAAGAGTTTTCTAATGAAATAATCTGAGAAGGAGGGAAATTAATTTGTTGGTTAAAGGAACAGTTCGACAGTATGGGAAATATATACATAAATAACTATATAGCTACAGCCAGCAGCCAGATAGCTTAGCGTAGCATAAAGACTGGAAACAGGTGGAAACAGCTAGCCTGGCTCCGTCCAAAAGTAACAAAAAAGCTCACTAACTCCCAGGTTATGCTAAACTAAGCTAACCTGCTGTTGACAGTAGAGTTACTTTACAGCTATGAGTGATATCAAACATCAAATCAAATGAATAAGAATAAGAATATTTCCAAAAGAGTCGAACTACTCCTTTAGTTGAGCACATACCATATAAAAAATCTATGATGGTCCTGCATAGAAATCGCTTCATTTTAAGAACACTCAAGACAAAAATTGCTGGAAACTACTCCAGTGTAATGCCATTTAGCTTGCTCGCATTGACTGGAGCTCACACAGAGAGAAAGTCACCTAATTGGGTGTTCTGAATCACACTGAGGTTTGAAATATAATTTGTATCATTGTCTTCATGGTGGTTATTAGACAGCATCAGCTCCCGGATGAGACAGGCTGCGGGCTGGCACAGCGGGAGGTAAAGGAAAATGTCTGAGAGAAAGTGACTGTGACACACACACACACACACACACACACACACACACACACAGAGAGACAGACTTATACACACACATATTTCCGTCCATACTTTGGTGAAGAATTGAGATGGAGATAGTCGGGCTATTTATGGGGGTTGCGTGTGTGTGTCACAGAAAGAGGGATCATGCCTGAGAGTCATCTTCATTCAAAGTGGCCAAATCTGCTCAATCAGAGGGAAGAGGGAGGCCGCTGGAACAGCTATCAAATATCTGGTGTACGTGGACCAGACAGCTCACTTACCACCCCTCTAATTGCTATGTGAGATCCTATCCTGACAAAGTCTCCCTTGTCAACTTCCATTCATGTGGGCTCCGTTAAGCAGCGTGCAAGGAGATAGCCACTGAATAATACATGGGGGCATTAAGCCTGACTTTGGATGGCAGAGAGCATGTACAGATGCGAGATGACAAAGTAGGCTGCAGCTTGAACAAGAGCAAGAGCCAGATTTAGAATTAATATATTGTGAGGGATAGAAAGAGTAAATATTAAAGGCGGATGAAGATGGGAGATACAGACACGAGTGTATCAACTGTTAACTTAATATTTCTTCCTGTGCTGATACTGTTATACGCCGAGGAGAGTCGGTGCGCCATCCTGTCGCCATGCCAACCGGTGGCAAAACTAGTGAGCCTTTTCGGGCGTGACAGATGAAAATAATCTTTTCTTTATAGAATGGGACAAGACATCAAGCAGCAGAGCCTCCTCCTGTGCTGAGTGGAACCAGAGCACTGGGTGATATTACTACTTCCTGTAAGTCTGCGGGAGGCTGCTGTCATTGGCAGGCCATGCGAATAAAACTGGCACAAAAAAAAAAAAACCTAAAGAAGAGAGCCACTCTGTTAGTCCCTCATACATGGGGCCATATATTTGGTGTTGAAGGAACCTCACAGCGTTCGCATTGGAAAATTCATGAGCTCAGCCTCCCCCTCACACCAGTGATCTCAGCAGGTGCTAAACATCACTGATTTTTGCCAAGGACCCCGGCCAAAATCGAAGAGGCCCCTCATTCATAATACAAACAGAGCTGAGACACTATTAGAAGATGGTGAGAGTGTGTTACTGGATGTTGCAAAGAGGCCATTTGCTTCATATAGGTCAAAATGCTCATTCATTAGCCTAATGAAGAAATAATTACTTCAGCTAAATAGATGTAAAGTTGATAAAAAAAAGATGAATCTAATTATTATAATCAGCGATGTAGACAGACAAAGCAAATGGAGCAGACACACAGTATCTCCCAGTGATGCACGATCCACGATGATGAAGTTATGGGCTTTAATGAGCCAGCAGAAGTTAACGATTGCAAGGTGTTTGGATTTGCTGCGGCATTGTAAGCATTTAAACAGCTCTCTAATTGAAAGTGAATAATGCAGTAATTTCTTCACTTGCGTCATAACAATAAAAGCACCCAACATCTGCGAGGCCTTCATGTTGTCGAACAAATTAGAGGCGGCTCTGTGCTAACGCAGCACCACCGATATGCGTGTTATAAAAGCCTGCGCATAATAAGGCAGAAGAGAAATTGTGTGTCTTTGTAATCGAGTTGAAGGCACTGACTGTGATTAATGTGTTTAAGCTCAGCTCGGGCTGTTTGAGTGCAACAGCACTGCAGGTAACAAACACAGAGTCAGCATATGCAGACGCTCACAGTGTATGAATGTATCTGAACCTAACTGCAGCCCGGCAGCATAGCTAATGGAGGAAGAGGGACAGGCTGATATCTCAGACAGACACTCAATAACCCATGATGCTTTAAGGCCGCGGGATCACAGAGCATAGCAGTGCACAGACTGCAGCTGGCACGGCGTAACATATTGTTGGGCTATGCACGAATTCACAACAAAAGGAATCATTTGACAAAAAATTGGCTGTGTGTACAAAATCTGTGCTTGGGTGGATATGTATATATTTCAGTTCTGGGTGCTGAATTGCTCTGACTGAAATGTTAGATGTGCTCGCTGACATTATGACTCAAGTCAACAGAGTAAACAGAGTTTGTTTAGAAGAGACGCCGAACTTATTTTGCTGTGGGCAGCAAAATAACATTTTGTTAGAGATTCAGAAAAGTGGAACTCTCCCAAAGTTATCAGGTGATGCCACTAGATGAAAAGTCACATGGTAATACATCCAGTAGCTGTTGAGATACTGTCTCTCAGTCTGCACCAAAATGTAGGACTGAGAGACTGACATTGTCATCGTGACTGAGCATGGCTGAAAACAAACAGCTGACAAACACATTTGTAGTCACTAGAAGTGACATAACAAACACTGTGAACCTCAGCCTTCTACTGAGCGCTACTGATTCAAAGAAAAGCAATTGATTGATGCAGTGGTGGTTGCTACTGTAGTGGTGCCTCAATCAACTTCTCTTTGTTTTTGCAGTGATTCTCGTGGGTATGGATGCTATGATACTCATGACAAATTCACAATGGAAAGACATCCTCTGCTGAATCACAGGAAAAAATGAATACTGCCAAAACTTCAGAGACAAAAACCAGGCAACATTCTCCTGGGTCCACTTAACCACTACACCGCTCTCAATCATTCAGGCTCTTTAGGAGAGGAGCTGTCATACGTTCCATCATGCCATCAGCAGAAGCACCCTGAAAGAGGCAGAGTCATGAATAAATCATATATGTCCTCACCTTTACTATTGGCACTCCATTAAGAGGAAATTGCGTTTGTTTAATAACACAGAGTGACAGTATTTTGATGTGTTGTTGCACAGGTGAGTTTGGCCTGGACGGGCTCCATAAACCTGCACAGATGTGACACCAGAGCGAGAAAGATTCAGTAAAAGACAAAAAAACCCCCAAAAAAACAACAACCCCTAATTAAAGGCGTTCCAGTGGAGCCATGAGGAGCAGACAACTTACTGTCTTCATCACAGATGGCCACATTACTCCGCTGTTTCAGAACATACCTCCTGCATACTAACAGTAGCATTAAAAGAATACTTGGATAAATCAAGAGGAACACACACTGACGCTGCCTCCTACATTTGAATGTCCTCACTCCTGGGGGTCATTTACTCATCTTATTCGGCTCTTCAATTATTTATTTGTAAATTTAGTATTACTCCAGATCTCTCTTGGGGACAAAATTATACCCTCAATGGGGAATCAGACCTCGGGCTATAATGGGTTTGGTATTCATCAGCAATCGAGCCAATGGCAATTAGGGGCTTAATGGCTCCCAGGCCAAAAACCCCCACACCACAGAGTACACTGGGCAGAGATGCTCAACAAGCTAACGCTGTGGAGTTTAACTGAATGTATGTATTTAGATTTTGTCAAGGCATCAGCTGAACAATGTGTTGCTTTACAGCTCAGCCCGTGACAACAGCCTTTCTCATGAACAGGCGTATGGTTTCCTTGTTATACGATGACACTAGTGTCATGTGCGAAAAAAAATGCCCCAGAAACCAAAAGGATGGCCATCTCGACTTTGAAGTAGAAAGTAATTTCTAATCCCCCCTAGCTAAAGAAATGGTAATGTGCTGTTTGTGGGCTATCAGTTTCCAGCTAGCGTGTGCCAGCCCCTTATTACCAAAAAGGATGACAGTTTAATGAGCCCTTTGCTTGGTGTCAGCAACACATTGTGAAATTGTGCCTGCTGCCATATTGTGAGCACCCACTTGAGCATCTGAGCGAGCCACACAACCAATCATTAAGATGCCGTCTCTTCCCACATTTGTGACGTGTGACCCACCTGATTCCCGTCCCCTTTGTTTAGCTGGAGTGTTTTACATGTCACTGGTTTCCCAGCCTCCGTGTTCTCGAGAGCTGCATTATTCTGCGTGAGGCACTCTGTGTGTTTATGGTGCTGATGTGAACCTGAACGTGTCTTTGGTGGCTGTCACTACCCCTGGTTGGTTAGCAAGTCATGGTGTGCAGGACTGTACTCCAGCAGCAAAAATCAAGCAGGTGACTGAGTTTCATGCGCATAGGTGGAATGAAAAGAGAGATGATTGGTTTTGAAAGCGAAAAGAATCGGTGTCCACGTCAATAATATGAATTTATGGAACTGGCATGAACAAAAATACCAAGTTCATGCATTACCACATACCCCATGTAAACTCGATGCACCTCACCCTGATTGCAACAATGAAAGTGTGCCCCCTAGTGACAGCCGAGCGTGCATTCAAGACAGGGACAAAGGCTCGACACTAATGGTGACGCTGCAGCCACAGGCCTTAATGATTTACATAACAGTGGAAGTTAGATGGCTGATTGCATGCTTCGGGGTCTGCAGCAGGAGCCCGATCCAGAGCTCCAGTCCCCGACAGCCTGCTCTGGCCCCGTCACTTCACCGTTCCCCCCTTCCTCTCCCCGTGCTCCCGTCTCACTGCCTCAGAGAGCGGAGTGACCTTTTTTAGAAATCTCCCTGTGACTGATGGACTAGAGAGAGAGAGAGAGAGAGAGAGAGAGAGAGAGACTGCAGGTGGTGCCGTCAAAATCCATTTATCTCTGCCAGTGCCAGGAGGACAAACCAATTTAACCTCACCCCACCCCACCCCACCCTAAAAAGCAAGCAAGCCCCTTCTTTAAGCAGCATTCACATCTCCTCTGGTTGGAGAGTGTATGTGTGTGTGTGCACGTGTGTGTGTGTGTGTTATTGCCGATACTGTCATGTCTGCACTCAGTAGCTTGGAGGTAATTGGCTACTTCACACAATCTAAGGATCATTTCCTCTGCACCACCACCACACCCCCCTCCTCCTATTAACAGCTGCCAATCCTGCTGGTAAATCATTTGATGATCCAAGTCCCACTGACAGCAGAGCACTTCTCCTTCATTTGGGAGTAAAGTCATTGTCCAGTGATGTCCTCGCAGCGTGGAGCTACATCAAGAGAGCGCTCGGATTGATACTTAAAAAGGTGTATTCAAAGAAAGAAGGGCTACCTTTTAAAAATACGACAAATGCTTTCTTGTCTCGGTGTGCAGGTGAAAAAAACACAGCATTGTTCTCTCAGATAACATATTTTTAAATTAATTCATGTGGATGGTTTGTTACTCTTACTTCTACCCTGTTGCCCACAGCAGTCCAGTTTCTCCTTTAAGATGAAAGCAGCTCATGTGACCTTGATGCAGACCGGCCTCAGTGACTCACCGTGCTGGGCCTCCCTCTGCTCCAGCTCCTGCCTGAGCTGCTGCCGCTGCTCCTTCATCCTGGCCAGCTCCTGGCTGCTCCCCGAGCTGAGGCTGTGCAGCCTCTTGGCCAGAGCCTCCAGCCGGTCCCGCTCCAGGTACACCGCCTTCATCTCAGCCTTCAGCTCCTTGGCACTGCTGAAGTCATTACCTGCACCAGTGCACCACAGGAGGACATTAAGCTTACACTGCCTATTTACGAGCGTCTTGATCATTAATGGCATAATTAAGCGGGGCTAATGGTGGGCGATTCAAATAAATGAGGTAAATAAAAGACGTAAAATCCAGGCAGGGGTGTATTGGGGTGTGGTTGAGCGGAGAGCTACCTGAGATGGCTGCCAGTTTGGCTTCATGCAGTGCCAAGAGCTGCGTTTCAGTCTCACTGACTTTCCTCCTCAGGCTGCTGCCCAGCCTCTGACTCATGACCACCTGGGGAAAAGAAAAGAGAAGAAGAGGCAGAGGAGAGAGCAGGGT
>NW_019525023.1:3197524-3337651 GCF_002814215.2 Seriola lalandi dorsalis
GGGGGGGGGTGGGGGGGGGTGGGGGGGGGGTAACTAACAAAACCATTGCAGACACATGGATCCCACAGGATGCAAAGCTCATTTCCAATTCCGTTTTCATTTTCTCTCTGACACTCATTCTTACAAGGCCTTACAAATTCATTTCCGTCCGCACCGCTTTGAATACACAGCAGAGTATCAACGCCGATGTATTACCTTGTCTGTAACCTTTAGGAAGAAAGAGTGCGCATCTCTTTCTGGTGGACAGACAGGGAAATGTGAAATCTCCATAAAAGATGCCATTAGAATGTCAGAGAGGAAAAAGGCCCTGAATGTCACGGGCCTGATGGGGACGCAGCACCTCAGATCTGAAATATTCACGGAGTTGATGGCTTCAGATACAGCTTGTCAGGCCCCCCATCTGCCCTCGCTCTGCCCTTTAAACCTCTGTTCTCTCCAACGTATTCACTTTGACACACAATCCAGATACAATCCCCATGATCCGCTTCGTTTCTTTTGAGGAACTATTTTCACTGCTCAAAGGGATGCCGGAGCCGGATTTTCTGACGCATTTTCTTGTTGAATCTGACACAGTTTTCTGCAGCACTTTGAAAAGGCTGACAAATAGGTTGGTATTTCTGAGGCAGAACATCTCCAGGGAGTTTTCTTCCCAGAGAAATATAGAAAACACTTCTTTCAAACAGGCTTGCATAATTTTATTTCACAGATTACATGAACTGGGAGCTGCTCTGGAGCGCTTCTCAAACTGTAGAAATTCCAACATTGGTGATTTAATTTCAACACATCTGGCTATTTGTCAATTTCGAAAAAGTCAATATGGAAAGTGAAAGTTATTTTCACTGCGGCAATCATTTTGTCACAGCCGGTGTGCTATTTTCCACATGGTGGATATCTCATTTAGGAACAAACCTTTTCATTTCAGCTTAACAATGGACAGACTTGTGACTGAGGCAAAAGTGTCTCTTTGTGGAAAACCAATATATTCCTCTGATGTGCAGTCGTAGAATCAACCAACCATTTGATGATGACTTTCTAAAGGACATAGTGACAGTAAAAAGGTCTTTACGGAGCCCCCTGCCCCCCTGCTGCTCCCACCACTTCTTACAGATTTCTGCGACTTCCGACTATTTCCAGATCTACTGTATGTGCAGAGATCAGTGAGAGGGAAAAGCAAACCCCTGAGAAAACCCGTGAGACACATACAAACGGAAGCAGGCAAAGCCATTCACACACAGGAATACACCACTGACATGCATAGAAAACCCACTGCATTCATAACTTTACTTATTTGGTTGCTTTTCTTTTTCTCATAAGAATTTTTTACACTGTTATATTGCTTAACAGAGGATGTTACCTGCTGTTTCTGACTCTCAGCCTACAACTGCCTTGTCAAACAGGCTCATGAACACAGACATCAACAATTAGTATGCATATTTAACACAACTGAAGCTGGCACACAACACATACCGTCTATTTTGACTTACTACTCATTAGATATTCATACACATTCAATCACTGTTGGCATGCTGAAGGGAGGCTGAGCTGCCAGTCAGAGGAACAGTGGCTTACTTTAGCAGTGGCTTCCTTGATGGACAGATTCAATGCCTGTTCCTGCTCCTGGAGCCTGCAATGAGAAAATCAAAATGTTGCAGTGCAGCATAAAAACTAATTTCTTGTGATTTCTTCTTCACTTGAGGGCTTTTTTTTTTTGGATCTACTCATTTGGCTGCTCAACACAGAATGGTTTATCCACTGTCAAGAGAATTACTGAGTGCGTTATAACTTTTATAAAGGGATTTCTTAAAGGTCTCATCCAGTGGATGAGAGCAGAAGAGGAGACACTAGTTATTCACTGATAAGTCTACGTCCTGTAGCAGCAGAAACTTCAACAAAAAGCCTGCGGATAATAGAATAAGAGGTTTGGGGGTTTAAAGTCTGGTTGGATGAAAAAAGTGTGTTTGGACTGATTTTTATTTATTTATTTACCATTTTGTGGTTTGATACAGGAATTATTCTGTGTGCTGAAGGACAAAATTAGGGCTGTAATTAATTAATATTTTCATTGTTTGATCATTTAATTGATTAATATTTTGCTCAATCATTTTGATCATATGTCTTTAGGTCCTCCTTTGTCTGACCAACAGCCCAAAACCCAAAGACGTTCAATTCAAAACAACAAAAGAAGAAAAGCATTTGGAACCAACGTCCATTTTGTTTTTCTGATGTTTTTGCTCAGACTTGCGGTCACCACCTATTGAGCTGAGTGGAGCTGCAGGGTCAGATGATGATAATGATGTGCGGTCTCATCACTATCAACAACGGCTTTCACACAACACAAAGTCATTCGATCCATTGTTATTACAAAAATATTGATCACAGCTGCAAAAAAAAAAAAAAAACTGCAATAGGTGATGTTTTTTTTGTCCTTTGGGGGAAACAGAAACAACCTGCAGTTTATATGGCAAACCAGCAGATACAGAGCACTATCATTCAATTTGGAGTCGTGTTCCTGGCGCCTACCTGGTGGATGTAAGTCCACTATGTTCACCATCTAGTCTTTAACTGTGTCAGCTAACAGTGAGTTTTTAGAGCTGCCTGCTGAGAACGACATCAGGGCAGCTGTGAGAGTGACTCAGAGCAGGAAAGCTGTGAGCTGAAACTCACTGTAAAGATGAGGCGAGCTGCAGATTCAGGTGATAGGTTCATCGCTGCCGGTTGATTTTCTGTCAGTCAGCTGATCCAGCCATTAAATTGGTTTAGCTCTGGTAAGGATTAAGCATCCTTGGTGACAAACCCAACATTTTTGGGATCGAATACCCCTCAACAGAACAAAGTCTTATTGTAAAGAAGCATCATCCACCAGGTCCAGTTTATAGTGACAGGTAACAGCCAGGTCCCGCCTGTTCTTCATTCTCCAGTAACTCCTCCAGTTTAGACGTTTACTACGTCTTCAAGACAATAATCCGGCCCATTATTTTTAATTTCTAAGTATAAAATGTCATATAAGGACATGAAAAATGACTCTTTAAAAAAAAAAAAAAAACACTTTTTAAAAATCACATTGCAATTATTAAAGCTCACTAAGGGCAGCCGAGCTGAAAATAAGACTGCGAGATGATTTGTTGCTTGGTCACAGCTTAAATCTGTCATTTCAGTTTAACCTGTAACGTTTTTACTTGACTGAGAGCTTTTATTATTCCTACAATAATAACGGCAGCCTTTAAAGCAGCCTCTATCATAACCATGATAAAATATTGATGAATGTGTTTTCATCGACCGGCTCATTAGATTTAACTGTCCAGATGAATACTGCAGATATCAAGGGTAAATGTCGTATTACGGTAGGAATGTTAGTGCTGTATGTAAACATGCAGACAGGACAAACCATTAAGGTCACATTATTTGTTGACAGAGATATGAATCAATTACTAGATGGGGGAGAGAGAGAGAGTATGAAATCCATTATGCACAACACAGTCACCTTGAGAACCGTCCCAGTCGCCCCGTATCGTAAAAATCAGTTTGCCCTTTACATGTTATTCAAACGGATGTTCAGGGTGAGTCAGACTAAGATGTTGTCTCTGAACATCAGCGTTACAACATCCTCTTTTTTTTTTTTTTTTAGGGCTGCAGCTCTTACAGATAGTGTCGATTTCTTTTATCCAGTAACCGGAGGAAAATACACTTTGATATGAGAAAGAAAAGCCCCGTGTTATTTGGGAAGGGAACTGCAACACAATCATCATGATGACCCAAAGCGCGCCACCCGGAGATGTGCAGCTGAATATCCAATCTGGGGCCGCAATTTTCAATCAGCAGCAAGAAGAAATGCGTTCCAGTCGGGGTGAGAAATGTCAGATATCAAATTATGCCAGTGATGGTGGGTCACGCCACCGAGAAGGCGATAAGTACAATTTACATGTCTTTCTAACGAGTGGCAAGACAGAGAGGCTTTCCACAGTGCTCCCTCGCAAGCTATTAACTTCAGAGGATATGATGCAAAGTAATCATTTGCATCTGAGAAAAACCATTAAAATTCAAAGCAGGTTCAAGCAGGTGTGAGGGAAGAGGGAAGAGGACTGGGGGCACAGGGGATGCGAGGGATGAAGAAAAAGTTGTTGTGGCTGCTTGATACATCCTGTCTGAATACGAAAACAAACAAGTTGTTCTTCGTTAAGTCTTACAAATCAGTGCATTACATGACATTCAGTTGGGAGGCGCTTTTGTCGAGACAGACCTACAGTAAATGCTTTCAACCTCCATGGGAACAAAAGCTAGATGTAAAAAAAGAAAAAAAATCCACCCAAACATCCAAAAGTCTGTGCAATTTGAATGATCTTTTGTGTGAACATACTGTACATCCAGTATGTGTCTTCCATGCAGTTATTTGTGATGTTTTTGGCTGAAACATGACTCCTGGCACGAAACAAGACGGTCCTGCTGTAAGACTGATTCAGAATGTCACTTTGTTTGTCAGAGGATTAATGAAGCTGGGAGAAAAAAGATTTAGTGAAACACATCTGCACTGACACATCCTCCTCGAAACCAGCTAATTTAATGATAAGAAAATACGTGACATGATACAGGGAGAAACATTCATGAACTGATGACTGCTGTAGCGTCACTCCTCGCTCACAGCTCTCTAGCAGCCCCACCTGGTGACGAGTGGTACTGCAGGAACTGTCACGCATGTTCACTGCATGATGGGGGGGGGGGGGGTGTTCAGCTTGTGTTAACTTCTCACTGGGGCAACAGGGACTTCACTGTTAAAATATCGGCCACGCCTCGACCAGGAGAACACATATTTTGCGTTTTCCATATGATGTAATATATCAATACCACAAAATGTATGATGAACAATATATAAAAAATAATAAACAACTTTCTGGCTCAACCAATCAGAAATTGACTCCAGTGACCGTCACACAAAGGTGTAAGATGCAGTTGTATTAAGTGTGTTTCTTCATAGAAGACTCCACAGTGCAGTTTGACATTTCGATTTTCCACATGCATTTACACATGTTCTCCACTACGCTGCAGAGCAGGAGCACACACGGCAAAGGTCACTAATATGTTCAGAGATCTGTAGTAAATCTGTCATGATATACCACTACTGACACTATCTGTGATATTTTAAAAAATAAATATTGATATTGTGTTCAAAATCTACATATGATAACATTGTGAGGGCAGATGTTGAGGGCAGATGTTGGGCCTTGTGGATCTAATGTTTCATCTGGTTTCCTTTTCACTGTCCATTAAATGCACACTCCTATTTGAGTCTAATTCATTTTCCAGACGAAACACCCAATAAACAAATTAAAGATGAATTTGACAGATTGCATTTTTTTTTTTCAAATTTTCTATAGAAGTCATGATAATATCATTATCTTGAATCCTTTTGGCCACGATAATCATGTAGTGAAAAACTGATATTATGACAGCCCTAGTTTGCTCATTGGGATTTAACTCTCTTTGTGCAGGTGATCACATAATTATGGAATGGGTAAATGTACCTGAGCAGCCAGTCCTGTGCCAGGTAACAGCAGGTTTGATTCAATAATTAACTTTCAGCTTTTTAGAAAGCCTAAAATTTCATTATTAGTAACAAAAACAGACTCATCTGAATCTGAAAATGTCTCATGCAATCATCCTGATGGACATTTTTACAACACATTATGACAAACTTTGGTATGAGCCTATATATCTTTATGTGCAGCTAGTAGTTATGCAAGCATGTAATCAAGTACTCAGCGTGCACCTGCAAGTCTATGACACATTTGTCCAATTCAACACTCATGTAAAGGAAGTGTTTCGGTGTAATAAGAAACTAGTAAATGATATTGCATGCATGTGATGCTGACCTGAGCATGGAAGATGGCGGTGAGACAGAGATCTGCATGCGGTTTTCGGAGGTGACGAGGTCCTGCATGGTCCGGCTGATGTCGCGGAGCTGGGCAACGGTGCAGCTCCTCAGCACGGAGCCCTCCAGCTCCTCAGCCTCCACCTGCTGCTCCTCCTGCTGGATCTGCTGCTCCAGGCATCGACTGCGGTCCCTCAGCTCCGCCAGCCTCTGCTGCAGCTCGGCTATCTCCTCCTGCAGAAGGTTTCAACACTTTCACTTTTGATCCTGGAGTTCATTTCAGGTTTTATTCATCAGTTTGAGTTTTTCTTCTCCTCTCTGTGTGTGTTGGCATAACATTGTTCTGTTTTTATAGAGCTAATTGGGATCCTTATAAATTAACTGAAATGAAATAGCAGCACTTTAATTATCTAAACGATTACATTCAGCACTACGTTCAAGTACATAAATAAATGAGCATTTATCAGTACTATTATGTGGCAATATAAGTTTTGTATTATAAGTAGGAATCATTAGGTACTTGACTATTAAGCCACTTTAAGTTTTATATTAATGACCACTCTGGCTATTTTAGAAATGTCCTTCATGTGAAGAAGGAAAATGCAGTGATAAAGGCAGAGTACAAGAAACAGGCTAGAGACACACACACGTGACACAAAGTGCCAGAAATGACCACTGAGAGCTTTCATGACATAACACGAGCTGAATTTACCTCCACCATCCCTTTCTCTCGGATGAGACGATCTCTTCGATGCAGCGGTCCCTGCAGTGAGTCTGTCCGCTCCCCCGCATCAGGCTCTGCGCCCTCCCTGACAACCAGCCACAAAAACACACAGTCACTGGTGCTGCTATTTTTAATCATGACATTACTAAACCGTATTTATTAAACCTTTCATCCACATTTCGGGGGCCTTTTGGATTTAATGTACCATTATAACAACAGTTTTTTTGAGCCAGTCTATTAATGTTTTTCTCTTTCTCCAACTCACAGACTCTATTTAACAAAGCTGACCCCTTCATCTCTTCATGTTTTCCTGTTTTTTTTACTGTTGTAAAAACTGGGACAGAGACACAGGTATGTGCAGAAAACCCAGTAACACAGCACTGCTGCATGAGCTTGCAGTTACAGTACATTTGTTCAGGATGCCCTCAGGAGGGACCCCACCTGATTCCCTTCCTGTTACAGGAGCTATTTTTGACATACCTCTGTCTCCGCTCTGTCCTGCAACATTACAATGGAGGAAAGAATGGGCCAATTCAGAACCATTTATATTACATTATTGGATCAATTTAAGGTAGAGCTGCAGCAATTAGTCAATTAATCATTTTAGCAACCAACAGAAAATTAACTGGCAAATATTTTGATAATCAATTAATGGTCTTAATATTTTCTTTTAATCAAAAATGCCAACGATTGACTGGGTGCAGCTTCTCAGATGTGAAGAGTAAATTGGACATCATTGATTATTTTATATACTGTGGTGTAGCTTATGAATTTATCCCCTGGGATCATTGGGACCTTATCTTAAGCTATTTTAAAACATCATAATTAATTTGTTGATTATATTTTTGTTTTATTAATCTGAAGCTGCAAAATAAATAGTGACTAAAGTTGTAACATAAATGAAGTGGAGGAAAAAGAATAATGTTTGCCTCTGAACTGTAGTGCAGTAGAAGTATACGGTAAGAGTACCTCAAAAACTACACTTGAGTGAAAGTTCATAGTTACTTTCCACCACAGTTAAATATTAAACTGAACTGTGATTCTCTACATTAACACCGACCGACATTAACAAGAGTCTGATGATCCAACCATTTTGTCATGATGTTCCTTTCTTCTTGGTGTGTGTCCAGTCAGTGTGAGTCTGCATTAACAATGCATCATGGATCATTGTTGTCATACTGTTGTGTGACTGACCTGCGCTGAGTGCAGTCTGCCCTCTGGAGGGCGCTGTGCACCACCTGTGTGAGGCGCTCCAGGAACAGAGCCACGCTGGGCTGTCTGGAGGGTAAACCCAGCTGCAGAGCTCCTCGCTCCCTGCACAACTCCTCCAGCTTTTTCCCAAAACGCTCGGCTGAAAACACACACACACACACACACTCTGATTAACATGCATATACAAAAAACATACAGTCAATAGCAACCAGGTCCAAGTCAGAAAGTCGATATAGAAACTTCTCCATACCGCTGTGTTGTGACTATACACAAAGCAATTTACCGTGTCGGCCGTAACATTTATGTAGCCTGCATTCGCTGAAATAACATGAGTACACGTATCATTCCTTATTCAATTAGCACATTAACTCTAACCAGAGAGCAAACTGAAAGAACAAGACATCATTCATTCATATCATTAACATCTTTTGACTCCTTCATTTCTTGACCTATAAACACACATGTAAGATGTTGAATCATCCCTCTCTGTTGACTTCATGGTTGGAGCTAAAAAATGATTAACATCAAAGGGTGAAACATCCAGATCGTGGTCAGCAAGGAAATCTAATCAACTGTCTTTTTTTCTTGTTTACAACCTTTCTTGGAAAGCTGTTCTTGAGCTTTTTGAGCTTCCTGCCGACAGAAAATCAGAAAAATGAAGTTAATGTGGAACAACTGGCACAGTTTAAAACGCCGGAGAGGGGTTTGTGATGCACAATATCAAAAGGCAAACAGAAAACCTGACAAGACATACTGACCCAAATACTCAATGCACAAAAATAGTTCAAGGTCTGCAGGACCCTGACAACAGATGTTGTTTTTTTATTTTCGTCACAAGGGCCAAGAAATGGGTCAGAAAACAGTTTTCTCCTGAAAATAAACTTTCCTCACTGGAAAAAATATTCAGGTCAAGCAGGAACTGAAATAAGTGCAGGTTCTCCTGGACACGGATGAAAAGGGAGTCCGGATTTAATTTGTTAGGATTGAGGAGTCTCTGCTTCTTTTCCATTCAGTCTTCAAAGTTAAAACATCAAATGCTGAGTGTGAATGTTGAAACATGAATCACAAAGCCCAAGAAGCCCAAGGTTTTTCTCATGAATAAATGTGGAATTGGTTTCAGCTTTACTTACTCTCTGTGCAACATTCATTGGTTTTTGGTGTTGAATTGGACTTCGCTGACTGATCTGATGAGTTTATCACTTTCAAGTACAGACACACAGACTCTGACTCAACTGTCAAACTAACCCTCAAAACCAAAACAATAATTATTTTATGTGTGTAATCTTCCGGTAACAGACACCATGCACACATAAGCCAAAAATACATGACTGGGACGTTTCAGTTAACGGCACTAAACTCTCTGCTCTGAGTTCGATGTCATTTACATGTCAGAGTCAGTAAACAACAAACCATTTCTTCTGCACTAATTAATGCGTGGCCCTCTGCCCTCACGTGCTTTATCACTCATTTCAGTATGATGCAGAACTAATCGAGTTAGCAAGAAATCCAATAAAGGAAACTGGGTGACTTGTGCATCTTCACTCATTAAACACAAATGTCAAATCCTGACTCAACATGGCAGTGAAACGTCGATGTAAATGAGGACTAGATTCTCACAGAGTTGCCATATGAAAAGCTGCTACAGCTTCTTGACCACGCAAACAGTTCATCTTCACTTTGTCCTGTCCTCCGTCCAAGCATGTAATACAACATATAACATGTGAGAATTGTTCTTGATTTGGATCGAAATAATTTATTCAACAAATTAAGTTTGTAAAAAAAAATATCAAAAGAAAGGAAAACATGGAAGGAATTCAATTTACTGTGGTTCAAAGCTAGCACTCTTCAATCCGTCCACGGCGACAGTATCTCATCCAAATCTGAAATGACCTACTTATTGAACCAATGGCTCAGCTGAAAGTCTTAGTTCACCTGCGTCATAGTCATCATCCAAAATGGCCTTCTGCTGGAGTCTCTGCAGCTTCAACATCATGGACTCAATCTGAGAGGAAGACACAATGGACAGAAGACAGATCAGATTACCTAACAGTCCAAAGGTCAATGCTCTTTAAACAGACGCCGCAGGCCAAAAAGTGTGGGTGCAATGACCGTCATTTCAAAAGGGACACCAGGTCAGCCAGTTGAGGACTGGGTATGAACCTCATCATATAAAGTATAAGGTCCAGGATAATGTATATGGGTTGTAATATAATGTGTGGCTGTTCTACCCTTTTTATTCTTTAATTACATAACAAGAAAAAGGTTGTTAACAGCATTTTTTTCCAAACTTCAATCTTGTTTCCTAGTACAGCACCCTGCAGTCACCTAGTATTTAAAGGGGTATCATTTATTTCTCCTTTCCTCTAAAATGCCAAGTAGTTCTTCCACTGTACCTACATTTAAGTATCAGTAGGAACCAGTAAGTATTTTATTGGTACCTGGTTCAGACAACAAAATTATACTGTAAATCAGGGCTGTATCATAAAGTATTTATAATAGTAGTAATTGCATTCATTTTTTGGGTACATTTCTCCAGTCTTTTATTCTTTTAGTCTTAAACACTGGGTGGTTTTACTTCATCTATGTTAGATGAGAAGGGCTGATGCCACAGATGTCCACTACAGTGGTATCAGTCTCAAGTATCAAGTTCATGGTAAGGACATGTAGAGTTTATGCACTAAAAGGACAAATTCTTCCGCCCATCCCACCATAAAAGTATCAAATGGATAGGAAACAGAGACAAAGGATCCTTCTTATTACCACATCAGAGATTTGTATGACCAGCTCATGGGTCAAAGGGTCCTTCAACAGGATCAGCCACATGGTCACAAGGCAAAATGGGAGTAAAATCTCTGTTTTGTAACAATAAGACTTTATGTGTGTATGTGATTGTTGTAGAAAAGTTAACAACAAAGGGAGTCTCACACATGCAGACACACACACACACACACACACACACACACACACACACACAAACTAGTGTTTCCCCCGTCTCTTTCCTCTTTAGATAACACAATCAGAAATCACAAGTCACATTCCATTCTCGAGTAGAAACATCACTTTCCTCTTTTGAAACACACATCTCAAATAATATAAAATTAGTAATATAAAACATGTAAATTAGTTCAGTCCCCTGATCTATATCATGTTGATGGTCAGAAGTTCGTGATGTAAATCTTGTTTGAGGCAATATGTGACAACACTGCCAGGATCCTCCATACAAGATAACAAACATTCAAAATGGTCACTATTATTATAATCAAAGGACTGCTCTGTAATCCACAATTATGTCTTATAAGTGCTAGTATCCATTTATTATGTTGTCTGATCAATTAACCACCATATTTTCAATGATGTACTAGTATGAAATCCACATTTGTCTTATTCCTTTCTCTCATTATTAGCGCCATTAGGTAGGGAGAGAGAGAGAGAGAGAGAGGATGACATGCGGCAAAGGATTGCTTTTAGGCTTTGTGCCATGCTGCTGTTTTGCGCTTATTTGTACATCTTTTATGCTACAAGCCAAGTCAATACCAAATGAATCAAAAGGTCAAAGTATCTCATAATGTTTGATAAAATTTTAATCATTATTAAAACATGTTTTGAAGGTTTTTGACTCATCTGGACAACTCCAATCTCCTCCTAAGTCTCTCCTTTAAGTCTCGTAATTAGTGCTTTATTTTGCATCAACTGAACCAGCAGACAACACTATCTGCCCCTGACCGCCTACAAACTGCCAAGCTGAGAGAGCAGACGGAGCCAGTTGCCCGGTAACTACACCTCATCTCCAGGGAAACCACCCCAGAGTCGGGCGTGAAGAAATCCCCAGCTTTCAACACCAACAACTGCAGGTTCCAACCAGGAAAATCTCAAGCTACAGCGCGACTCACAGCAGGTGCGACTCCCTTTTCTGCTCATGACTGCATTGATGTTGAGATAAAATAATATTTTAATCATTAAATTTCATTAGTAGACATCTCAGTATCAATTAGTCATATAGCCATATAGTAATTAACCAAATCCTATTCTCTCCCACCATTGCTCGATTCATGACAGTTTATTTTATCAGCTGTTGATTAAAGCTGTTTTTTGCTCCACTTTTCATCTTGATTATTATCAGACATTGCATTTACTGTGTATTAGTTGTTTGTTGTTGTCCTGTTTTGTCCCTTTGAAGTAGAATCGAGAGATCACAGCCTCTGATATTAGATCCTATTGATTGGATTTATTAGATTAAATAATTAATGTATTAATTATTACCCCTGGAGATGGGAGGTGGTTCCCTAATTAACAAGGATTTGTCATTTTTAAAAAGAGGCTTTTGATGATATACTGCACTCATGTCTGATGCTAAATGTTATGCCATACAACCAGCAGGCGTTAGCTTAGATTAGCACAAAGACTCAAAACAAGAGGAAACTGTAAATGTCTGTCTTGTACCAAGTAAACAAACAACATATAACATGTTAATTTGTGAGATTTAGATTTAGTCATTCAGCTGGTTGGTGGATTTTGTCACCTTTGTCTTTCTTGTTTTCTTTAAAGAGGACATCTTAATGTGTTTTGGCCTCAGTCTTGGTTCTGAACCTTGTCTTGAAATTGACTTAGAGCCAATTACCGCGGTTGTGACCTCAGCCCTGCTTTTCATGCTCACATCAGGAGTCTATCATACCCACCTTGGTGTGAGTGCGGTTGTTTTGGAGGCAGTCCTGCAGCACGACCTCGTACCTCTTCACCAGGTTGTCCCAGCCTTGGTCGGAGGCGGGTGTGGCACTCTCATAGCCGGAGGTGACAGAGGAGGCCGAGGCTGTGTCCGAGTCCACAGACAGTGAGGAGGTGATCTCTATGTCCAGAGATTGGGAGTCACAGTCAGGCAGGTCAGACGTGACCTCGCTGTCACCGCACAGACATTCCCGCCAAAACTTCCCGCTTAATGACAGCTCTTCTCTCTCTGCCTGGCTGCCCTGGACAGGAGTTGAATGCTTTGAGACATCAGTGGGTAAGGTTGCTGGTTTTGTTTGAGGCGAGCTAGGTGCTTTAGTTGATTGATTAAGTGGTTCTGGTTCGTGCGCTGGTGTAGCAGTGGTTGTGTCTGTCGTCTGGCTGGAGTTGAGCGACTGCTGGATGAAACTGAAGCTGGAGTTAAAGGAGTCCTGCGGTGAGGACTGTAGTGGTCTTAACCTGAGTTCACTCTGTGGCAGTGAGGACAAACCCTGATGGCTGGATGTACTGTTAACAGCACTGCGGCCCACATGAGGAAGAGGATGGGTAACAGAGCAGATGACGCTTTTACTCTTCCAAGAGCTACATGTGAGTTTATCAGGCTGCGTCTGATTTATTGAGGACACTGTGACAGCAGGTGTTCGACTCATCCTCTGAGTGCTGGTTGCCTCAGTGATGTCAGTGTGACGTCCAGATTTTCCGTTCCTCATGCAAGTGGTCCTCCCTTCCTCGTCCACCTCCTCCTCCTCCTCCTCCTCCTCCTCCTCCTGTCCATAAGTAGTGCTCTGTAGTCTAGACTGCTCTCCTCTCATGTATCCCGGTCGTCGGTGTAGCTTCTTACGGCCGCAGCTGCCAGCTGTCCCCGATGCTCTGCCACCTGTCAATACAGAGATTAACCATTAAGCTGGGCAACACGGTCATGAAGAAGATAAAGAGTGAGCTCATAGAGCTGGCAGGATTACCTGTGCAATCATGAGCTACATCAGGAACATGTTATGCTAAATGTGCCGATCACACCAGAATGTGAAAACACCGAATCATTAATACTCTCAGTGTGATATAACCAAACTAAAAAGATTTCCACCCAGTCCCACCCCTCTGCCCTTCAGGCTAGCATCTCATTGCTAACTGAATGAAAGAAATAAAAACTTGGGCAGCTGTGTGACATTTCCCAGGGTTCTGCTCCAGCTGTTGGGAAATACCAAAGCCACACAGTAATTTTGAGTTAAGACACGCCTCTCAGTTGAAGAGTGGACTGAAAGAACCATACATTTGAATTTGTTTATAATTGAAAACACAGCCGTATCACCGGAGACTAGTTCTCAGACCACGTGGCAGCCGATCTGGGGGTTTGCAGGCTTTGTAGGAGTGGGGTGGAAGTAATGTTGAATGGGGATTAATGGACCTAAACAGATCTGCAGTGATGCCAGCAAAGCTATCAAGATTCAGATTGGCAAGAATTATTCAGACAACGCTATAGCAAGTTCTAATTTTGTGGGGCTGCTATGTTTGACATATTTAATGACACGTATAAAGCTACAGTATGTAACCTTTTTCAGATATTTTTTTTTAGTTGAAATATGCTCCAGAGCATATCTGAATGTGGGGAGGTGCAGTCAAAGAGGCTTAAATCATTAACAATGAGTTGAAACATGCTAAACTGCTTCATTGGCCTGAGTGGGAACTGCAGAGTCAGGTGATAATTCTCCTTGTGATTATCAGCAGCTCCTTTCACATACATACATGTAGTCATTTGATTCATTCTTAACAGAATTATTGATTAGTGCTGCTTTAAATACCAGATGGATGAAACCAATATGTGCTGAAGCCTATCTTTTGTGTCAAGTAACTCTGGCAGTTTGGGAAAAGTTTAACTTGCATTTGTTTGGCAGGAACTCATGTTAAGTTTTCCCAGTGTTGTTACTGGATGCTGGCATTGAATTGTTTTATATGAAGATGGGCGGCAGGTTTTGTTGTGGGCATTACAGAAACAGAAACACAGGCCAACCCGAAAATTGAGAAGTGAGAGAACATCAGTGTAAACAGTATCGGGTCTGAGAGTGGAGCAGGGTGATAAAGACCAGTTTGTGTTCAGTGCTGGGCACCTGCTGCAGCTCCACATGATTAATACATACGATGTGTAGGATCCAGAGACGGAGACAGGCTGAAATGTGGGGAATCAACAGCCTCTTTGTGTACAGCTGTGCTCTTCCCTCTTTCACTTTTGGCTCTCAATTTTCTCTTCCCACTCGCACACACACTAAAGACACACAGAAACACACTGACACTTGTGTACTGAAAACACTGGGAGCAGTCATATCACTGTCATTGTAAAACCCTTTAAGATATTTTTAACACCAATTTTTCATTAATAAAAATCTGTATATAAAAAACAAGCTATTGCACTGCTATCTACTTCATAATGAACATTTACTTGATTTCCACACATTTTTTTTTCTTCTGTCTGCAGCTGTATGTCAAGACAGGACCACAGGGCATTGAACAAACCATGACCACTACAAAGCAACCACGGCCCCCAGCTCAATCCCCCATGACCTCCAGTGATGTCACTACTAAACCATCCCATGTGACCAGAGAGGAAGAGGCACAGAAAGACAGCACTTAAGGAGGAGTTGGGATGTTAGGCTGACTGGAAGCCAGGATTTGGAGTGAGAGTAACACAGGGGTGTTCCCATTGTACCCAGGCTGTGTATGTATGTGTGTGCAGAGCAGATAGTAAAAGCCCTCTGTCCACTGGGACCACCACACTAAAGCTCAGGTTACATACAGATCCATTAGTGTTTCTTTGCAGACGTGGCCATTGTTCCATAACCAATTTAAGAAACCCAACACTCTCTGTAAGGTACCAAATACAACCGCACACTGTCCACCATCTGGTGTGGTCAACATATAATGTAGCGGCCACTCCAGAGAGTCAAAGAGCCCAGGATCTGAGAGGAGAAGGACCCGCTGACAGAGTGTCACTGTATCTTCGCTATGCTTCGATTACACAAAGACGGCTCTTCCCAGTAAAGGGGAAGGAAATGCCTCGGGTCCATTGTGTGTGTGCATCGGTGTGTATGTGTTTGTGTGTGCTGAAGGGCATCTACATCATGGCTGAAGCCCTACAGGCATATGTCATTTGCTGCTTCCTGTCAGGCTTTGTGCTGAAATAGTTTGCCAGGAATTCCGGCAGAAAACACAAATAAGCAAAAGGAGACCTGAAGTGGTTCAGCACTGAGGGCCAAATGATCCCACTGAAACAATGAAGCAGCTTTCTCCATCTAACTTGTTGCTAACGTTTAAGAACAGCTGCCCAAAGTCTGTGAAAATTAAGCGTCTCAGCCAGAAGAGGCAAGATTATTTACCTTGGAAGATTAAAGAGGCCCTTAGGTTCAACACTGCATCCCATTGGTCGCTGCAAGCGTGTCAGCCAAAGAGTGAAGGAATGCAGAGGATCTCATAAAAACACAAACGTTTGAGGAACAACCTCAGCTCCCTCACACACACACACACACACACACACACACACACACACACACACACACACACACACACACACCACACACTGCATGTCAGCAGCCTCAATAGAAGCACCTCACCACTTGTGACCAACCAGGATATCAGGAATAGAGAAGTGAAAGTCAGCGATGAGTGTTTAAAAAGTGTGTTTCTTTTTCCTTTTGACCATAAATATGACAAGTGGTGATCTAAATGTGAGTACTAACTACCTATCTATCTATCTATCTATCTATCTATCTATCTATCTATCTATCTATCTATCTGACAACAAGCCTATGTTGGTTGACAGGAAACGTAACCATAATGTATGGCGTTACATCTCTGCTCTTGTGACTGTTGTAGGAAAGCAGCTCCACACTTCCTGAATGACCACATGAGGATCATAAACCAGCTGAATGTGGGGGAGCTCGTGTTGTGGAGGTTCAGTACTGAAACTGTGAACCAAAAGTAATGTCTCACAGTATTCAAATGGTTTTAAGCAGTATTTCCTACAAACAACCTGTACTTAACCTATTGATCATTTCAGTAATGGAGTAATTTTGTTTAGTGAAAATGTCACAAATGTCAGAAAATAAGTGAAAATGTGACTCATTTCTAAGTCAAACGAAAATACAAGCTAGTCCACACACACACACACACACACACACACACACACACACACACAATACACTTAAGGCAGAAAGCTGACAATCACGTTTCCAAAGTGATGTGCGTCTGAAAGGTTCTTCAGATTTAACATGACCAGCTGCCACGTTTAGGCCTCCAGCCAATAACTATACCCACAGTAAACAGCCTGACTGCCTGTTCTAAAGAAAAAAACATATATGTGCCAATTTTGGAAAATGTAAAACCTATCAGCATCATATCTGAACAGATGTTTGTGAAATATGCAAGTTAGTTGTGCAAGACAAAAGCACGTCAGCAAAACTCTTATGGCCGCATTGTACTTTCAGAGGAAAGAGGTCTTCAAGTATTTCACAAGTATTTAGTCACTTTCAATTCACCACTCATCATCAGTCATCCAAGTGGCTGACTGGTAAGCAGCCTTTGACCTCTGTGACCTGAAAGGCAGGGAACCTTCCCAGACATGGGAGCATCCCAGTGCTCAGCAGCATGTTGACTTGCACCTCTTGTTTTGGATGAGGACTCTTTACAGTATTTAGACCCACTGCACACTGTCATGTAAGGACCCTCCTCTGATGCTGTTGTATATATTTTCCCTCTGTGTACTCTCATCATCAGTGACTTAGCCCTTGTTTTTCTGACCTAATTAAACTGTGCAGCTCCTGATGAAAATTTAAAACCACCTTCATGATCAGCATTTTGTAAGATCTACAGATCATTGTTTGATTAACGTGAAGAAACAGCAGATAGTTTGAAAAGCATTATATAAATATAGATTTTTCTTTTTACCTTCTTTGACCTCGCAGTGGTGAAGTAGAGAGTTATTGTGACAATCCAGCCCCATCAGTCCAGCAAACATCTTCCCATGAATAAAATGCTGTTTGTAGCCAGAAGTCAGACGATGTCAGATCAGATCCCGGTTCTGCATGAAGTTACACCGACCATGTTTTAGGAGAAATGGAGCCAGGCAATAGGACTGATCTCATTTCCGTTGTGGAAAAGTGACTCCAGACTGTTATTTTTTTTCCCCACCCGCTTAGGAACAACGTGTGAAACCGGCTTTTACGCGCGCTCCCGCGTCCATCATAAACATTTCCTAATGAAACAAGTATCGATCTTTGTCCATCACATTCTTACATTTCTCCTCTGTGGCAAACCTGCGGCTTCAGTTGCGCTCGAACAGACGGTCCGGAGAGAAAAGATGGTCTTCATGTCATTTTTGTTGTTGACATATTGAACACGGAAAAAAAACATACGGTTGTTCAGGGTGATGACTGAAGTTAGAGCCGAGATAAATCTGTGCCTCATCGATCAGTTGATCAGTAATCCGTTATTCGCTGCGCCCCTGAGTCGTGCGTCGTGTTGGAGCAACGTGAGCAGCTCCTACGTGTTCAGGAATTTGACTCCAGACTCCTTCAGACCGCCTCATAACCACAGCAGGCTGTCTCAGAGAGCTGCAGGACACATCACCGGATTAAACTGCTGCTGTTGCATATGCACGCCTTATTTTAGGACCATTGTGATTTCAGCGCTGTTGGTGCAAGAGAAAATGGGAATTATGAGAGAAAAAAAATCAAGAAAAATAAAACAAACATGGTGTCCGACAGCCAATAACTACCAATAAAGTTGCATTTTAGTGAGATTTAAAGCTCAAATGCACACGCAAAATTGAATTTAGTGATAAATGACTAAAGGTCCCATACTTTACACTTTACATTGGTTTTATTTGAAGTTTTGATCCATAAGAAGATATATTTATGGTTTTAAGAACCAAAACCCATCTCAGAAGGCTCTGAGCCTCTCTTCTGATTGGCTGGCTGTTTTCTGAGTGATCAAATAAAAATTTAGCAGATTTCAGGTAAACACACAAAAGAAACCAAGTGCTGCAACGTTGAGGTGGGTCCAGGTGGGCGGGGCTTGGGCGTTTGATACTTTCACAGTATTAATAAAGAACCTAGACCTGCTTTATGGTTAAAAAAAAAAAAGACATGAACATGTCACTATATACAATATGGGACCTTTAAAGGTGTAAAGATAATTTCTGGAGCTTTAATGAATTCAACATTACGTTCATAAAATATCCATATAAATGAAACAGTTCATTTGAACACTAGCAACACATATGTCCCGGCACTGTTGACACTATGTTGGCAGACTAAGACTAATTAAATATGTAGGTCAAATTACTCCTTGTGTGCAGGAAAGTAGTTTAAAGGCATCTTTGCAGTGTTAGACCCTCCTAACACATCCTTATAGTCCTCTTTGTTTAAGCAGTGAGGGGGTGCATGAGAAGAGACCCCACATAGAACTGAGTCTTTTCATGCTCCTTCCAAATGGCCCATTCATTCAGCTTGGCTGAGCTGCAGACTGATGGACAAGACTCAGTGATGAAAAGCTCAGTTCAGTCGACACAGTGAGTGCAGACCCTACTTGCTCAGGCTACATGACGGAGAATGAAAGAGCTGTGTGGCAGAAGGGATAAAATCCACTGCCTCACTTGCACAGCAGAGTGAGATCACCTGCACAGTATTAAAGATTAGAAGCTCTTAATGTCCTTTAGCAAACAGATCAGCTAACTGCCGGTCACAGGACAACAACTCAGGGCTGCAGCATGTTTCCTCATGCTTCATAATTCACACTGCTGGCTTTCAGCAGACTTCCAGGTTGTAACTGGTCTATTTTTCTCCAAAGAAAACACAGCTCATGGAAATTTCAATTATTTTTACTTCATTTTTAGTTCTCCATTCTATAGACTCTATCTTTTCTGTGCAGTTTTCATTCCCTGGTGCATATGGCATGTCAGAATGACACTTGGCAACAATCAGTGATGATGATGACGGCAATGATGACGATAATGATGATCATCATCATAATGATGATGATAATGATGATGCACCAGATTTTAGGATTACCTCTTTGACATTGCAGCTGTAGCTTCCCTTTTAGTTTTGTCACATTTATCTTTCAAACTTTCAATCAGATTTGTGATGACATGTTTGTACTTGTACAGAGAAACAAGGGGCAGACAATGAACAGTCTATGTAAGAAATGTGAGCATGGCATCAGAAAATAACACATAAGACATATTGACAGATATTTATATATATGTAAAGATAAATATATAATATACATAAATACTTTTCTTTTTTAAGTGAAGTCATCACTTGAAAACACATGAATTTTCCTGCTGTGATATTGTCTAAACATTTATTGTCAAAAGGTTTGTTCATGCTTCAGTGCTTTTAAGATACTGGTTCAGACCAAGAACAGTAGGTTTCACCATGTAATCATCCACCATGATTCTACGCTCAATCTATCGTTTAATTCATCCATAGCTGCACAATGGATTGAGTGTCTACTTTCACCAGAAGATGTCAGACTTCACACAGATATAGGTTTGGGGTTTGGTTCCATATATTCCTTTTGTTAGGTTATTTTTTATTGATTATAGTGTTTTTTTTGTGGGGTTTTTTTTGTTTGTTTTCAGTTTGTGCAGGTCAGCAGGGTTAACTGCCTCCTCTACATTATTCCTGCTGATATCTACATATTGTTGACCTTCACAGGACACCAAATGATGTGAATATCTATTTAAAGCAGAAATGCATCTTGTTTTGCATGCATTGCATTCACTAAACAGTAATATTTTGACGGCCACGTGTTCATGTTGCAGTTCTCTGTCTCCAGTATTTTCAACTCAGCTGCGATATAATCAGATATTTAGCTCAGGAGAATTTATTTGCTGTTAAATAAAAACTGTTTATGTACAGTCTCTGTTAAAGGCACCAGTTGCTCTCTGCTCCCACACAACAAGACATGTGATTTACATTTCTATCTTTAAGAAAACAAAAAGCAAAAACCAGTTGTCTTTCTCTCTCAGACTCTCTCATTGAAACTCACCAACTCCTAAAAAACTGACCAAATAAAATTAATTTCATGTGAAACAATCCAGAAAATTAGTTGAAATAAATTTTTTTTTAAAGCATGTATAATGATAATTTACTATACTGTGTTTGATTAATTTCAGATCAGTGTATTTATAGCAGTACATTTCCTCTCATAGAGGACAAGTCAGTACTAATATTTGCCACCAGATGGCACAATTACATAACATTGAAATCCTATGGAAGTCTGTGGAACATCAGGAGCAGTGAAACAATGCAGAATCCCATGTGTGGATAAATAAAAAGCTATGAACCAACAACATAGCAAATACTTTATATTTATACAGAACACAGAATTAGTCACAGGCAGATTGTCACTGAGCACTTTCAGTCAAGGAAGCACCACAGCTGCCGTCAAGGATAGTAACTGGAAAGCCAGCAGAGGCAGTGTTGTTGTGGTTTGAACGATCAGGCTCATAAAACTGACAATAAAATTTTGTTTCCCCAAACATGAATTAGAGTTGCTCTTACTGACTAGGGATTATGCAGGAAGACTGTTTCTCACTGCCTCCAACATCCATCTGGATGGTAATAACTGTCACCATGAGGTGAGGAGGAAGGAGCAGGAATATATCAGCTCTCTGCCAGGAATATTTCCCAGCATGAGCCAAACCTAATTTTGAATTCACGTCATTGCAGCATGGTGAGAATTGTTTAAAGAGCGTAGAATGAGAAGGCAAGGGGTTGCTTGTGTGTGTGTGTGTGTGTGTGTGTGTGCGTGTGCCAGTGGGCCCCGCCAGAGAATAGGCACGTACAATATGTGTATTTGTCACACGTGCCACGTGAGAGCGGAGAGAGAAAAATAAAAATAAACACACACACATTATCAAAGCAGCTCACAGACTGGGAGATCATGGCATATTTGGCACAGAACTTTTATTCATGCAAAACAACTGAAGCCATCTGATTTTTATCAAAGAAAAAAAAAATCCACTGTCTATTGCAACACAAAAACAATTGTTTTTATTGTAATAATAATATCAAAATTAGCAGGCATGTCATGAAACATATCAAACATCTGACAAATCCCATTAAAAATACATACAAACAATAGAACTGGAGCCAAACTAAAGGAGACAATGACACCGCAGAGAACATAAACAATGTTGTTGAAGCAGTGGAGGACTAAACTACTCCTTCCTCTGGGTCGATGAGTGTGGTTCTACTGGAGAACACGTCGGCCAACATGTGTTTGGGGATCTCTGAGCCGCGCACACGCAGGGTGTAGCAAGCGTCCTCCACTTTGCCCAGGCTCTGTCGCAGTGTGTGCAGCTTCTTGGACACCTCGTAGGGGCCCGTGTTTCCAATGTAGGAGAAACCGTCATGGATCTGCCGAAGGAACTGGCTCAGCTGGAAGGGCGTGTCAATGTCGCCGTTGCCCACGCTGCTGATGCACATCCGCATCAGCTCTCCGGTCAGGTCGGCCACGCCGAGCAGATAGTCTGAGGGCGTCACATGGAAGGTCAGGACCTGAGCTCCCAGCGGCAGGGCTTCAGCTGCGCCCTGAGACGAAAACATGACGAGACAGGATATAAAAATCACACGTGAATGTCAGCAAAAGATGTAGATGATGAACACTCTTTGGAGTCATTTTTTCAAAGCTTTTTTTCACAGATTGTGCACATAAATTCTTATCCCAGCAGGCTTTACGCACAGGACCGATGGTGACAACAATATTTACAAGATATGACTGTTACATTTTGCAGCTGTGCTTTTAGAGAGAACAACAACAAATAAGCAATTTAGGTGTTTTCTCAAGCAAGATGATGCTTTTACTACAAAATACTGAGGTTCACACAATTCTGTCTGCATCAGCAGGGACCCAGTATCTCTGAAAATAACAGGCAGAGTGGATAAAATCACATAATGACACATAATGCTTATGCAGTACATAGCACCACCCAACGCTGCCATCACCACTGCTTTGAAAGGAAAAAGGAAAATAATGTAAAATGAATATACAACTAGTTTGACAGTTTTGGGAATATCCTTGTTTCTTATCAAGAAAACAAGGATATTCATTAGATGAAAAGATCAACACCACTCCCATGTCTGTGCACTAAATATGAAGCTACAGATTTTACCTTTGGATAAAGCCAGGCTTCATGCTAAACTAAGCTAAGCGCCTTCTCGCTGTAGCTTAATTTCTAGTGTAGAGACATGAGAGTGTCATCGATCATGCTCAGGGGAAGAAAGCAAAAAAAGTTTCATTCCCAAAATGTTGACATACTTCTTTAAATCTTGTTAAACTTTAGGAAACGAAACATATCAACCACAAAAAAACAGTAAAAAATTAAACTGAGTTGACAAAACAAAGTGCATGCAGCTTAACCCCACCATTGTCATTAAATGTACCTTAGCTCCTACCTTCTCCGCTCTCATGAACACCAGTCTGGCGTTGATCTCCTCCAGGCTGATGAGGCTGCGATGACGGATGTAGTGCAGGAAAGAGATGGCCTCCACATACTCCTGGATCCCTAATGCATGAAATCACATTGAAATGGATCACCACAAGACAATGGCTGTTGAATTTATTTATACTACTCTAAAACGACTACTATCTATAAAAACAAGGCCAACTATGTTTCCAGTGAGCGCAGCACGTAGAGTGTGTATAAACACTACATGGTATCTGCACAGTATAGATCACAGATGTAGATAATGATTCAAATAAAACCTGTTTCCTGTCATGGTCTTTTGATTGAACAACAGTAGCCATTTTTTGGGGTGGGTTGAGATGACCCCTCATTTGTTTTCTGGCCCTGTGTCAACAACAATCAAATAATCACAGGACGGAAGACTTTGTGTCTGAAGTTTACTTTTGGAGCGGCAATTGAACTTCAAAGGGACTCCCTATCTCCCTGCAGCTAACCACAGTGTGCTGCAGAGAGCCGGGAGGAGGATCCGCTTCATCTCCACTTCACTCAGAATAACTTTCACTGCTCTTATTAGATATTTAAGTCCAATCGCACCAGCATTTTTCACATGGACCAAAGCCATTGACGCCATGTTGACCATTTGAACCGCCAGTCCCCCTCCGTATTATTTATCTAACCTTTCTATCTTCCGACCAACCTTTTAGACTTTAAAAGCTTATTTTCTCATTCAGTTTCAGATATTGCAAGTGAAACATTTCTGTAAAAGAAATTCAACGCTGACCAGACACGTGTTTACATTCTTACCAACTGATTGTCAACTGACTCTGTTTTATGTTCGCTGCATGCCAGTGCTATTTTTAGCTCAAAGAAAGAAGTCTGTTTATCAAGCTACCAGCACTGCACCTGGAGTCTGGTCAGTTTTCCCAAGTTTTGTAGCCATGGTAAACAAAGCGAGGTACTGTATGTAACATTCGCTTCTGTGTACAACTAAAGAAACTTAAGGCTGGAAAAAGTTCACTCGGTCACACTGTTACACTCTCCTATGTCAGGCTCCTTCCTGATCAGCACTAAATCATTCATTTGTCATCTACATCACTGAAGGAGCAGTGCAAATGCTTTTTAACGCCCTTAAAAGTAGGATAATAATAATAATAATAATAATAAGCATACATTCTTCTGTGTTTATTTTTATTTTTCCCCGTGCTTGATGTGATGCTGCTGGTCATGATGCCTGAGGAATAGGATGATTGCGCCCATTAGAGACTGCACGTACTTCTGTGCACCAATTAGGATATCTCAATATGTGAGTCAAAGTCTGGTGACTGCTGTCAGGCCACTGGGAACGTGAGCTCAGTTTGTGACTGTTAAAATTCCCCTAAATCACGTGTAAGCGTGTTTTTTTAAAACTTGAAATTCAGTTTTTGCTCATTTAGTCATGATCATATAGAATATATATATTATATAAGATAGAGAAAGATTTAATACCATGTAGTTAGGGATTTTAAATGAGCTGCTTACTAGAGGGACCATATCCTTGAGAAATTCAGTAAATAGTGTAGATCATGTATATTTTATGTTCAAGCCTCAAGCCTTTAATTGGAGGATTTTTATAACCTTTAAGAACAAAAAAGCTGCCACAAACATCTAAACATTGGCATTGGCTCCACAGCTGTGACGCTGACTTAGAGAGAATACAACCCGGCCTGAGGCGGACAGGATATGACATGAAAAGGTTACACAGGCTTTGAGGCAAGCAGGGGGAGTTCAGTTCCTGAGTTTACTGCCAGGAGCTGATCGTGTTATTTACTCTGAAGCAGCAGTTACCTTTGGTCACCAAGGCCCAGAAAAAAAAAAAAAAAAAGTTACTGCAGATAATGTCTAAACAATGACTCAGGGAAAACCAGCTGGAAAATACAAAGGTTTTACTGGCACAGTGGTTGGAAAAGTTGAGGGCTAAGCTTAAAAACTGCTTAAACACTCCGTTTTGCAAAATGATATGGCACAGATTCCTGTATTGAGAATAGTGAATATAGTGTCTTAAACAAATGCATGAATGTCCACAGATGATTTAAAGATTAATTGAGCTTAACGTTTGACCACAGAGCGGCTCACTGAGTTGCAGGTGAACCTTGCGAAAAGCCCCACCAGTATACTTGTGTTTGCACTGTCTCAAAGCTGCAAGCCGGTTCAAGCTTAAGAGCTTATCAAAGCACCACACTGCCCTGTTATCAGTGGTAATTACGTTCAGATTCAGTCCATAATATCTTTAATGGTCCTTAAATAAAAAAAAAGCAGACCCATTACACATGCCTGGAGACTTCTCGTCCAGCCAAGATTATCTGGAGAGCCCATGCAGAGAGCCTAGTCTCAATCTAATAAAGACGATAAAAATGGAAAAAAAAAAATGAAAGGTCTAATTGGTGGGAACTGCCACTGGTCACGTCGCGGAGGATGCAGCAGTGATTCCTGAGTGACCACAATCTAAAAATGACTTCCCCAGCTGCTAGATAACAGCTAACCCTCGCTCCGAGTGATGTTTTTCTCCGAACTGTGCAGACATTTTGGCTACGCTAACAAAAACTGATATTGATGCTAGTGGGAAAACAACTTTATCAGAGGGTGTGTCTATCATATCCAGGCCTGCATCAGGGTCACGCTCTCACACTATCAGTGACTTTACAAATAAATCGAAAGCACAAAAGTAGAGATTGAAGTGATAGCAGCCCAGCAAAGAGAATTCCTCCTGAAAGCTCCCGTGTAATTAGCTTTTTAACTCATGTCCTGTGCTGGTGCTTATTTGTCAATTCAGAAATGTATTGTTATATCTAAAGAAATAAGAACACCGGTACATGGTTGTAAAAACATACTGAATTACAATTACTTGAGTGGTAGTTTTTAAATAGTAAATCCTAAAATCTATCAGTTTAATTACATATTTATATTTGTTTGAGTAATGACAAACCATATATGGCATACGTCCTCATAAAAGCATGGAATAAAATGCATTAAAAAAAAAATCCAGTTTGCTCATTGTGTAGCACATTGTTCAGGAACAAAAACAGAATCCATAACACTTTCAACGTGCAGATGGGCATGTCAGCACTGCTTCAAAACAGACGTGTAAAAAATGTGAATTTATCCTTTGGAAGACATGAGCTAATTCAAGCAGGATGACGAGGTGTGTGTTTCAACTAATATCACAAAATTAAATGTTAGGTTAAATGCAAATGTTGTCAATGGGATATTCAGCAGGGTATGCCAAATGATTCAGCTGACTGATTACACTTAATTAAGTCACACACAGATTAAGGTGATACAGTTTGGAATGTTTCTAAGGACCAAGACTTCAACCTGGTATCTTAGGACTTAAATGTAATAAATCAGGATGATTAAAACAGCCCCATCGGCCCATTTCGGGGCTGAGGAAAATACGTTTACTTGCATCTTATGCCGCAAATGTCTTTTAGTATAAATATTTATTTTACATATCAATGAAAACAGCTCAGCAATACCAAACTTCACAGGTGAAAGTTGAAGTGGAAAAACAGCTGACAGCTCTTTCATCACTTTGTATGCCTGGAAATGTTAATATGTGTTATGAACTTGTCTGAGCAGAGAAATGTGTTGCTTTAGTAAAGGTGGTTGATCTGTCTGCTTCTTTTTTTCTACTACAGTGTTTGTCATTTGCATTTCCCTGTTTAACACTTACCCCAGTCCTTTGATATTTTAAGTATAATCTTTAAAATACATCCACACAATTATTGAGATGTAAAGTTAAGAATTACTAAAACTTTATTTCCTCTTTTCATGAACCAACAATGAACAAGGCCTTACCATTGTCTATTTTCACAAATGACCTTTGTACAATTATTTTCCTGACAACCTAACTTTAAAGATTTTTGTATCCAGCACAATGAACTGAAATATTTAGTGGTCAGTTGCTTTTTTAAACAGTATTTAGATTTACTCATTTGGCAAATGCTTTTATCCAAAGCGACTTACAAGTGAGAGGCAGTACTAAAGCTTCAGTGCAGTAGGAGACCTTCGTGTAAGTACTAAATCTATTCAATGAGTGGAAGGAGATCAAGTAAAGAAATGCACAGAAAGTGCATGGTAAGTGCTAGTTAGGCATGTTAGGGTGTTAGAGATGTTAGGAGAGGAGGTGCTCTTGGAAGAGATGAGAGATTCTTTAACATAGAGAGGGATGCTCCTGCTCTGATAGCATCTGGCAACTTGTTCCACCACCAGGGAACCACAGATGAGAACAGTCTGGACTGAGATTGTCTTGTGTACACGGATGCCGTGTCAGATGACATTCCTTGGAGGAACGCAGTGGCAGTGGCCATGGCTTCTTCTTGGCCGTGGCCTAGAAGAAGCATTAGCCAGTATGATTGTGTTCAAGTAGTTGGGTGCAGACTAAGAAGTTACTTTGAAGGCAAGCATAAGTGACTTCAATTTGATCCGGGCGGACATGGGTAGCCAGTGGAAGTCAATTAGTAGCCACATGACACGTGACCTTTTAGGCTGATCAAAGTCCAGATGGGCCGCCGCATTCTGGACCATCCGTAAGGGTCTTACTGTGTATAAAGGGAGGCCCGACAGAAGGACATTGCAGTAGTCTAGACGATAGATACCAAGGCCTGGACCAAGAGTCGGGTAAGGCCTGATTTTTCTTATGTTGTGTAGTGATAAATACAACATAACAGCTGTATGAAAACTCACCTGGAGTGAAGGCTCTGTGAAACTGATGGATGTCCTCTCCCCTAAGCTCTTCAGCAATTTGACCGATTTTCTGCCTGACTCCATCCAGTTTTACATCTGCTTCATTCAGAACGTCCTCTGGATCTGGTACACTTCAATCCAGAGAAAACCCACAGAATAACAGTTAGAAATGCAATGACTACACAAGCACAAAGACTTGAATAGATGATATATTCTGATGACACTTTTGGAGTTGGTTCAGGAACTATGAATTTACTTTTTCATCACAGCATTGATCATTCAGATCATTTTAATTAAATGTTATAACTCCCCTTCCATTACACAAATTCCAAAAAAATATGTGAAGGCTGATGCAAATTGACCTAAATTAGAAAGATCTATAAATATTTTAATGTTATTTTAAATGCTGATGATTACATCAACATGAGCTGGAATTATGGTAAAAGCAACAGCTTTGTTTTAGCTCCTCAAAATACACACAGTTACTTAAGTCTACTGTATTAACATTTAAATCATCAAACTGAGTGGCATTCTCTCACTGAATCTGAATAAAGGGAAGAAATCTATTACCCTTTCCAAACTAAACTGCATAAATTAACATGTCTTTCCATAACAGTACATACCTTGTTACTCTATGCAAAAGAAAAATGGTCCTCTTGCTTTCAATGGTAACATCTCGAGAGATCTTAACAAGACGCTCATATTTGTCGTGTTTGGTATCAAGCTCCTGCTGGAAAACTTTTAGACAGAATGAAAGTTTAGTTTGAATACAGATATATTCAAAATGCTAATGACATGCAGCAGCCACGTGGCTGAAAAATGTGATCAAAATGCTGAGGATTCAGTTACCTTTGAAAGCAGCAATGACAGGGGAAGATGGGTTGGTACTTGCATCACGATCCTGCCCTGTATCAGCATTTTTCCGTGGACATCCTTCACCTGACACAAGACAGAAAAACTAAGGTAATGCTGCAGTTTGCATTTAATAATAAGTGTCTCCAGTTGCCATCATTCTTTCTAAACTGACCTTGTCAAATAAGGGCCACATCACCAATTTTGCACATGAAGATCAGTTTACTTGTTTATTATTATGTTATTTTGACTTGGACTTCTGACTGTTTGATAGGGGTGGGGGACTAACATAGAGTAAAGCATTTTTTGTGGGCCGCAAACCCCATTTTAGCAACTAAAACTTGGGATACCTCCTACCTTGTTGGACTGTCTCTCGCAAATCCACAAACTTAATGGAAGAGCAATACTAAATCACTTGTGAACTCCTTTAACATATGTTACTAAGGCTGAAACTATTGAACTGGAACAATTTTGGGTATTAGGGTTCTAACTTAGTCCTAATGCAAATAATGTCATTGGATGGCTGTTGTAGCATCCAAATTACAGTTAATGTCAAACCTAATCTTTGAAAACTACTTGGCGCCTGGTGCTATATTCTATTGAAAGCTTTAGTCACTTTTATATCAAGTAAATACTACAAATTCACAGGTTCCAGCTTGTCAGATGAACAGTTTTCGGGGGTCAGACACATCGAGCAATGAAGATATGAGCCTGGACTCAGTAGAAAGTTGAGGGGCAAACGACCACCACTGCTGTAACTAACAAATTAATAAAGATGAGTTAGGGTATGATCTTTGGTAAACAGTGCGGTAGTAAGAATAGGGCAGGCTGGCAGTTTTAATATTATTTAAACAATCACTATAGTTCAACCACAACAGATAGCAGCACGGCGCATGTTAGTTTTAACGTGTTTATTGTTAGCTAACTGGTTCGTTGCTAAGCTAGTGAGTTGTCCCATGCTGATGACAGCAAACAGCACTACACCTTGTATGAAAAATGTTTGACTTAGTCTCAAAGATGGACTTACCCTCTCGCTTATTCATGCTGTCAGTGTTGCAGTGTATCCTTTTGATAAATCTAACTATTTCAGGCTATCTTCGTGTTATATTTGAACTGTTTTAGCCTCTATCGCCCGTGCTGCCAAGCAGATATAACACAGATGAGTACTTCACATCTGTCAGGGACTATCCAGGTCATAAGACAAAACAGCTTCACTTTCTCAGAAAAGTTACCATCTCCGGGTAATGATAAAAACACCGACTAAGGTCTAAATGTCCTTCTATGAGAGGTGAAACCTTTTTTTAATAACAGGCATTCCTGTGGACCTCATTCATAGCGGGGCTTCAGCGCTGTTTACACGCGTAGCAAGAAATGAAGCGCGTTGCATCTTGGGGGATGTAGTTAAACAACGGAACGTGGCATTTGTTTTTGTTATACCATTTCCCTCAATTTACTAAAGTCATATGGTAATTTTAATCTTAAAATCACTCAAATAAACACAGATACAAACTATTTAAACCACGAGCCAACCACTGTATATTACATATTTTAAGAATCTGAACTTTTCTTGAAACATAACCAATTGTATTTTTGAGCTTGTGGGATTTTTTTTTTCATGGAGCATTCAGTGTCATGAATGGTTCATTGTTACAGATGCTGTATCTGCTGATTATAAGCATATTTCTGAGTTTAACTCATTCTGTAGGGAGTGACACAGGCCCGCTCTTGCAGCCAAAATACTTTCTGTTTCCAGTTTAAACCCATATTGAGCAACCAGTCATCCCCCAAACTACCATCCAAGATTGGCCTGTAACATTTGTTGCTATTAAAGTATGTTTCATCCAACCTTTCTTGATCTGATTACTCGCTTCTCTCCAGTAACCCCTCCTCCAGGGACTCCTGCAGACTGTGTACGTGCCACACGACTGGTGCCAACTTGAGCTTGCGTTTTGCCTCTGCACAGCACACTCCCTGACATTCAGAAAGCCGTTTCACTCATTGGTGCGATGAGTGACAGGCCCCAGTCATGCAGATCATGACAAATTCATCTTAACATAAGTTTATGCTTCATAAAAATCTAATAAATATTTGTAACAATTTGCATTCCGATAGTCGATTCAAGTCCCACTCAACCGCAATCATGAGCTTCATAAACAGGCCACTAACTAACAAATCAGTCTATAATAACAGCAGCAAAATGTTTATGCAAAATATTCTTTTGTTGTGTGAAAGGAATTTCACATATGCGAGCAAGGAATGAGGGCAAAACACTGACGTTGACGTTGACTGATGATGCCTTCAGGTGCTCCCTTATAGCTCCTACATCCTAGTGTTCTATCTGTTGGGGCTTCAATGCCTCTGTTTCAGAGTTGTAGCAGTTGAATTACTTTATAAATTAAGGTGCACGTGACTAATTTGTGCTACTGCAGGATTAAAATATGCACATGACACATTTGTCCTTGAGAAACTAACACAACTTCAATGCCCCACTGGTTGATTCATATGTAAATAAAAGTGCAACATTTATTCATAAAACTATCTTGATAAAGTATTTGAGATACGCCTCTATGACTGAATAATATGGCAAAGACAATGTGTTCTTAATATTGAGCTTTAATAAATCAGTCGTTTTGTTTCTGCTTTCCTATAAGCAGTGTTGAAACAAGTATTAAATAAAAGTAGCAAAACCACATTGTAGAAATATCAAGTGAAGTCCTGCATTCAAAAGTTCACATTGCAAAGATGTATTGTTAGCAAAGTGTTATAAAGTATCAACAATAAAAGTGCTCAGCATGCAGAATATTCCCTTTTAGATTTTTGTATAATTTTAGTATAATATGATTTTATATTATTGGATAGCTAGTTGGAATGGCTGATTTAATATATTATATACTGTTTGGTGGTTTAATCTAAAGCAACGAATAAGAATTTATAAAAGTAGCACAAAATTGACATGCTTAAGGAAAGATACCTTACACCATAAATACTTCAAAATTATAAGTAAATACTCTCCATAAGTCAGTAAACATAATTATAAAGAGTAATCACTGTGGGTGTATGACTGGACCGACGGGTCCAGTCATGATGACACATACAGTATTAATAATGTATTAATTGACCAGAGGTGCGTACATGATAACATTCTCCCTGTTACCCTGTCATGACATTGAATAACTACGTCCACGTGTTTCGTGCTTTTTCATGAGCCTCGCCTGCTCCACAGTCCGCGAATGCAGCGCACAATGGGCGGTGCTTGTGGTCGGACGTCAGAGTGGGCTGGACCACAGATAGGCTGAGCACACACCGAGCGGCGCCATGCACGACCCTCAGACCTAACCGCTAGCCAGCAGAAATGCCTCCTGAAGACCTCGACCCAGCCCGAAATGTTCGGCCCAGGGCACACGCTGTCGTATTATTTCACTGATACAAGATGGGAAGAAGGAGTAGTTGTGATAAAATGGCGAGGTTTTGAGTCTTACTTTTCCGTTTCGCTCGGTGTAGCGTGGCAGAGGCAGTGGATCGTTTCCAAAGTTGTCGGTTAGCAGGGCGCGTGTGAAGGATCGGAATTAAAGGCGCAGTGCACCCGTTGTAGCCGCAAACATGGAGAAGCAGCAGAGCGACTTGGACCGAGACCGACAGTACTGTGAACTTTGTGGGAAAATGGAGAACCTCCTCAAGTGTGGTAGGTGCCGGAGCTCCTTCTACTGCAGCAAGGAGCACCAGAAAGAGGACTGGAAGAAACACAAGCTCATTTGTAAAGAGGCGGAGAAGGCGCAGCTTCCCAAACAGAAGCCAGAGCAGGCTCCGTCGTCTGAAGACGACAAGGCACCGGAGAAATACCAAGAAAAGAAAAGCTCCGAGCAGGCGGATAGTACATCTTTACCACAAACCACGAACACAGAAGCACCTGGGGTTGGACCGGGAGAGGACGGTTCAAACAACACCGCCACACCTAACGGACAAACCAACTCATCCCCTCAGAAACTTGCCATGGAGTACATAGTCCCGTGTATGAACAAGCACGGCATATGTGTGGTGGACAACTTTTTAGGAGCAGAGACTGGGCTAGGCATTTTGGACAATGTCAAGGCCCTTCACAAAACGGGCAGGTTCACAGACGGACAGTTGGTCAGTCAAAAAAGCGACTCAACTAAAGACATCCGAGGGGACAAAATCACGTGGATAGAGGGGAGGGAAGCCGGCTGTGAGAAGATCCGCTTTCTAATGAGTCGCATGGACGACCTGATCAGACATTGTAACGGCAAACTGGGAAACTACACAATAAATGGAAGGACGAAAGTAAGTATTGTAGTAGGTGGAAACACAAAAACCAGCAGTCTGAAATCTAGGGTATTTTTTTTATGCCTGTGGTCAGTGGTTGGCAGTGCTTGTCCTTCAGGAGCTAGAGCCCTGTTCGTCTGCTGATTTACACCTGTCACACAACTTGGTTGGTTAAAAAAAAAACAGCAGTACTTAGGCTTCATAGGACCAAATAAAAAGTAAGGTTTGCAGGTATCTGACAGCGTTACATCATTCAGCAGAAATCACAATCAGGCTGGTCACACCCGATGGTTTCAGACATGTGCATTGTGTCTTCAAGGCACCGTTACTTTCAATATCTGCTAATGTGTTTGCTAATTAGACCCGACTTTAAGTTTAAGAGGCTAGTAAGTATTCCCTAACTCCAAGTTAAAGTGTGTCTAATGCCCTGAGTCAGAGAGGTGGATTATTTCCTCAACACATGGCTTTTTCTGTCTGTGTACACCAGGGCTGAACACATTTTCATGATTTTAATCTTAATGTAAATTAATTTGCACAACAAACACATCACACGTGGCTAAGACTTCAAGAGGGACTCAGGTCCCCCTAGAACAAAATATCATGAAATGCATATTTTCTATATATTACTCTTGTAATACCGGATTTAATTTTCAGGGTGTGTACTTAGTTTGCAGTTTATTATCTTAAACTATTAAAGATAAAACGTATAAAAGGTAAAGTATATCCTACCATCATGCAGGTTAGAATTTACAGATTTTGTTCAGACTGTTTATAACAGTGTCGGTTCAGTTGTATGGTCATTTTAGAAGCTGTAGTTTGAGAGGTGTTTCTAATATTAATCTACCATCGATTTTCAAAGAAAAAACGGAGGTGGAACATTCATTATAAACATCTCTAAGCATAATGTCATTCATTTAGCCAGCAACGCAAAGTACAACCTCTTAAAATGACCATAAAGTTGAATTGGCACTTCTCTGAACAAAATCTGAACATTATAGTGTTCATGAAGGTACAGTTTATTAGTCCTATTAGGCTGCAAACACCGATTATTTTTTCGGTTGATTGGTCTATAAAAGTTTGGTCTTAAAAATGTGAGTAAATAAAGAAAATTGCCTATCACAATTTCCTAAATCCCCAAATTGGCATCTTCAGATTGTTTTGTTATGGAATTGATTAATCAACATATTGATTCAGCTCTACAAATTATACTGATAAGTTTTAGCTGCTATATGTGTTTAATAATCTTGCAACTGAGAGTGTACTGCAGCAAGCTCAAGCAGATGTCACAGTGAAACTGTATAACACACAGCACATGTTCTCTGTAATATGCAGCTCTAATAGATGTGCTGCTGCTAAATGAACTCACAAAAACAAGAAAGACGTCCTGTCCAAAATTGTGCATACTGCATGACACAATTATGTTTTCATCCTTATAGTAAAACAACAGGATGTGTGTACCAAACTCAATCAAGTCCAACTGTGCTGCTGAACCATCTACAGGGAAACTGTTGTGTAGTTGACTGATTTCTGACCTCGCTGTTGAGAGGTGTCAGGGAAGAAGAATTTTGCAGCAATGATAAATTCAGTTCAGTATCTCAAATAGACATGCAATTGGTCAGACAGAGCATTCCTATGTTGAGAGGAAGACCTGAGTGTTTCAAGGCTGGTATTGTGGGGCAGAGGAAATTATGGGCAACTTTTGTTTCACTCAGGTGTGTTTCCGAAGAAAATGTCTTTAAATCACTGTAGTCTTGTTTTCAGGCCGGTTCCTCTCAGACCAGGAACAACAATTGTAGTTGTCTTTTCACCCTCTTAGTTATTTCATCACTTTTTTTGTAACTGCTGTGCACGATTTAAAAAAAGCAGCCTATGTCATCCCAAAGTAATGTCAACCTTGCTCCAGCTCCGCTGTTTGGGTTGCGTGCGACCTACAAGTCTTCTTTGAACCAGATTTGGTCATTATGACCTTGTGGCATTAGACTGACACAGGAGGAGATGAGCTGCTCTCAGCCTCCCCCCTCTTCCTCCTCTCCTGGGGAAAATACTCTAAAGTAGACTGTCACTGTTTCAGTGAATAGACGTTAGGCTCAGTGACCTTTCAGGGCTCTTTTTGAAATACAAACCAGTTTATTGGGTACACCCAGTTAATCAAATGCAGTCTAATATAACTGATCTAAACTTATTGCCTCTTTACTTAAGTTTTAGAGGAATTTAAAATAGTTATTTTATTTTTTCATCAGTGCTATTCTCAGTGTGAAAGTATGGTGTGTTCTTATTTTCAGTGTGTCTACAATTTTTGTTTTCAAATTATTTTTATTTACTTTTTTCACTTTTGTTTCATTCTTCTTTAGTTTTTGAAGAGCCAGATTTTTGACCCTGGCATTAGTCTTACAGAGAGTTAAGTCAAACACTAACACTATACACTATTTAGGATTAGCACATAAAAAGTGATACTCCTGAACACTAAAATAACCCCCTCGAAGGTACTCGCTGTTATTATTTGTCACTGTACCTTATGTTTTGCTTTCACACACCCGTGGCCTTTGCTTTCTTTAGGTATTTGATTTTCTGTGCTGGCATAGAGCTCTGATTGCTGTATGCTGCTAGTTCGGACTGTTCCTCCTGTTCAGTAGAGTTTTGTTTTTTGTCCCTGGCTGGTTCTTAGAAGACATGAATCATTTTTTAGAAAGCACATTATTTCAGGTTGTGGCGTTGATCCACGCAGCTGGCCACTGAGTCAAACACTGTTGAGAACTTGACTTCCTCACCTACTGCCCTAGTTGCCTTGGCAAACACATGCCTGGACTGTGACCAGCAAAAATCAGCATGACTTGCACATATGGAAGGCCGCCAGTATCAGTGGCTCAAAGGGATACAACACAATGTAAGCACAATTCGCATTGAGAAAGATAGAGGAAAAAGATTTTGCCCAAATAGTTATTTAATGTCATTGTTCCCATTTCCCCTTTTCACTTGATAACATTGTGAGACATCGCAGGCAGCAGGACATGTTTGTTTCTCTGCAGCTCCAGCATGTTGAATGCTCTCTGATGCCATTATAGTATTATCAGAGAACATGTAAAGAAGTTTGTGGCAGCGACATGATTGTCCTGTTCTCTGAAAGTTAGTTTGTCCAGCATATTAACACAGTGGCTTACTAAGCCAAGCCATTACAACATCTTTACTGCCACTGCGCAAAGCTAGCATTTACATAGTTATGTTGTTGTACATGAAACTACTCTGATAACTCTGTTTAGCTCAGTATAATAATAATATGATAATAATTCAAGTACAGGATTTAGATACATATTGTTTGGGCCTACAGCGACAGGACTCACAGCAATATAATGCAATCCAGGGAGCATGAGAACTGAGTGACTGTCTCAAGCACGACTCTCCGGTGTGAAAAACAAAAGGACATTCATGGAAGGATAAATTCCACTATAGTAAACATAATGACACACGTGTAGAACCATGTTGCCAGATCCCCACATAGATATAGAAAATCGTTTCTGGAGATTCTTACCACGAGTTGTTAGCGGAGACACGTCTCCACCAGCTGCTCAGATTAATATGACCATCATTTAAATAATTTGTTAATTATTTATAGTATTATTATTATTATTATTACTTGTATTTTGTTTGAGCTTAAGAAACACACCTAGACCTGAAGCAATTAGTTGATTAATGTACTTGTCAGTCATCAGAAATTTAATCTGCAACTATGACAATCTAATTGATTAGTTTTCATTTTCACATCACAAGTGCCAAACACACCTAGTTCTAGCTTCTCATAATGAAGATTTATGCAATACTAAATTCAGTGTCTTATGTTTATGGACTGTGGTTGGATTGAACAAGGTATTTAAAGCTGTCAGCTTTTGTTTTTCAATTTTCAATACTTTGACATTTTATCAACCCAATGATTAATTGAGTAGTCAATAGATGTACTAATAATGAAAGTAATTGTTTGATACATCCCCAAAAGCAACAGGGTTTTTTTTTTGTGTGATTATGGATAAAAGCTATGCAATTTTACATTGCAATAACATCTATTGAGAAAAAGTAAATGTTATGGGAAGTCCATTCAAAAGACAAATCCTATAAATCCTTTATTACCATAAAATAGTCTTGCACTGATTTGCACCATTGTCCGCAATGGTGTTCCTAATGGTTATTGCAAAATCCCTATTCTTCCCTCTGAAAAGTGAACACGTATATTGCTCTGTCATTCACCTCAAGCAAAGCCTCTCATTTTCAGTGGAAACTGCTGACAGCTGCTAAGAAGCAGTTTGATCGAAACGGGATAAATCTGGACAAATCCATCCCCCTTCCCCGTCAGTGTTGTGGTTGAAATGAGAAACCAAGTTTTATATTGTTGGATGTTGTGTTATTAGTTGCATCATTTGTAAAGTCAGAGCGATCGTAGACGTGTGCTTTCATAAGGAAGTTGACTGTTGACCTAAATCTTAAAGCTTTATAGAGTAAGTAGACAAGAGGAAGTCATGTGGTGGTGGTCCTCTGTGTGTTGGAGCAAGCTATACATTATGCTATAGGCTACATGAACTGCTCATTCTTCCTCCTATAGTACCAGTATGCCCGAGGCGGCACCTTGCATACCACCTTTTTCCTGCTTATTGTTTTACCATCACACAGTAAACAATATATGTCATAGTTTTGGAGTTAGTCAGGTCACAGGCTCACCCAACATCCATGGTCAAGTATGAGCTGACCTTCAACCAATCCTCTCCTCTGTGGGTTTCTAATGATATGTGTAATGCCATTGTTATTATAGTGTAACATTATAACAACAGCTAAGTGAAGGTCAGTAGTTGGATGTGACATGCTGTGTAATATGTTATATATTGTAATATGTTTCATATATTTTGAATGAGGGCTCACCAGCAAATGTGAAGCATTTGATAGAATTTGTAACAAATCCAAGTTTGAGTGCAAGTTTATTTGTCTGTTTACTATGCTGTGACTGTCTAAGCAGCACCTGGGTGTGATCCAAGTGGAGCCCTGAGAGGTCTTCTGTTTTTGACTGTTCACAGCTGTAGACTTGATGGACAGGGAGGATTTATGGTGGGGGGGGTTGAGCATGACATCTAGCTGATTGAACATGTTTATTGTCTATTGTATCAATTCAATGCAAAATGTATTTGAAAGATAACAAGGAACTAATTTGTTATAATTTGCTGCTCTGATTACTATAATCGTTCATCTGCTGTACTCCAGCCTCTGTATAAAATGAGCAGGGAGCTATGAGCTGATGGTTGATATAGAGCTTTGACCACCTGTATGTAGTTTGTTCCAACGTTTTTGAACTTTGCCTAAAAATGGCCTTTATGTATTCAGTTTTCACCTAATATCTCTTGCTGTGCTCAATCTTCTACCACTGGCAACAAGAAAGTATCAGTGACTGATCCAATTACAGAGTGAGCTCACTTGGCTCACATACAGGCACAGATAGAGCCATTCAGTCAGGCTGAGCAGTCGCTAAGGAGTTACTGTACAAAACAGTCACATCACTGTAGATATCTGCTCTTAGCTCTCATTATCTATGGATATAACACCAACTAACTGACTGCAGGACAGTTTTGAAAATGAACTGATACTCTGATTGTGACAGGTTATTGCATGTGATTTTGTGACATCCATCAGTAGAAACAGGCCTGTTTGTGTAAGTGGACCTCAGCATTGAGTTTGTTCCAGATGAAGCTTTAACCTGCGTTTATCATTTGTTTGTCAACGGGAGACACCAGCAGCGTGTGCTGAAATCTACAGGGGCCGGCGACTTTACACAATCCCCTTCAGAGTATTTATGTAATGATACCAGTAACTGTTCTTTTGTTTCCGCTGCGACATGCTGCTGTATACGTCCCTCTATTGTTCACAGCCTAGAGTAAAGAAGAAAAGAGTAAACTAGGACATTACTTTAAACAGGGATTTCCTCTGCAGGCAGGACCACTGTCTGACAGATAAAACAGTGAGCTGTCCTGGGCTGGGGCCCAAACTGTCTTGGTTCCCACACTCCCCTGTGCTACAAGGTCTCCATCCCAACTGTTTGTACTCGTGTTTGGATAAGCATCTCTTCTGTGAAGTGAGTAGACCCCTCGCAGCTTTTCCTTTTTGCTCAACCCCAGTTCATGCGTGAACCAGCGATGAATTGATAGCATCACAGTGATCAGTGTATCCTTCCAAGTGATGAGCAGAGTGGAAGTTCTTCGAAGTTATGTAAGAATTGAGTTGTTTCACACGTCTCTTTTGAGCAACTCTGCTGTTTCAAACTCTCAGCCATGCCTCAAGCCCAGCCCACCCAGACTCACCCAGGCTCACTGATCTGTTGTTACCAGAGCTCTAGAAAGAAGCCTGAGAGGAGAGATGTAAAACTAAATTGAGATGGTTTTTAGTACTTAAAACCACAAATGTATGCTCTTATGGATATCATAATGTCAAATAAAGTTTGAAATATTGGACCTTTTAAGTGATTTTAAAGAGAAATATTTTTATAGCACGGGCTCGCTGGAAATGTTTGCATTATTTATTCCCCAAAATTTTAATGATTCCAAATATTACAAAGGTGTATTAAAGCTACACTAAACAACTTTTCTTTTTATAATAACATTGGATTAAATTGCTTTCAAAAAACAACTGAGAGCCAGAGTGGGTGGTGGTGGTGATGGGTGGTGAAGAACAGTTTTACACTACAATTTGATCAACAGTTATAGTTGGTAACATGCTGACAACCTTGTTATGTATTGTGTTATAACATTGTATGTGCGCAAATTTAATTAGGAAAGATATGTATTCAACATGTTTGTTAGATCTCAGTGATTCACACAGTGAGTTTTGGTTAAGAAACACAGAATGTAAACAACTTTAATTTGTTGACAAAACAACTCCACAGGGTACTGTTAAGCTAATGGTATGTTAAGGTTTATTTATTTCTCCCCACTGCAGCTGAAACTGAGGTTTTAAAAGCATTAAAAAAATACAGAATTTGTGCATGGGAAAAGTGAAGCAGGTAGTTGGTTGATAGTTAGCCTGAATAAATGGTTAACAACATACAGACTCTAGTCTGACTGGGGCCCATGGGTGTCAGCAGCCAAGGTGGTGGAGAGAGTCATCCAAAAGCTTGGTGGTTTGATCCTTAGATTACTCCTGTCTGTGTTTCCTTGCATCCTTGAAGACACTGATTTCTGCTCCCAATGAGCAGACTACAGCCTTGTATAGACCCACCACCATTAGTGTGTGTGGGGGGTTATTCTGAGACACTGTGCTATACTCTCAGGTTAAAAGCTGTATAGAAATTCAATCCATTTACCATTTATTGTTTGACTGACGGAGGTGGCAGAGTGTCAGGTTGAATAGAGTGCAGGGAGAGTTCTTTGCGCTTATCAGCCATGACTTTATGTCAGACATTATGGAAGCTGTCTGGTTTAAACTACCACTTTTCTTGATTTTCTCTAATTTGGACATTTTTGAAATGTGAGTTATACATGAGGTGGATTTCCTGTCTTCAAATTCACATAGTCAGTACATCTTATTATTAATGTATTCTCTGTGAACAGAACACTTTCTACAAAACTGAGATAATGTAATCAATCAAAAATAATTAAAATATTAATGATAAGGTGCCATAATTATTTTAACAAAAACATTTTGTTCAAATAAATGATATTGATAATAAAATATATATACTATATAACAAAATGAATAGAAACCAAAACATAAATACTAAGTACTAAATTTCATATTAACTTTTAATCTAGCACTGTTAGTTAAGGAGTGAGTTAGGATGAAAAAATTCTCCCTTTTCATTTCCCACATCCCTCTGGAATATAATCCAAAAAGGTTTTGAAAAGCCAGGTAAAAAACAGTTTTGAAGCTTTGCCATTTCTCTCCGATTAAATTCCTCTTCACCCACATGAGCAACAACAGGGCTGTTTCTTTACTTGTATGCTTCGTGGCAAAGCTTTATAAATCCATTCGATTCTTCATTATTTATGATTCTGTGGCAGTTGCATAAAACTTGAAGTGTACCACAAATGGTCCTATGAAGCAAAGAAAACACCATGCTGCTCTCTAGGCTCCACAGAATCATTCACACCCCCCTTACATGTTCTACGTAAAGCTGTAAACATATGGTATAGTTTTGCATTTTGGGCACGGGATGGAAATTCTTAGCCGACAGCCATGGTTGCCATCAAAAACACTAACTGTGTAAAAGGCAGGATTATTCCATGCAATGGCCCTATGTTATTGTGCATGTCCGCTGGGCGGTATATTTTATTCTTCTGCATCTTCCACTGAAATGTCAGTTCAAGCTTTTCCCATTTAAACAAGTTATTTTGTTCTAATGAGGGGAAAAAAATAAACAGCAGCACACAACTCGTGTGGAGCAGATTAGTCTCTTCCGCACAGAGGGATCCTCTGTCTATAATCTCCAACTCGGATATAAAGGGATTAAGTAAAATGTTTTATTGAATTATTGATGTATTGAATTATTGTAGATCGAGAACAGTAACGAAACTTTGTTCAAGAATATTAAAGTGATGTTGGATCATATAATGATTGTCATTTTAACCCTTATATCAGCAGCGACATTGTCTCATGACAAAAACAAAATATTAAATTGGAGGAAATCCAGTGAATTGTATGTAATTTAAAAAAAATTTAAATCAGCCAAAACTTGACTTTAAGTAAAGATGTAATTTTGTCTGAAAGCATTTTTCTTATAAATACAAAGTTGATGTAAAGTTGAGGAATATTTTCAAAACTCCCTGAGTTGGAACAGATGGGCTGTGCGTTTGCAGAGCCAACTGAGAAATGAACACACCGCCAATGTTATTGAAAGTACACTGCAAAGACAACTGGTTAACTGGAAATTACATCAGACTTGTTTCAGTGAAAGTAAACATGAAAATGAGTTGTTTTTTTAAATGAAAAATTGTATTCATATTTTACATGTAGTTTTTGGTTATTAACGCAGTGGCTTGCATGCGGACACAGACTGGTGTCTATAATGTTTTTGTATATGTGGCATAATGTTTGCCTTTCATTTGGCCTTACTGAAGGCCTCTTAAAGCTGATTTAGTGACCTTTACCTCTCTCTCGTTCACTCTTCGTCTGTAAATGCCAGTCACCCTCTGACAGCGTGCTGGTGGAATGTAAACAAACGGCATGGTGAACGAGGTCAGCGTCCTAATGAGGGCCACCAAGGAACGCGGAAGAATAACTGGCTGAGAAGAAAGGAAACACAATTAGGGATAAAGGTCAGAGGTGAAGATAGCAAGGAAGAAAATCCTCCTGCAGTGTAGAGGAGCCATGTTCGCATGGAGAATTAATCATGATTTTTGATGCTTGTAGTTTGTTTAGAACAGGTAATATTAAAACATTTAGTTCTGTCATAACTATACCAAAATACCACATTTATAGTTTGTAGAGTTGCAGTCAGAGAAAGGGAATACTGGGGATGAACGTGCATGAGCATACTTCCACAAACCGCTGCACTCTGACACTGGCTGTATCGCTGTTGCATGCTGCATTTTTCATCGATGTTGTAGCTTGATGCCGTCCATGTATCTCTGACTGAGGATGTGATCAAATGTGGTATCTCTTCTGCTCTGCTTCAGCTTGCTGGGTCCTCATGACCAGATCACATGAAAAGCAAACAAGAGTTAAATAGGACTTCATACTAGGTTGGCATTTACAGACACTAGCTGATCTGCATTCCAGTTTCATGTATTTTCCATGGACAATTGGTGTACACCCTCTTTTCTGTACGCAGTCAGTGTGATATGTTCATTTCTGCTTTATTTTGGATTTAATGGCCCATTGTTTTTCTCCTGAAATCCACACTGTTACTCTGATTTAATACTTTCTGTTAATGTTCGGAGAAGTGCTAGCTGGTCAAATGGCAATTCATATTCAAGCTGACTTCTGTTAGAAACCTGTATATTTTAGCACGACTCTACCTTGCATGCTCACAGGTACATAACTGTACTTTCCTGCAGTAGATGAAGCCTTATAGATATTCCTTCCTGTCCAGTTAAAGGAAGTGAAAGGCAAAACTGCTGTGTCTGGGTTTTTGTTGAGCGCCAAATCTCACCTTGAGTGAGCCCCCACATACACCCCACCCTCACACATCTGAATCCACACAAACACACTTTTCTTAGCAGCGACTGTTTACCCATCTCCAGCCTTGCAGCGTGAGCCAAGCAGTCATGGGTGGGAGGGGTGACATAGCCGAGGATCAGCCTCACGCTCTGCACGTAGCACAACCATTAAAATACTGCTCCCTCTGGAGGGAGGCCAGGAGTCAAAGTTTACAGCAGTTCACTCTTCTCTTCTGATCCAGCGCCACCCCTCTGCTTTCTCTGTCTCTGCCCCTCTGCCTCTTTCTCTCTCTCTCTTTTTACACACACACACACACACACACACACACACACACACACACACACACACAAAAGCTTACTGTATAGTACCTTACTGACAGGAAGTCCTTTGTCACTTTGCACACCCCTCACCCGCCTTGATTCCCAGCAGCCACTTCTTAGGAGACCCTTCTTTTTTTCTTTTTTTTCTTCTTTTTTCCCTTTTTTTTTTTTTTTTTTTAAATCGATAAAGTAGTTGCGTCAGTTCATGCGGCCGGAGCAAAACTCCCCACTCCACCCCCCACCCTCCCCATCTTTATGTTGGAGTTTTTGTTGTTTTTCAGCTTTGAAGGCCCTGATACTGTGCATTCCAGTGGGAGCCTGCATCACTCAAAAGATGTGAGCACAATGTGGACTGACGCAAGCAACTACGGTCAGATGCGCAGATGATTTTCTCTCACTGAGTATTGCCAGAGTAGACAGCTTTTTGCACATAAACATTTTGCAATGCCATTGTGTATGATATAATAAAATTAACCTTGCATGAAAAAGGCTTCCATACTAAAATAAAATAAATTCTTGAAATCCAAATATTTTGAAATATAGCATGTTTGATTATTTCTCTACACACAAGATCGCTTTCCACAATTCAAACATTGAAAGTGACATTATTTCATTTGGCACAAGACCAAATGAAGGAGTTTAGTCTGCTGTGATTGTTTATAATAATGTTGCCATGGTTTATGTTGATCCAAGTGCATGAAAGAATGTGGAGGAACTTGCCTTTTGTTTGTCATATCACTGCTTAGACACGGTGCATGAGGGCTCAATCTGCCCTCTGTGTTTGTGCACGTTTGCTGCTCACCTCTGCTCCTCTTTCAAGTCAGAAGCATGCAGTTACATGGTGTTGGTTGTAATTTCCAATGCTTATAGTCTGATATCTGTTATACTATATGCAGCCTGATATCGCAGACAGTGTAAGAACTCTGTGTTTTAAGACGATGGAGACAGGTGGATATTTTCCTCTTCAACATTTACAATATGATCTCCATATAAATCTTATTTCTGAGGAAAAGACTAGTGTTTCTGTCACACTCCTCCCAGCAGTGTGCGCGTGTGTGTGTCTTATTCCTGAGGGACTTTCTGTGTTGTATGAGTGCGTTCGCTCGCTGTTTACACCAAGACGTTTACAAGAGCTCATAGGGGTTCACTGCCAACACCCAAGCAGATCATGCAAGTCTTAATAGAGCAGGAAAAGGCAAGGGGAAGTTGATGTGCGGCACGATATCTCCGGTTTATTTTCTCGCAAGTTTAAAGTTTATAATGAGGCAGCTGGGTTGTAAGCAGCCAGTGCTTGTGTCAGTCTTGGTGCAGGTGAGGTAAAGACAATACAACATGGCTGTGCCAAGTCTGATGTATCTGCATCACAGGCCAACAAAGGCAAGCTGAGCTGCTTCCACAGCCCCAGTTCTAACTGACTGGATCCACACCAGCACGGGCATTTGCACTGACCCACAGTTTAATGTAACCTTGACTGTTCCTTCTTTGTGCTCGTACAGTACCTCTGCTGTTCAATGACATATGAGATCTAGGCTTTCGTCACCACATATCAGTTTTTACTAATCATGCTTTTTCATCTTCCTGTCTTCAGGCAATGGTGGCATGTTACCCTGGAAATGGGACAGGATATGTGCGCCATGTGGATAACCCTAACGGCGATGGACGGTGTGTCACATGCATATATTACCTTAATAAAGATTGGAATGCCAAGGTATGTGAGTGATGTGTGGAGGAAACAATGTTAACTGTTAAATGACAGATGATGAGTCTAGGGATGTCACGAGAACCGATAATTCAGTGCCAAGTTGATGCCAAAATTCTGAAAATGTGATGGTACTTGTTTTCCTACAGTACAGTAGGTACTGTAGATCTCATAGGTACTGGAGATGTAATTCTTCCAGCACTGACGAGGGCAGTATAATAAACCTACAAGTTTCTTTGTCCGACATCCCAAAGAGAAGAAGGCAGGCACAGAAAACATCAATAACAACATGTAGAATGGCACCAGCAAGTGTTGGTGCAGCAACAGGTCCACTACATCTTGTGAAAAGAAACAAACAAAAACACGCCAAGACTGGTGTTAGGAGATATTTTGTATTTGAGGTGGATCAACAAGCACAAGTTATTTGAAATAAAAGGAAACACCTCAAACAAGCACGCTGTGTTTGCAGCAGTCTTTGTCAAATTTGGTTTGAGAATCATGGACTTTCATTGCAAATGGTACTGCTTATCAAATTCCAGGTATCGTGACATCCCTAGATGAGTATACCAATTGGAACTTTACTTATTTCTCTTTTTTCTTATTCTTGTCAAAAACGACTTCAACTGTGATTTGAAATTATCACTGAAATAGCCATCAGAACAAAATGATTTGCAAAAAGTCCACGTATCTGGTCTTCATATTCCATATGACAAGTCAGCCCAGTTCTTGCCTCCAATGTAGTCATCATCTTCCCTTCCGCTATATTCCACATCAGCTCCCTTGCAGAGTCAGTAGTAGAGGTTACGTGTCGGTACGTGCTGTTCGGCCACTCTCCCCATTTATAATCCCATTAAAACACAGAGATCCTGCTAATCCAGCCACACCCAATCAGAGGGAAGAGCACCCCCATGCTACCTTGCACACATCCATTGTTCCTCCTGCCAGAAAGGGCAGAGTTATGAGCAGACAGAAGAATAAGATTGAGATGTTACTATGTTAGTTCATTACTCACATCTTTGAACAATAACTATATTGATCAAATAAGCATTTCAAACAATTATGGCATATTGGTGCACTTTTGATAAACTATTTGGTTGTGTTTTACTGCAGGAATATTCATAAACGTCAAATATATTTACTTTGAAAAAGCCTACAAACATTTCGCTGACGGTCACTCAAAACCAAATCAAAGCCGCATTAAACCCAAGCATCTAATTAAATGAGACTGTTTATACCCTGGCAATTTCACCGTTTATTATGGATGTTCATGTTGCGCTGTGTCCGCATTACAAAATTTACAGTATGTTTTCCTTGCTGGGCGTAGTAGCTTCAACAACCTGTAACTTGGGCTCCTACGCCGACAGTAAGTTGATATAAATTTGAGAGCACAAATTATCCACTGTAATTTGTCTATACACAAATGACATCTGGCAGACTCCGCGTTTTTGTCACAGCATGCATGGATAGACAAAACGTGGCTGCACTGTAATGTGCCTTAAGCAGTCAATGTCATCGGATAAGTGGTTAAGGAACTCACTTCTAATAGACACAGATAAACAGGATGCTGCACGCCAGGAAGTAACAGTAACACTCTTCATAACAGAAAGCAGCCACTGACAGGTAAAAGAAGGGCTTCGATGCTTCTCTGAGGAACGGGTGACATGACGAGACACATAAGTAGACAGGAGATTGTCTTCCAGACTTTCTCGCATACTTGACCTCCAGACCTGTATATGAAAATTACCTAATTACAGGAAACTCTGGATGCTAGTTTGTGCTAGAATGCAGGCCATGAGTCTGTCCTCTGGCTATAAGCAGAGGGTGACTATTTTTGGCTGTCATCAAGCGAGCAATAAGGCAAGCTGAATGCACAGGCAGGGTTTTTCCTCCATAGAGAAATTTCGTGCTGCCTTCTGCCTCCCGACAAAATTCTAGGTTTCTCAGTACTCGGTGGATTTGACGTTTGTAACTGCAATTCACGCCACTACGGCAAAGTAGTCAGTGCATCAGGCAGAGCCATCCAAAACTGCCAAAGAAGAAAAATATGAATGTGCTGGATTTTTCGCCTGCGTAAGGAGGCTGAGACCTGTTTTTGTGGCTCTTCCAACAGGTGAATAGGGTTGCCACCCGTCCCTTATAATACGGGATCGTCCCGTATTTGAAAATAAAATGCTGCGCCTCCACTTCCCGACAAAATTCTAGTACTTTTATTAATCGGTACTCGATGGATTTGAATCACTGTGGGACGCAATTTGCATATTTTCGTTCATGTTATGTCCTAAAAATGCTTTGAATAATGTAATGTCAAGTAAAACCAAACCAATTGCCAATCCTACAGATGAATATTATCTCTTTTACATCCAAGCACACCCAGCTTCTTGAAAGGTTCCCCTAAATTGACTTTACATCCCATCGTGTATGTTTTTTTATTTTTTTATTTTTTTTTATTTTTATTTTATTTTTTTTTTGTAGAAATGTCTCAAATCACAAATTATTTTAAAAAGAGAGTTCGCGAGGAGGAGAATCGCGAGGACAGGTGAAACAGTGCAGCGTGCAGACATTATTAGTTCTTCTAATATGGGAAAAAAGTTAATTCATGTTACTAATGGATACTGTTAATTTGTCAGGACTGACAGTAGGCCTAGTTCTCAGCCACAAGTGGAAGGGGCAGGACGAGCAGAGGATCAGAGTGCGGGAGAGGAGTCAAGGCAAGAGTACCAAGTCTTTAGGAGTATATTAACGAGTATACTAAAGCTGACGTTTACATGATTTTAACATCAGTTTTTTGTTAATCTTCCCAGATGTTCAAAAAAGCATAGAGTGAGTGGCTTTGACCCGCAGTGGCTGGAGAGATAATGAAAATATAATCATTAGTATAACACTTTAATTGTGTTACACTGTTAGGTAATAGAATCACCACAACAAAATGGTGTACTGCATGTCCATTATGTGCCTTGCTGACTAGTTTCAGCCTGTAACTGCTGCTCCTCTTTGTTGATGCAGTTACCATGGTTTTCAGGGTTTCCACCATAAAAGTTGTACAGGCCAGCTGGGAAGGCCCAGTCCCAGAACACGAGTACACAAGGCACATTCTCAATGACAGGCATACAGAGAGGGCTGGTAAAGAGACCAAAACCTTTATGGTGGCGGCCCACTGCGATTTGTCCTGATATGCCCAGCTCCGACTGTAGCTTTTTTTTGTTCTCACGGCGTTACAGAGGACAGGGTGCTCATCAGTCAACAGATGTTGCTGGTGAACTTTCCAACCATTAAGTTAAGGTTACGAATTGAACCTCCCCAAATTCCCTGTTGCTTAGGCCTGTCTGGGGGTCACCTTGGAATACACTAGCAGAAACCCTGGTTTTCAAGACCATACATTAGGTTTCATTTTTGACCAGTGTACCTGCAAATTGGGCACAAATGACTTGGAATTTGTTTGGAATATATTAGTAGTTATGTTGCTATGAAAATGTTGGTGGTGGTGTTACCACACCACACCTTTTTAGCAACAGCAGATTCTGATAAATGGGGTTCAGCCTAACCTGTGCCCCACTTTTATATTACCTATTCTGTGTATTACCTACCACTTACTCAACACGATCAGTTTTCTTCTTGCTTATTTACCTAATCTTTTCCTGGATCTAATTTTGACAATGTAGGTCAAGGTGGTATGTCAGGTGGCTGCCCTTAAGTTAATCATCTATCACCATTGTTACATGATTTATTTTATGTTTAGGCTTCATTTATGCAAATGTGACATGTTCTGGAACTGCTTTGGATGTGTGAAGTATTAGAATCTGTTCTCCGATTGGCTGTTTTATTAGGCGTGTCATGAGCTGTCTGTTATAGAATGTGGTTGCCTGGATACCGAAGTTCTATGAGCGAATGACATGGCTTTGGAATGTTTAGGTTCAGTTGTTCTGGTTATTTATCCCCAATTTTCAACACCATTTTTCTTTTACTGCTTCCCTTCTATATATCTATACATTTGTTACATTGTGTACTTCAGTTATGCATGCATGACCAGTCACTTCTTTTATATGTTTCCTGTGCACCCATGTGACAGAAGAAAAGAAAAGAAACAAGCCCTGCCGGTGGGAGGAAAAATGTACAGGCAAGCAAAAATCAAAGTGGAAGGAAATGAGTCAGCCACTGGAAATACTATGAGTTATGTTACAAGTACAGAGTCTGTGCAAAGTATGCTTTAATATTTTACAGTGCACCCCAAAATAAATGTATATATATGGACCATGATAAAAGAATGCCTCTGTAACTGCTGCCATTTTTAGAAGCACTGCACTGAATAAAAGTGGATTAAAATACTGTACGTTAAGATGCAAACGTGCAGTGCAGTAACCTTTTTGCTGCACCAACATGTATCTATCCATTTTCTAAACTGCTTATCCTGTTCAGGGTTGCAGAGAATAGAACTGCATCCCAGCATGCAATGGTCAAGAGGCAAGAAGAAGTCACAGCTGGCAACTTCTGCAGAGACATACAGACACATACACACTCTTTATTTCATGCATTAATAGTCATGATTAGTAAGCATCATCACTCCTCTCAGCAAAAGCTGGTTTACAACAAACTTTGTTGCAACTAATAAACAGTCATCCTCGCGCTGTGTCTGTGGGTACACCATGTGACTTCCTTTTGTAAAAAGTGCTCTCAGCAGGCATTGAGGTGTCAGGTTTTAGCTACATTTTATTTGTTTAAGTTGGACAGGGTATCAGACATGAGGAAAAGGTTTTGTTCCATCTGCTGTTTCCACCACCCTCCTGAAGAAAACTCATAAATAATTTTGATATTGATCTTTTCATAACTTTTTACCATCCACCGTTGTGTGTGTGGATGGTAGCACTTTGTAGAACTTTCACAGACTACTTGTAAATAAGTTACGTTACATGAATGTGGTTTTATTTATATAGGCCAAAATCACAAATTATTTTTAAAAAGAAAAGCCAGTAATAGAAATGATTTGGTACAATGCAGGTTTTCAGATCTGGGTGATTTGGCAACGCTTGTGTTCACCATAGTAACAGCCAGTGCAGTTTAATACTACAGCACACACTTTGTGATAAGCTACTTTCTTCGAAATACAACAGAAGAGCAACTGTGTGTCCGTTTACAGTGCAGTCAAACAAAGACGTGGTGCTTTAAAAGTCAGACGGTAAAAATTGCAAGTGCGACCTGATTTCATGTTGCGACAACACAAGTTCCATTACTCTCTGCAATGTTTAAAACCGATGTGCCGACAAAAAAGAGTTGATCAGCACTAGCATTGTGACAAATATGTTGCGTTTCCAGTGGCTTCTTCACTATAAAAGTTTACATTACATTGTTTTTTAATTTAATCCAGCTCTCATACAGCTGTAGGACAGTGAACGGTAAACAGTGAGGTTGATATTGAAAAAATACTATTCAAAACAGTATCTCTGGATTACATGCATGTCTTGTTTCCTGTGAATCCCACAGGATTCTACAAATGAACTCTACAAACTATAATATAGGGAATAAATTAATAGGCCTACATTGAGTTCAATTTCATAAAAATCTTAGTACTGCAACTTAAAGGGTTAAAAAGAAACACATTGGCATATCCATGGAAATCTATGGAGTGGATTTTGGTTATGTGGGATATATCACAAATTTTATATTAATGTGTGTATCCAGGGCAGAGTCTTAAATGACTATACTGACTTGACTATAGATCAGAAGAATACTGCACTCTAAAGCATTTTTACTTTATTGAATTTTATGACCATTGTGCTTTTTAAGAACATCATATCTTTGGGTTTTACATGTTCTCATTCAACATCAGTCCAGTTCAGCTTCATGTGCTGTGGGATCCAAAATTCTGAGACCGCTTTCCCATTTGGTCTCAGACTTTTGGAGTCCACTGTAGGTCAGAAGGTCATGTCCTGCAGGTGAGAGTCAACATGTATTCACTTTAATCCATACAACATAGTTTTCAGGCCTGCCAACTTAATGTTACCACCAGCCTGGCTATACATGCAGTTAAACAATTGTTAACGTCTGTGGTCCTCGAGCTGTGTATGTGTTGCAGGAAAAAAAGACAATTTCTCCTGTCTTCTTTGACCCTATTGTGCTTTTTTTAGTTTAGTCACACCACCGGCATTCCCCCTCATTCAAAGTAGTATAAATGGGAATAGCATTATATCTCCGACAAAGGGTGTGAACCTTTTTGCACTGCTAGTTTGCGTGTGAAGAGAGGGGCCTATCATATCAGCTGTGTGAGAGTTAAAGCGGCACGCTTACAGCAATCTGCTTTTTCACTCTCCAGGTCCTTTATCCAGCCAGAGCAGTTTTCCTGTGGGTTATTCTTCCTATCCCTCCACAGGAAAGCCGTCCCCCACTGCTGCTTCCTATCCTGAGCTTTCCTCCTAGCCCTTGGAGTTGGACAACCCTTTTCCTTTAACATTGTCGTCCTATGTTGATAATTTAACAAGCTTCACGTATTGGTTATATTTGAGTGTCTTTTATATATGAATAATATATGCAGTTTTTGGGGGTCTCCTTTCCCCGAATGTTTACCTTTTTTAATGTGGATGAACAAGATAGGAATCAAATCCAGAAATATGATCAGTGCAGAGGCTTCACTTGGTGTTTGCTTCCTCCAGTCTCTCTTTACTTCCTGCTATTGCTTTGTCCTGATTTGTATACATAACCGGGTTGTTTCTTCTTGTCCTGCTCTTCCAGGAACATGGTGGCCTTCTTCGAATCTTCCCAGAAGGAAAGGCCCAGTTTGCCGACATAGAGCCCAAATTTGACCGTTTGCTGCTGTTCTGGTCAGACAGACGGAACCCTCACGAGGTTCAGCCCGCCTTCGCCACCAGGTCAGCATCCAAGTCTGTCCACTGCTCACACTCAGACAATCCAGTCTGTTTTTGTAGTGATTCACCACTCCAATCCCGTCTCCGCAGGTATGCCATCACAGTGTGGTATTTTGACGCAGACGAGCGAGCCAGAGCTAAAGAAAAGTACTTAACAGGTAGGATTTGTTAGACAAACCACACAATCCTGTGTCTGTTGTTTCAGCCCTTCTGTGCTCTTTTACATTATCTCTCGTGTGTTTCTGTTTCCTGTGCAGGTGCAGGAGAAAAAGGAGTAAAGGTTGAACTCGGCAAACCATCAGATCCCAGCTAGTGGGAACCATGCGTTTCCTTAAAACAGCCATTAAGTGCTCTGTCCTAAGAAAGTGGCCTATAGAGAGCGTGTGTGTGTGTTTTACAAGGCGAAACAGCAGACTTTTGATTGAGTGGGTGGAAGATCCATACTCATGGAGACAAAACAAACAAATACACAGTGATTTCTCTTCATTTTCCGCAAACCTGGGCAACCCAGCTGACCTTGAATGTCATGACATTGTACTGAAAGGGATTGTGCTTTTTTTTTTTTTTTTTTTTTTTTTTTTTTTTTTTTTTGTGTCTTTTCACCTCTTCGGTGGAGAACGCATATGTTATAGCTGACATTTTCAGAACATCACTTCAAACAGGAATTAAGCTCAGAGAGAATCTACATCTTTTGCATATAGGTTTTTGCAGTTAATTCCTTAAAGGTACAGTGTTCTGCATATGCTTATGTGTTATGCTTTTCACATGGAATCAGCTGTTATAAGCTACTGTATGGCAAAATGTGCTTGAGTTTGCAATAATATGAGGAATGATCTGAATTAAAAACACCCTTTTTCTGACAGAACTTCATTGGTCTTAGTTTGAGTTCATTCATTTGCAGCACAGTAGATGCTGCCTGTGTCATTTGTGATCTTGCTGTCCCCCCACACTTATACATCAACTGTTTGATTAGGAACAAGTTGACAATAAGCAAACATTGATCTGTGAGTTGTGGCACTCTGTTTACTACTGCCTTGCCTGCCCTCCTGTCTGCACTACACACAGTTCCATGCTGCCCTCTGTAGGAAACCCACTGTGTAGTGCACCTAGTTTTATGTCATTTTGTGGATATATGGATAAATCCATCAACAAACCTTTTTTTTTTTCCTGACCATTATTAACTGCAGTGATCATTACAGTATATCTGTGATCATTATTCCTAAAACAGAACTAAAAATAAGACTATGCGACTGAAATATATTAGCTGCACTATTTCAGCAATGATTAAAAAGTCTTGATATGTTGATCAAATGGTAAATTATCATATAAGTGGGTTAAAGTTGATTTTTCTAAAGTAATTTAATATTCTAGACTGTCCACCAGAGTTGCCTATTTTGTTTTCAGTTTTTAATTTATAAGTGGATTTATATTTCCATTTTTTTCATTAGATCAGAAAAACAAATCAGTGCTCCAATAAAATTGATATTATACAACCAATACAGTCATTTTCAAGACAATCTCTTAACCTAAGTCTCACAAATACACAGTGACAATGTTTCCTGTTTTGTAAATGAACAACCAGTTACTTGCCAAACTTGAAAATATGCTGTAAATTTCCATGGCACATAATGTCATCATGTATTTAGTGCTTTTAGAATGCAACCATCTCTGAAAACAGCTCATCAATAAAATGGGGAGAAGTGAGAAATGTATCCAGCCTGCTGGTCTTTTTGTTCTGATACATGTTCCTTTGTCAGAGGGATGTTTGTGCTTTTAATGTCCAACTCTCAACCAGTTTCAGGTGTCCTCCATTACAACCAGTGGGTTTAAGTCAGTGCAAGGGAAATAACCACCCGGCTCCAGGTCACTACTTGATTGGAAAGTATATCTTTTTTCATTCATCTCCTGTAAGTTCATCTGGCTGTGTTCAAAGATAAACTACCATCAGGGCCTTTGTTTATTATACAGTAGTCTTTATTACTGGTCAGTAAGCATTTTATTATAGTGTCATTATGTAATTTGTTTTATGTAAACCTATCTGATGTGATTCAGGATCCAAAGATTTATTTGTCTCAAACACAAGTAATATGTGTAGTGCAATGCAATGTAAGAGAAGAGTGTGAAAAATAAAGATTAGAAAAACTTTGGGAATCATGTCAAGGAGAAGTATTAAAACAAAGTGCTCTACTTCAGAGTCAACACCTCTGAGCTTTGGCATTAAGAATTGTTACTAAATTTCTCTCCCAAATGAGGCAGTTTTGATTATAAATATATGAACAATACAAAAATGTTGATGGTCATATTTGTTGATCTTTGACTCACTACAGAACACATGCTAATGAAGTCAATGCTGAACAATTTAAAAATATATATATATATTTTTAAAAAATCTGAAACTGTCAATTAACCCTTTGTTAATGTGCAGCGGTTTCTAAAACATGAACAAGCTACTGTCAATGTATCATTGAAGTATCAGTCAGTTATTAAAGATAAAGTGCATTTTTCACAGCATTTAAACATTTTTAATATGAATTAAATGAATGTCTTCTCTATATAAACAATCTGTATGAAAAAGAACATGTTCATAGACGTAAAATAGTAATACAGTACATATTACAAAAGGTCAGGAAATATATTAAGTAGTATTCAATATAAACTATACAATGAAAAATGTTTAAGATCAGTCAAAATTAGATCATACTTTGTACAAGGAGTGTGCAAAATTAATGTCCCATCAGTGGACCTTCATATAATGGCAAAGAGAAAAGTCTGTTAGTTCTTCTTCTCTAGACAAAATACAAAAGTGAATGTATGAAGTTGAGGGCGACTTTCCGCCCCATGTGCCTCGGTCAGTAAGAGACTGTGCAAAAATATACGAATAAAAAAAAAAGAAAACAAAGGTCAGCAGGAGTCACTGAGCTCCAGTCAGTAATGGCTGAGCTCCTCTGGAGGAGGAGGGAGGTGGTAGCTGTCATCCCCTCCGATGTAGGCACCGATGCCGCTGCTTTGGCTCCCCCACTCGTAACTGTCAGCAGCCAGACTGGACAATCGTAAAAACAAAACATCCGTTAAACTATGCTATCTGACCTCTCGACCTTTTGCCCTATTCATAGTTCATGGACAGTGTTGTGCTTTGTTTATTTTACCTGGCTTGGATGTTCTGAGGCATGACGCTCCACGCTAGATCATCATCACTGTCATAACGCCGCGGATTATCAAAAAAATAAGCCCTAGAGGAGAAGACATGACCAGGAAGCCCAGAGCCACTCTGCAGGACGAGCCGGACACAAACATGATAACAAACATTAGATGTCATAACGACCAGTAATGGTAACTGCTTGTATTATAAAACTTTTTGAAGTATTTCACATCATTTGTTTACAGTTTAGAGCAGTGGTTCCCACCCTGTTTGCATTAAATAAAGCAAGCCCTCGTCACATGTTGCATATGTCTGTGACTTGTGAGCAGTTTCTGCAAAGACTGATTTCCACTTTAGATTGTTGAAATGACAAAACTAAATCCCAGTATGTTTTATTTGCTTTCCTATAAATCCTCTCGTGACCCCTCAGATTTGTCCTGTGACCCCTGGAAGGATTAAGTGACCAAGTGACCCCCAGGTTGGGAACCGCTGGCTCAGGGTAATTGCTGGCTCACCCTGTCTAGGTTCGGCTGCCGAACTCTGAAGAAGAAAACCACGAGAGAGGTGGGGAGCAGTTCCCACACAAACAAAATCACTCCAAAGACGATGTAGCCAGCGTTGCCCAGAGTCGACTGTAAATCTGCCTGAAAGAAAACATACCACATCGCAAGACAAATAACCAAATATTTTCCTCCATAAAAACTACAACTGACATAAATTTGGTTCTTATTACAAAGCTGTTTCATGACAAAAGTGCCACGTGTTAAGAGTTTACACGGTGGGTAGATCAGATCTGACTTTTTCATATTAATAATCAACATATTCAAAGGAATAGTTGGACATCATAGTTGTAAGGTTACTTACATAGACTTACATGAGAAGATTGATTCCATTCTCATATCAGTACTGTAAAAATTAAGCTAAGCTAAGCTAATTAACTGCAGCTTCTTATTCAGTGTATTTTCCCATCTGACTCTCGACATAGAAGCAAATATGTGTATTTCGAACTAAAATGTCCAACTATTCCTTTAAGGCATTATGACGTCTTTGGTGGCTCACCTGGTCTGACACGTTGTACCAGTCGTAGTCAAAGGAGTTAATGCTCTTGTTAGAGAGTCCCAGGACGACCAGGTTGTAGCAGGCCCTGGATGAGTACAGGAGGATGACAATTGCTCCTATTACGGTCACCTGGCAAACCGACGTCCCCTGAACAGAGTTTCATTAAGAAAAATTTACAATTTATTGACTGCAATGAATCTTAAAGAAAAAAGAGACATACTCCGATTAAGACATTTGTGAAATCATATAAAACTACATGAAAACTGAAAGATTTTTGAAAGAAATTAAGCTTGAGTTTCAAGTAAGAGTTTGTACCTCAGTCTTTTGTCAGTGCTAAAGAACATACGTAAAAAATAGTGACCCAACAGAACTGTTTTAAGTTTGTGAATGCACCACAATACACCCAGTCATGCATAGCGAGAGACAACTGTGTTGCTAGGGAACAAGCATTATGTACAAAGCATAAATGATGGGGTGAAGTGCATTTTCACACAAGGGTGCTATATGCAGCACATAATACCTTTTGATGCCAGTTAAAAAAAATTACTATTAAAAAAGCCAATCAGCTTCTACTGTTCGTATTTCATTTCTACCACTTTTTCTTCATGTTTCTCTCTCAGTGCCACACAGGACATGGACGCATTTCTCACCTTGGATTCCAGGTAGATGTTGGCCAGTGACATCTTAGCGATCTTGTAAAGACACAGCGAGAGCGAGACGGCACACAGGACAAACAGCGTGTCATTGATTGCGACCCTCACGAGCACAATGGTGTGGGCCTCTGTGGAGGACAACCTCACCAGCAGGGCACAAACCAAATTCACAACTAAAAACACCAGGCTGATGAACAGGAAGAGCAGGTACAGCGGCAGCCTGTGGGTCAGCACACAAAGAGAGAGAAACATATTATTCACATTCACAACTGCTATAGACATTTTATCTTTTTTTAATCACTTTAGCCAAGACAGATGATGTCATTTTTTTGCCAAATTAATAGTAAAATATCTTTTACTAATTCTTCCACTAAAGATCACGGCTTGGTCTTACCTGTATCTTAAAAGCTCTGGTGCATATTTTGACTTTGCCTTGAAAACAACCTGTGAAACACAAAAAAAAAAACCCTGCATCATGCAAATGCATCATGCTGTTCTGGTCACCCATTTTCACTTCTGTATTTTTGTTCCTTGCAGAAACAAGATATTATGTTGAAACAGGAACCTCACAGTAGAAAAGCAGAGTTTTGATCCTCAGATACATAGCAGTCTCACAGGACTACATGTAACACTTTGTGCCACACCATCAACTGTGACTCAAATCAGCACCAGAGGATTATGCTAAAAATAAGCTTTAAGCAGACGCCAGAGAAGCTATTATTTGATATTTGGATTATGTAAGGAGATGAAGGACTGATTCACTGCATCACACTGTGTAGCTGATCTGAAAGAGTTACATTGATAGCAACAGGTAACATTTCCTGAACAGCTCTTAGAGAGTCTTTGCTATCAGGTGATGTTATTATTAGTGACTGAGTGTTCTTCCCACTGTAATCAATGCAGCAGATAGGCTACTAGAAAAATCAGTGCTATCATCTATTAACTTTCAGTGGAATTGTATTATGACCATATTACCGGATTAACTAAAATATATATAACTTTAGTTAAAAAGTAACAAAATTTTACTTTATTTTACACATTTTTAGACTGAAACACAATTATTGCTTTGAACATCAATGTTAAGATTTTATGTATAATTTTTTTCACATTGCAAAATGTATCTGTATTAGAAAACTATTCAGATTTAAAACTAAAATCACTACACAATTGGTCAACTGACATAAAATCAGAGAGATTCAATGCGCAATAATACAAAACAAAAGAAAAAAAGAAATTACTCCATAGATGAAGGCAGCAACATTAGTTATGGGAACCTGTGATGGACATTTTTCCCTTTTTACTGACATTTTATAGCCCAAACCATTAATCAGTAAATCGAAAAGGTACATATCCAAAGATTTATTAGTAATTAAAATAAGTTGCAGCTGTATTCCTTTGTGATATTGACTTCAACCATTTACCCAGTGCTAGTTTCATGGCTCTACAAATGGGAATGTGGTCCACAGTGAAGCAACATAATTTTTAAAGCTGTAAATTTATTTGCGCTATCTCTTAACAATCTGTACTTTGCGGTTTCATTTTATTTTTCTAAACCATTTTATATTTTGCCCACTGCCTAAAGGTTTTAGCCCTTAGTTCACATGAGGGCTGAGTATGTTTAAAGATCCCCTACAGACAAGTATATTATATATGTATTTGCTCTAATAATTCAAAGCTTTAACTGTGTCCAGCCACAGTTTGCCTCAAAACCACTGGTAGGTTGAGCACTGGGAAACTTTCTCCCTTGAGCAGATGAATGTAAAAACGGCCTTTCAGAGTGAATCGTACATTGAAATAAAATACTGCTCACATTACTAAGACGCAGGTGCGGAGTACAGGACAGACTGTTTACATGACAACCTGTGACAGAGTGAACAGCACTGCAGTCAGCTAACTCACCTGTGCAAAGTAAAGGTTCATGAGGCTGAGCGTGAAGAACTGGAGGCAGACAGGGAAGCAGTAGAGCAGCCAGAAGGGAAAAGGCCCCAGAGTGTTGGCCGTGACAAAGTTCTTGAAGTAGAAGGAGAAGAGCACGGTGCGCAGGGCCGACCACAGCAGGCACAGGAACAGGAACACCGTCTGGTAGCTGAAGCGCTTGTGTCGGTACCGCAGGACCAGCCAGAGCTGCACGTAGATGAAGATGAACAGGAGGGAGTAGAAGACGGTGTAGACGACCGTCAGGCCCAAAGTGACGTACGGAGGCACGGCCGGGCTCAGTGTGGGCAGAGGCAGAGACTTGTCCATCGGCGACGGCTCCTTCTCCTCCACCAGGGCCTCCATGACCTGTTCTCCCCTGGCCGGGAGCAGGAGCGGGGTGGAGCGGAGGGGCCTCTGCCGGTGTTCACCGGCGCCTCTCGGCCCTCACGCACGGCACAGGACAAGTGAGAACGGGAGAAAGTAAGGCTGGGGAATGGTGCTGTCAGGAAGAGGGAGAAAATAAAACGAGGGGGAAGAGAAGAAGGCGAACTTCCTGCTGCAGAGCCAGAGACAGCCAGAGAGCGAGGCACATGATCAGTGATGAGAATGAGCCGTTTGTCAGGGCCAGCAGCGGGCAGGAAGCTGCAGAGAGCTGCAGCCAGGAGCTCAGAGAGAGGACCAGCACCCGCCCCCTCCAACCCCCCCGCGCTCATTACGTGACGCTACGCATCAGCTGACGCACGCTACTGTACCTTTAACCCTGTGAGGGGGCTTCCCACCACCGCGCTGAACCCCAGGAGAGCAGCTCAGAGCTGTTATATATATATATACGGTTAAATGCATTAAGAATATGCAGCATGTGAGCATGATATGAACTGAAATACTATGTTAAAACTAGAAATACGGACAATGAATAAGATAGATACTAAACTATGCTTAGTTTCATACATGCAAGCACTGATGGCAAGTCCTGTAGTCATGTTTTTTGTTCTGATTACTACTTCATATTGTTTATTTTACCCTCACTATTTCACATTCTTAAAAAAATACTTTTGGTTATTTTGTTAAGTAATCAAATAACCAAATACATTAACATCTATGGTGTAAACGTATTTACTGCCTTAGCCATGTAAGTCTAATATGAACTGAATATGATATTAAAACTAGAGATAATGAGAAATTCGTTTTTTGCACAGTCTTTAATCATATCATTTCTACATTAGAATTACTGAAATTGTATTTAAATATAACTTTTGACACAGGGCTCCTCTAGAGAGAGGAGTCTTTCATTAGACCCTCTATATCTGGGAAACACCCGTGTCTTTCAAATTTCAGTCACAGCCCTATTTTTTAATGCTTTACATTAAAAATTCTAATCTCTGGCCAAGCTGAAATGATTCTGATGACATTTCAGGGTTATTTATCAGACATAAGGAAGCTTCTTCAGGGCCACAGAAGACGATATACAGTTATTTGCACAGGTAAACTGATCTTCAAGTGTAAAATCACTGGAGTTCCCCTTTAATTCCAACCAAGGGTACTTGAGATCTGGTCAGAACAGGCTACCAGAATTAGGTTTACGACCCAGAACAGAAACTTATCTAATCTGCACACAACCTCCGTGAGGTTTGTTATGGTTGGTGGGTTTTTTTGTTTCACAGGACTTGGGCATGTGAACATGAGGAGGGCCAAGGATGGAGGTCACTCTAACTCACCTCTGACCACTGCGATACATTAATCTTTTCTCACACAGGGACACTGCCACCCAGGCACCACACAAAACAGGAAGCTGTCAGTCACAGGACTTCCCTCTTAGCTCTCAACTTCTCTATCCACCGTATCACAGTTATAATAATGTGTTTGGACCTTGTAAGCGTTAGGTGTGGAAATTAATACAGATACGTTATCATCTATATTGTTTCCCATATTTATTTTATCTACACCCTATAAGTAAGCTATAATAAAGCTGAAGACTTGACCAAATGCCTTTCTTTTTCACATTAGCAAGCATTTTATTTAGATTTAGCCAATGAATGAAAGAATGAATATGTCACAAATTATGTAAAGTCTTGTTTGTACGCAGAGTTCCCTTCGCCTGGCCCTTTAAATCGCCCATGTCTACGGTTGTGTCAGTGAATAAAGGAGAATAATAACAGAGTGGTGACGAAATCACACTTCAGTCTGATCATCAGGCTTCAGTTTCCTGCAACACAGACATCAGATCACAGTCAGCTGGTTCCCAAGCAACACAGTCGGAGAAAATAGACTCAGACAGACACCAGCAAGTCACAGCTGACATCACTGCCCCAGGGTAAATATCCCATCAGTCACCGAAAGTCCAACAAAGACCCAGTCTGTATTTAAGTGTAGTGAATATCAACAGTGTTATAAAATAATATGCATATACCTTTTCTGTTTATGTAAAATTTTACACCTCATGACTTAGCATTCTTTAGAAAATATATCTTGGCACATTTTGTCAAGTGATAAAATAAACAAATACATATATGATGTCAATGTACACACGGTATGCACATCATCTTATATCAGTCTCTGAAAACCTGTCAGTTCTATGGAGAGTATACAGTATTCAGACACCACATGCAAGCCTCACAAGATGACCAGAAGATGGCGGCTTAGAGCTGTATATGTGCAAATGGAGAGGCTGGGAGGGATGCTGATGCAATAATGGTCTCTTTGTGAAACACTGTTGTATCAATTTAAACATTTGAAATCAGTTTATGGAATTTCTTATTTATTTATTTATAATTGTCTCAAGATGACTCCAGATTTAGGAAGCATCTGGATTGGTGGTTATCTGATTTTGAAACCACTGAAGTACAGTAGAAAACTCCTTCAGCCTAAGTATAAACATAATGCTGTTAGCGTGGTTCAAGATCTACAGAGAAAAATAATCTTACATCTGATTTAATTGTTCTTTGAGAACATTAGCAATTAACAGCAGATCGAGAAATGTTGAGTTTAACTGAGACACAGTCCAACAATCCAAATCATTCTAATGTCTTTAAAGCAGGTAAAATATATATATGTATATATACATACTGTATATGCGTGCGTTGTGGCTGTTTATGTAATGTGTTTTGTAAGAACAAGTAGCAGCAAGATGAAGCCCCAGTGGAAGCTGAAATGTTCATTACACCACACTACTGTAGGAGGAAAACTCAATCTACCAGCAGAGGGGCTGGAAATGGAAAGTGTGCCCTGAGGGTGATGCTAAAGAAAAGGCCATGGAATCACTACAATCACAAGAATTTATCCCCTTGGAAGCATAAATGTGCTCTATAAATTTCATAGCACTCTGGCTGTTACATCTCAAAGTTTTGGCCTGAGGGTGGTGCAAGAGGGTAGCTCTTTGAGTGTTCGCAATAGAAAAGACTCATCCTCTAGGGCAGTGTTTCACAACCTATTGGCTTTATGACCCTTTAAAACAAATCAGTGTCTATTTAAGACCCTTCGTTACAAGTCACAGCCTTAGTTTTTGCTGTGAGTTATTTGACCAGAGCAGTTTTGATTTTCCTTCTTAGATTATTTCATCAGAGCTTTAAGAGCTCTGATAAAGTGGAGATTATTCCTCATGTGGAGTTATGTGGGTGTAGGATCCATGATACATAGTCTGTACTTTCAGTTTTGATTTCTCTGGTGGTGGTGTCCGGAGTGAAAGCTTGGCCCAGTGATGGACATGGGATAAGGTCAAGGGGTCACCAAAAAACATTGTGAATCATCATCTGGGGATCTAGATTGTCCATATCAAATATAGGGGAAATCTTAGCCTTAATTTGGAGGTGCTTTATCTTATTTTCGTTTTCAAAATAGACAGAGATTATGGAGCAAAATGTTGGTAAAGAAGACATTTTAGGCTGATGGCAGCATTACAAAAAAAGAAGTCAAAGGGTCAACAAAATGAATACCCATATTAAAGCGTCACGGCAATGTGACCATCAGTTGCTCAGAAAACCAAAGTGTTGGACAGATGACTGACCATCCGTTAGCAGGGCACAAACAGCTCTAAGTTGAACCGTATTACCAGCATGCCCCTCATTATCCCAGCTGGAGTGGAGTCTGATAGCCACGGCGGCATGCCTCAAATGATTAGTGTATGGTACAGTGCTCTGTGATATTGTCCTTTACATAATGTTTCAATCAAACCGGCCGTGGGGCTCTGTTGCCGGTAACTGGTCCATGCTGTGATGTCTATGCTCTGATGGCCCCTTGGCCTGTATCCAAACCTGCCAATACAGCTCCAGTGTTGTCCCTCTGAAGACCCTTAGACCTCACACACAGTGCCCCCTGTATTATAATACCTTATCATCCAAACAGAGACGGCTGCTTTCTACTGTGTTGGCAACATAGGAACAATGAGCTTGAAGAATTTCAATAAAAGGATATGATGTGGAACTGACTTCTGTCCTCAGCTAGACCCTGTATCTAATGTAATGTCATGTTCTTGTTTTTGTTTTTCAAAGTGGGCCAAACGCCATCACTGCAGGTTAAATGCAGGTTAAATGTGCCAAACTGACCCTCAGCTCAAACCAAAAACCACATCACTTCAGGAGTTAGTTTGAGGAACAACATGAAAGGAAGAATATAGGCTACCTCTCATTTCTCTCTGCAGTGTTCTCAGCGCCCCTCTCAACTCCGCCCCGCGTTTCTCAAACTCTGTCTGAACTTTCTTCGGTGGAGCCTGTGCGTCACTCTCCTCTAACCTGGCTTGAACAAACCACAGGACAGCTCGACTGACTCTGAAACACGAACAATGGGCTGGCAGGAGCGAGGATGGCTCGTCTGTGCGAGTTTTCTAGGATTTGTGACCTCGGTTCAGACCATAACGCGGGGAGAGCTTTTCGCTTTCGGTCCACGCGCAAGAGACCAGTTACTGGAACCGGGGAATGACCAGACGCGCCAACTGGGACTGCAGCAGCCAGTGTTATTTTATGATGGCACTTTCCACCGCATCTTTGTAAGTTAACCCATTACTTGGTAGACTATCATAGTATTTTAACACAAACGCGTGGGATTTACTGGTCTGGGTGGACAGTCCATCGATCTTGCGCAATTGCGCATTCCCTAGAATCCCCAGGCAGATATACGTGAAAAGAGGTCAGTAATTGCAAACTTAAACAATGCCTGGAAGTTGCAAAATGTATCTGGGGCAGGGTATGACTTTTTATAGTAGGATATTTGTGAATATTGATTTACTTATCATAGGGCTGCTCTATCTTGTAGAGTGTATGTGTCCACACATTCTTAGAGCTTCCCCTGAGGTTATCATTTTACTGTTGACACAAAGACCAAAGTACTGGAGGAATCTTACTTTGCAACCATGCATTCCGAAACAGCCATGTCACATAACAGTGTGGTCACCAAAAGACGCTCATTTGAACCAAATGTTTAAAACTTTGACATCCTGCAATATCTAAATAAAATGCAGTATGAAACCTATACAAACTAGTGACTTTGGAGGATAGTCTGTAACCTAATAATTAAAGACACCATGTGTTTATTGTTTGTTGTTTGCAGTTGCCAAGTGGAGCTTTTAAATTACTTGGAAAAAGCCAACAGGAACATCTAGCTGAAAGCTGCACCATTGTGTTGGACAGACAAACAGCCCTTTATTCCCTGTGATTCTCCTTTTCAAAGAAAAATGCTGCATCTCTGTTTTAATTGTGCTGCATGTGGATAACATGCTATCAGAGAGTAATTAGGTATTTCCCCTTGAAAGGCAGGAACTCAACATTTGTCTTGCGCATGTTTTATTTAAAAAAGTAATGTAGTCTATACTAGATGATGTCTACTTGAAGCAGTGCTCATTATATCTATAGCTTTAATTTCTTAAGATGTGATCAGTCTTATTGATTGAAGTTAATTAAAGTTTTTAATCAGTGGATTTGTCATTTATGGAGTCTGAACCAAGGAGTTGATCTACTAGAGATGTGCAGCATGAAGTCATGGTTAACACATGATTGTGAGGTTTAGAATAAATATTGAATTCTTTGTTATGATAATCAGTCTGAGGGGGTTTGTTCCCACTGCTGACTACCTCCAAGTTATCCCAACATCAGCCACGACAAACATACTGTATTCCTCCCCTGCAGTCAAGATGGCCTGAAGATTTTTGTTTTCATTGGCGAGACAGTCTACCCTCAACTGTCTGTGCCCTGTGTGGGAACAGTAATGCTTTTCACACCAGACGTGGTAATAGAAAAAACATTTTCTCTGATCATCAGCAGGTTTTATCGTCTCCTCCTGAGTGTGATTCATATTCCATCCAGCCCTGGTATGTTGGGATATTCACTAGCCGTAATGATCTCTCTGCACTATCTCAGTTAGATCGGGATCACTGATCATTTTCCCAGCTCAATCTTCCATTTTGGCAGGAAGTTTCTGTAATGAAAATTAGTGTGCAATCTCCGGGCTCTCTGGGGCTGCTAGTCAGGGGCAAGGACAGGAAACAGTGTGGCCTGGGCCAGGAATAGTGCTCTTGTTTTCCCCTGGTCAGGAAGTGGAGGAGCCCCATGTGCAGTGAGTGTGTGTGTGTGTGTGTGTGTGTGTGATTTTGACATGAACCCAGCCTTTCTTTTTTTTTACAAGCCTAGTATGAGTTCACATTAACCTTAAGTGAGTAAAATCTGCATTAAATGGCATCTTGTTTGTTCAGTAGCGCTTTTGTAGGACATGGCAGCTGACTCGGATCATTAGCCTAATGAGTTTGAAATAAAGATCAAAGTGGGTCAGACTGGACTGGCTTTGCCTCTGCTGTGAAACAGTTCTAGTTGTGTCGTAAAGAAAGTCATACAGCGTTACAATCATCCATTTCTTGTTATGCCCATTACCAACTTAAGCTTTTAATTTCAGATCAACACCAATGGTTTTGTTGCCACAGCAGAGCCAACAAGCGAGTCGACATATCTTGGCAATATGCCTGCAAAGTTTGGCATGATTGCGGCTCTGCAAGGAGACCTGGACACGAGTGACGGTGTGGGTAAAGTTTTCTACCGTCAAGACTCCAGTCCTGAAGTCCTGCGTCGGGCAGCCGAGCACATCAACAGAGCCTTCCCCGAGGACGATGAAGTCAATCCTACCCATGCTGTGGTGATCACCTGGGTTGATGTCGCCACCCATGAACCTCAAAGCATCGACAAGAAGGTGAGCATCACATGGTTATTCAAGTGATCTAAGGAAAAAACTGGTCATGATCGTCCCCTTTCATGTTTTATCACACAGAGAAACACCTTCCAGCTGGTTATTGCATCCCTGGAAACCTCTTCGTATGCTATTGTGCTGTATACGAGGGATGGGATACAGTTTTCCTCCACACCTGCAGACAACAGTGGTGTGACCATGCATGCTGGCTTCAGTAAGGGTTTGGTCCAGGGTTTCCTGTTTTCCGACCAGGGACCATACTACCGCACCACCACAGATGACGAAGCATCCATCAGGGATTTAGCCGAGTAAGTCAATCAGTATCCGTCAGCACAGGAACACAATTTCCTGCAGCGTTAAAGGCTTGATAATGTTTCAAGAACAGTGACTGTAAAATGTGTTTTCATCCTACAAACTTAACTCTGACAGGAAGACCAACTCTGGCCTGCGAGGTGTATGGGTGTACGAGATTGGAACTTCTCCCTTTTTTACCAACGTGGCTCCAGGTGAGGTCCCTGACCTGCTTACTGAGGCCGCATCACATGGGGCCCCCGATGGCTATGATGAGGCCACTGATGCAAGAGGACCTGTGTATACAGATGGACAACAAGTAGAATACCCTCCCTATGAGACAGAAGGGGGACAGATCAAAGTCCACCCAGTTCAGTACCAGCCCCATCAGCCTGATAACCCAGAGGTGGTGGTGGTGGTGGATGACACAGATATTAATGTAGATGGTGAGTCGACAGCAGAAAGCCTTTTTTTTTTTTGTTCTGTATATTGTTCTGTATATTTTGAATATTACAGTTATTTAATGAATCAATTGTTTCTGTTATTCTTACTGTGAATTCTGTTTCTACGTTTTCAGTGTTCTCATACAACCTTGGGACATGTTCAAACAACAGGAATAAGTGCTCCCAGTTTGCTGACTGCAAGGACTACTCCAGTGGATACTGCTGCCACTGCAGACCTGGCTTCTATGGGAATGGTTTACAGTGTGTGGCAGAGGGTACGTGTCCTCTTTAAGTGATGACTTTTAATTTTAGAGATTAAAACTGTAGTGCTGAAATTATCAGTGCTTCAAGGAAAAGGAGAGAAATGAGTTAAGATGCATGTGTGTCTATGGCAAGCTTTACACAGTTTCATGAAATGTCAGCTATGAATATTTTGCTTTTATTATAACAGTAAACATAAAACACCAACACATAACATCAGACATTAGGCTGCATTAGTCGCTGAGGCCAGTAATGCTGCGATGTTATTTCCATTGTAATTTTACCAATTTATCAATACAGTTTTTCCTATTTTGTAAAATTGTGTCTTAGCTTAACTAATCTAAGTGGCTGGCATGGCTTGGTAAACAATTAGCTAGTGTGGCTAGCTGAAGTAGCCAAAATGTCACAGAAATACTACAGTTATAACAGTTTAGCCCTGCTTGCTAGCTAGCTCTCTATCGAGTATCATTACACTGACAATTGCAATTCTTCTGTAGGTAATACCTTAGCTGAATTGTTCAAGTTAAACACAGTATATTCACAGTATCAGTCTGAAAACACATTAAAACACAAAGTTACATAAGACAATCACATGGTATTGCTATCTGCCAGGTTAGCTTTTAAAAAATAACAGCTGAACATTTTCATTATGTAATGTATTAATTCTTCTTAATATCTAACAGCTGTGGATGTTGGAGAAGTCTTTTAGCATCTGTCCTAACAGTTTCACTTGTTCCACAGACGTCCTCACACATTCTCACGCTTCTCTGTACTCTTCTCTATAACGTTGATGGTATTGGTTTGTTTTGCAGGAAAACCACAGAGGACAAATGGTAAAGTGCATGGAAAAGTGTATGTGGGCAACTCTCCTTCTCCCGTGGAGTTCACAAGCAACGATCTCCACTCATATGTTGTGGTAAATGATGGCCGATCCTACGTCGCCATCAGTGACATCCCTTACACTCTTGGGCCGTCACTGCAGCCCCTGTCGGCCCTGGGTGGTGTGATTGGGTGGGCCTTTGCTCTGGAGCAGCCGGGCTTCAAGAATGGCTTCAGTATTATTGGTGAGGGGAAAAGTTCTACTACTGCACTAACAATATTTGATAATGTGACATCCACCTGCTTTTCATGCGATTTTCTCACGCTTCACTTGGTTACAAAATGACACAAATGAAGATTTAGGATCAAATCTCTGTCAACAAATGTCAGTGCTGCTACAAGCACATATTTCCATACAGCTGCTGTTTTACTCACTGCTGAATCCCATCCAGCTGAATTCCCCTCACATTGCCTCAGCTCAGACAGACGGCGGTGAGCCAAAGTTCATCCAGGGCTAGGGTCTTAAAGTTAACCTCTCCTCTGTCCTCTGAAGGGGGGGAGTTCACACGGCAGGCTGAGGTGACCTTTCTGCCAGGGAATGAGAAGCTGACCATCAGGCAGGAGTTCAAAGGCATCGATGAGCACGACCACCTGGTGGTGAGCACCACCCTGGAAGGCCGGGTCCCTGAGGTGCCTCGTGGATCCACTGTACAGATCGACCCTTACTCTGAGATCTACCAGTACAGCAACAACTGTAAGATACAGCTTGAGCAGAGAACCAAGAGAAGAATTTGTTTTGACAGAAATGTCACTGGGTTGTTTCTCCTATCTTTTGCCTTTGGCCATATATCTCTTTATTTTAATTTCCAAGGCTTTTCAGCTTTTGTAATCATAACTAAACCCTTAGAAAGTGAACACTGAGAAACCATCATCCTCTTGTTTCCTACCTGTCTATCATACCTTCCAGTGATCACCTCATCCTCCACTCGGGACTACGTAGTGAGCTTGCCCGATGGCTCCACTGACACCAGGACGTATCAGTGGCGTCAGACCATCACCTTCCAGAGCTGCCAGCATGACGAGTCTTCAAGAGACATGAAACCTACTCAGATGCTCAGCGTGGACCAGGTCTTTGTCATGTACGACGCTAATAATGAACTCATCCGGTTCGCCATGAGCAACAAGATTGGGGATATCAATGGTGAGGTCATGGACATTATTCCTGTCATCCTGTTTTGGTCTGTGCTCATTTCCTTCCTGGAGTGCAACATATAACATCCTGACCGAAAGATGGTTTTACTAAAAGTTAGGGCTGTTGTTCAATAGTAAACAAGTCTTTCTCATGCAGTCACACAAGTTAATGGTTTAGCAACAACACTGTCCTACATCTTCCATTCTCAGGAGGGCAGCCAGAAGAGAACCCATGTTTCACTGGACGACACGGCTGTGACACCAACGCTGTCTGTCGACCTGGAGAGGGGAACCAGTTCACCTGCCAGTGTGCTTCTGGCTTCAATGGTGATGGCCGCACATGTTATGGTAAGAATGGCATGTGATAAGATATAAAAAACACACAATGTTTGTGTCAATAAAGAGGGTGTAGTAGCCTCTTGATTCTCTCCACCAATTTATTTTCTGCTTTCAAGTCAATCATACTATTTCCACATCTGTTTAGAGCCTTCCTTCCTGTGGAACTGCGTAATCTTGCCAATTAGCAGAGGGACTCCCATATTGTAAACAAAGTGTCCCATACTCCCAGACCAGGTCCTCAATCCCAGGCCACATACTATAGAACCAGAGGTCTTTTGTATTCGAGTTCAGACAGGAAGCTCTTCGGTACATACAGTAGAAAAAGGAAGGAAGTATTTCAGACAGATGGTATCTTGAAACATTTGTAATTAAGACATCTAATTAAGCTCTCTTCTCTGATCTCCTAACATCTGATAATGAAGGACACTGATCCAGACTTCAGAGCTCAAACTCAAACTTGGACCTAATGTTGCAGTTATTAGCATATTGGCTCTTCTCTTCATCAGACATTGATGAGTGCAGAGAGAATCCCCAGATCTGTGGCTTCCATGCTATTTGCAACAACCAGCCAGGGACCTTCCGCTGTGAATGTGAAGATGGATATCAGTTCGATACTGATGGGCTGACCTGCATTGGTAAGTGGTGTTTGTGTGCTGCCATGTACAATTACATATTTCAGAAATCTCACCTGGTGTTTAGGATGTACAGGTTCAGACATAAACTGTAATAAAATGTATTAAAATATTAAGGAGACCACTGTGAGGAACACAAACCATATGTGTACTTACTAATCATAAGTACACACATGCAACTTGCATCATTTTACAGATTATCTAGTTAAAAGTGTAATTAAGTTTTAGGTCCCCATTACGTGTGTGTAAATGTATGTGTGTGTGTTCATCAGGCCTGTTGGAAATAATACATCCTTAGACCACATCAGGACAGTTCACAAGCTTGAAAAAGTCACAGAAAATTGCAAGATTTTGACAGTTTTCACACTTTTCTCCTCCTCCTCAGAGGTTAACCAGCCTGTTGACGCCTGTGAAGAAGGCACACATACCTGTGATATTCCTCAGCGCGCTCAGTGCAGCTACACTGGCGGCTCTTCCTACATCTGCTCCTGCTTGCGAGGGTTCATCGGGGATGGTAGAATCTGCCAAGGTAATGCATAGAGACTATAAATATATGCTTGTGCTAAAGAAGGATCATAGGAATAAACTGCTTTTAGTTTGTAGGTTGGCTGCCATTTATTGCAGTGCAGTGTAAAAATCAACTTACTTATTAATCAAAGTTACATTATCATTATGTGATAATGCAATTTGCTGGTAGAGACTACTTGTTTATGAAGCCTGGCGTGTTTAGATGAGTTATAGGCTTTTTATATCATGTAATTATAGGCATTGTTACTTATAATCAGTTAATGCATTCATTCATTGAGAAAAGCTATTAGAAACAGATTTGTTTTAATTGATTTTATTAATTCATTATATTTATAATTAATTCATTTGTCTCCTTCTGTAACATTTCCAGTTTCCACTTTGTGAACATTTTAATTTAAAGGTAGTTCATTTTATAATGTCAGCAGTGTGCATAAAAATGATGTGATATCCAATCCACAAAGCAACAGCTCTGATTGGCCACAGTGTTCAGACACATAACAGCGGGCCAGTCAGAGTTGTTGCTGCTACTCTGCGGGTTTAAAGTCATTTCATTTTCAGCTAAACTGTCTTTAAGTTAATGAGGAGTAGGAATAAAATAGGCAGCAACATTACGTAAATGAGATGACTGAATGATTAAACACAGAATAGTAAAATAGTAGGAACATTTAGTTGAGAATCGTTGTAGAGGAAGGCAAAAAAACACATAAGCTGACGAGGGCATTGTGAAGATGATGTGATTTTAGTGGCTTCGGTTAGTGAAAATGTTGTTAGAAATTCATCCTCAGATATCTTGAGTCTCAGAGCATCCGTTGTTACACTTAAAAGGAGTTCTTTCTTCTTGAAATGGTCTTATCATGTGATGATGATTAAGTTGAAACGACATGCTTCGAAAATTGTTGTAGTATAGTGAAGTATTTCTTGGCTAACAGGCTAAATTAAAATGAACAGTACAGTCCTTTAACACAAATATTCACTATTTTAAATCCATTACATGGAATTTAAGGCTATAAATGTTAAACCGTCTGCTCAGGACTGGGGGAGGTGAGATTGGTTGCATAATACATCTGCAGTGGTGGAACAGTGAAACTGGAAAAGCAGATGGGCTTTTCTAACGTGGAGGTCCTGAGTCGGTGTGTAGTTTTTTTGGCCGGTCCTCTGTAGTACTCATTCATAGTTTCCATTCTTTCCACGCCTCCGCTTGATGTTCTGCACTCTGAGGACCCAGATCACTCTGTGGACCTCTGACCATAAAAGGACGCAACAACTTGGATGTGCACAAAATATTTTTCGCTTATGATGCCCGACTCTTCTCTGTCCTCACTCATCCTCTTTTATTCTACCTGAAGACATAGATGAGTGCCAGGCAAACAGGTGCCATCAGGACGCTGTGTGTTATAACACCCAGGGATCATTTACCTGCCAGTGCAAGTCAGGTTACTATGGCGACGGCTTCTACTGCTCTCCAGGTAAGTCATTTTGATATGCCATCACTTTCTGACAAGCAAACCCCCTTCAATGGTGCATTGCTGTTTTATATTCAGTCTTGCAACATTCAGTCTGTGCTGCTACAAGTTTATTCTGGGTGTCTGCTGTGGGAGTTCAGACAGTTCGGTAATAGTTTTCTTTGATGTAGCTGCATGCTCAATAATATAAAAATAGAAAACGGATCATTTTTATTCACAGCATTGTTCACAGCATTATTTATTCCACTTGGAAATGAGCTCCTCTCCACAGTATATTGGTGCCAGCTGGAACCTGTTTTTCATTTTCTTCTGGATAGCAAAAGGAATTTGTCATACCTTATAAGGAATGTGGGAGTTTTTGTCGAGCTGAATTTAGAGCAGAAGACAAAAGGAAATATAAATGAGCTTATGATCGAGGTTTGTGCCACGGACTTGTGATCAGCTTGGAGCTAATTTTTCATTTTTCCCCTCAGAGAGGACAAAAACACAATGCGAGAACCACAGAGAAAGTCTTCTGGGTGCTACTGGTCCACGAGGGCCCCGGCCTCCAGTTGGACAGTACATCCCTACATGTGATGAGCATGGTGCCTATGAGCCAATGCAGTGCCATGGCAGCACGGGACACTGCTGGTGCGTGGACCAAAATGGACAGGAGATCCATGGGACTCGCTCTGGACCTGGCAGCAGACCAATGTGTGAGTAAATCACACATCACAGATACATTTTGAAGAAGGGTGGTGGGTTTCTTCTCCAAGAGACCCCTGATTTCTCTGTGTTTGTCTTTGGTAGGTATCGAACATGATCCTAAGGAACCACCTGTGGGACCCAGCCCTCGACCTGATGTCCACCCCCTGCCTCCGGGAACACACCTGTTGTTTGCCCAGAGTGGCAGGATAGAGCACGTCCCGCTGGAAGGTTATGATATGAAAAAGGATGATGCCAAGGCTGTCCTCCACCTCCCTGTAAGTTTCTCTTCTTATCTTTTAGAGACATGGCTCTACAAGCAGTTTGAGTGGTATTGTGTGATCCATTTTGGTTTTATTTTGGTTTTATATTATTTCTGGTTTTATTCCACATTTTTATTCCTCTTAATACCAACATTTTCCTGAGAGATTTTAAAATGTTCGTTATGACATATAAAAAAAAGGCAATCATTTACTGGATTTATGTCTGTACATGACGGACAAATGCTTATAAGATCTTAGCACTTCTGGGCAATGCAGCTCCAAGTTTAAGAAGACAGAAATTGACCTCAGACACAGTGTTTAGTCAGGATTTTTGGTATGTGTGATCAGTCAGATTAAACCAGAGCAAACAATCTAAACAAAAGCTGCAGTATGTTCGGATTTCTCCTAAGTGTATACAACATCGGCTCAGCCTCTTACTCAACGTCTGTTCCCTTGCTGGTACTAATACTAGCATTCTAGCTCTGCGATTTCCCAATCTGCTTCATGCATTCTAGGCTTGCACTTTATTGGATGCACATGGAGACATTCACACTAATTACTAACATCAGTCCGACATCTTTGGAATTACAATCTGCATTTCTTGTTACACTGATTTCCAAACCAGCTGGTCTGAGGTCTGGCTGAGTCTCTCATGCTGAGTATGTGGCTCTGTTTGTTTGGATTTATGTCTAGACGTTAATGTCAAAAAACACATCTGCTCAATGTTTTTATCCCCGACCACTCTTGTTTGAACAAAGTGCACTTCAAAGATTGGCTGTTGACCCCTCCACAGGAGAAGGTAATCATTGGAGTGGCCTATGACTGTGTGGAGAAAATGGTCTACTGGACAGAAATCACATCTCCCTCAATCAGCAAGGCCAGCATCCAGGGGGGAGAACCAGTTGCAGTCATTAGATCAGGTGGGGTCACTGCTCACTGTTATCCTTCACTCCATTGGTTCTCTTCCATTTTCAGCCTTTGATGAAATAGAAGACTGTTTACATCAAACAAAGAAACTGATGATAAAATGTAACCTCTCAACAGATTTGGATAGCCCAGAGGGTATCGCCATTGACCACTTGGGGCGAACTATGTTCTGGACAGACTCTGTGAAGGATCACATCGAGGTTGCCTCTCTGGACGGGTCTCAGCGTCGTGTCATTATAAACTCTGATCTTGTCAACCCCCGTGCTGTTATCACTGACCCTCCCAATGGGTGTGTAAAACTTTTACACTTTACTAACTTATTTCTTTAACATACTGCAAGATAGTAATCTCAAATGATTTTTTAAAGGTGATTTGTTCTAAGAAAATTTGAATCATAAATCCATCCCTTTTAAGTTATGATTGGGCAGTGTGCGCTTAAAGGAAGGGTTCAACATTTTGGGAAATACACTCTCATGTCTGTACACTAGATACAACTAGCAGCTGGTTAGGTTAGCTTAGCATAAAGACTGAAAACGGGGAAATGGCTAGCATGGCTCTGTCCAAAATATAAACAAATCCTTAAAAAAAATCCACTTGACGTCCCCTCCAAAGCTCACTAATTAACACACTATATCCAATTTGTTTAATCTGTACAAATAAATGTGTAATGAGTATAAAATCGTCTATCGTCGCACAAAGCAAATAAGTGTGCTTCCCAAAATGCTTAAATTTAGCTTTAAACAAATAAGATATTACATGTTACTTAGTGAGCTTCAGAGGCACTGTTACCTTTGGACAGAGCCAGGCTAGCTTCTTCCCCATTTACAGTGTTTATACTACGCTAGGCTAATTAGCTGCTCATCATGGACTTATACTGAATGAACAGATATAAGAGTGGTACCGATCATCTTATTTAACTCACGACAAGAAAGCAAAAAGCGAAAAAAACAAACAAACTACTCCTTTAAAGCTTCGTAAACATAAACTGGATAGCTTAACAGGGACTTTTCACTTTGGTACTCACAATAATCTCAGCAACAAGTTTGAGTTAAATTTATTGGCAGCAGAATAACAGTAACAGTTATATTACCATTACGTAGAAATCGATCAGCAATTTAAATTCATTGTTTATTGCTCAGTTTGATAATGAACTGATTCCACACCTGTTCTTATGACAGAAATCTATACTGGTCTGACTGGAACCGCGAGGCTCCCAAGATTGAGACCTCGTACATGGATGGATCCAACAGAAGGGTGCTGGTGAAGGACGATCTCGGCCTGCCCAACGGCTTGGCTTATGACTCTCAGAGCTCTCTGCTTTGCTGGGCAGATGCAGGTACTGTAGATTTCAGACTCATCTGTGAAATGATGTCTGCCTTGTGATGAGCATTAAGTGTGATTTCTCGCCTGTAGGCACACATAAAATGGAGTGCATGCATCCTGGCCGGGGTGATCGCAGAAAGGTCATGGAGGGGATTCAGTACCCTTTTGGAATTACTTCTTTCGGCAAGAACATCTACTACACTGACTGGCAGAGGTTTGACTTATTGTATTAACTGAAACTTGAAGTAGCATAAAAGGTTATTACACACAGATGTTGCTGTAAGGATTCAGTCAGATGTCTCAGTACTGTTACTCAGTACAACCTGGATACAGTTCAATTATTACACACTGGAATTTGATGATTATAATTGAGACCTAAAGGTATTGTAGCATCAAGGACTTAATGCTGCCTTAATCCATGATCCACTGTGCAATGTAATAGTCCAGAGCTAGGGGTCAAAGGTCAGAGGTCAAACAGCTCCCCACAGTTAAAGCATGAGCCCTTGATGTTTTCCAAGACTCGCACAGTCCCACCCTGAAACCTGGAGCTGTCTTCCCATGCGGCTGTATGTTTGTAAAGCGGGGGCTGGGTATCTGTGTGTGTGTGTGTGTGTGTGTGTGTGTGTGTGTGTGTGTGTGTGTGTGTGTGTGTTTATGTGGGGTGAGGAGGCATCTAAAAAGTGGCAGCTGCTTGCAATTTCTCAGCCTCAGCGTCTGTGAGTGACCTACCCAGGGCCTCCCTGTGATCTTTTCAGGGCTGGAGAAGGTTGAGAGGTGGTGGTGGTGGGGGAGGCACACACTTCAACAGTTTACAACAAACTATGTTAGTTATGGCTAAGAAACCTACCCTTACCCTTACTCATGCTTGACAGACTTTATACAAAACACAGGGGGGCAGGATGCTAACATTTCTCAAGCTGGGACTGTCCTGGATGCCTTAACTCTTGCGCTGATTGTGTTTACAACAGGGATGGAGTGGTTGCAGTAGATCGCAATGCCGGCAGGGAGTCAGACGAGTTCCAGCCTCAGAAACGGACCAAGTTATACGGGATCACCACAGCCTATGCCCAGTGTCCTGCAGGTATAAGCCACTTATGAGAGTGCAAAGGGAGCAGATATTCACCTTAAAGATCTTGTGCACTTTTAAAGTTTTGACATATCTTTTAGCATAGGGATGTTGAAAAAACATGTTTTCATGTCTAGTCATTTTTGTATTGTAGTTCCAATGTGCAGCTCCAGTAAAGACCCATTTTTAGAAATAGCTTGACCCTTGTACATTCGGGGGCTACCTTTGAGTCAGGCTTATTATCCATTCACTCCACTCTTCAGTACCTAGCGATCACAGGTTTGATTGCAAACCAGAGAAATCACAGGTTCACTCCTCAACCTGAACGCAGGAGGAGGAATTCTGCACTTAGTATTCATCATTTAGTGAAGGGATGACTGATGTTTCTGTACAGCACCAGGCCTCATCCTCCCCTCTCGATAAGGCTGCATGCATAAGGCCAGGGAATGTGGAGTCAAGGGAGAGGGGCCTCCAACATCTGGAGTTTGCTATGTTGCTATGTATTTCTTTTAAGTATGTATATATCTGCTATATAAACAGTGAAGAGGCTTTTTCCTGCTCTTCCTTGCTATGGTGGCTTATGATTTATACAGATACCCTAGGATGTCCTGCATTGATAAGAGCTTGTTTATGTTCCCCTTCCGCCAGGACAAAACCACTGTGCAGTGAACAACGGGGGCTGCACTCACCTCTGTTTAGCAACACCGACTGGCCGCTCCTGCAAGTGTCCCAACAACGCAGTGGGTGTGGGCTGTGTGGAGAGAGACAGCGGGTACTGAAATGAGGATGTTGTGTGGATGTTTGACCGCAAATTAGGAGCCACTCAGCATTACTAAACTATAGCTGCTGAAAATGCCACTGTAAACCAGAGGTGAACTTACTGTGCCTTTTATTGCTCGATGTTATGCTTATCTACATTTTTTACATTTCCCATTGCCTTTACAAAGATCACATTTGCCTTTCAGAATTGTAAATATAAACACTATTATGTTGAAGTCTTTCCTGAGTGCACATAAACTGAGAATAAAGCTCAAGGGATATATAATTTAATGTGAAATTCATCACAGCAATGCATGACATCATCTCATGTCAGTTGTGTTACACTGTGGCATGTTTGGTTTATCCCATAGGTTATCTCATGGAAGTATTAATGTGGAATAGGAATACAAGTGTCTGTACAAGCTGGTGGGATGAGTTTACATGCTGGGCAACAAAAGAATAAACCTTTTTCTAACATGTTGGTCTGCTACGTCTGTGGCTTCAGTATAAAAATAGCGACATCTTGTGTTCGGTAGAGTGTATTACAAATACATAATAGGCCGAAATTGCTAAAACCTTACGGTAGTTACAATGGTTGAATAAATGAACGGTATAAGGCAGATTTGTATGTAAAAATGTAAATCTAAATATTTGAAAGTTAAGACAATAAAATTCTTAAAATTATAGCATTTCCAGCTCCCCCTTTTCTACATTAATCTAGGGATTTTCCACAGTAGCCTATATATTTTTTTCTAATTCATGAAATAGAAGTTTACTTGAATAAATGACTCCACCACTTGAAGAAGTGACGAAACGTTACACCGGAAGGATTTAATTACTAAGGACAACACCTGGATTCACGACCAGCCATATTACGTTCTGAATAAGTAGTAGCCTGCTGTTTAACCTGCCTTTAAGTTCTGGAAAGGAGAGTTTTGGTTTGTTGTTGACGTTTCTGCTTTAAACCAATCAAAAAACGCGGCCACTGACAGCGTGAACTGCCGCGGAAAGGGAGACACTTGCCTACGTCATGGTGCATTAAGGGGCTCTTTGTAAACTCGAAATATGTATTAACCACGTGAGCTGCAACCACATTGAAACCGTAATATTCATGTTAGGGTTGCAACTGAATATTATTTCATTATGGATTCATTTGTTGATTCTTTAAATGAAAGAAAAAGTGAAAAAACAAACAAGGAAACCAATGCTTGGCACTGTCCCAAAGTAATGTAATTAAATTACTTGTTTTGTCTGACTAAAACTCCAAAATCTATATGGACTGGAAAAATGACTACTGGTGATTTGCATATGACTAGTTGCAAATTATCAACTAAATGATTAATCAACTTATGTTAGATGTAATAGTAGTCTACATATGCAGCTATAAATTACTTTACAAAACAAACGTGTGAAATGTCTTCACCCCTCAAACAAACTAATAAACTAAGTAAATAAATGAAAATAAAAATAAAACCCTGAAAGGTATATACTGTTAATATTTTGAGTTTAACAATGAAAACTTAGGCAAGAGTTTAGTGGCTAGAAGTAAACGTGTGCTATTTCAAAGATGGAGGCCAGGACCTAGGCTATAGCTACACAACGTGATTTGTGGATAACCGATTATCTTGTATGTGGTGGTTTACGTGTGAAAAGTTTAAAAAATCCACTATGATTGTCAATAGTAGGCAAGCTACAATTGCACAAAATAACAATAAGATAATTTAATTTACTAATTCCGATATGCCTGGAAAGGGTCGTTAAATTGTGTCCAATGTGAACACAGGTAATCTGGGCTACCAGTGGCCCAGTTTATTTATTGTACCTTTATCTGAGTATATTCGCGGATTTACAGAGATTTACAAACGCACCACCATTCCCTAAACGAAAAGCTTTGATTGATTGGGATATCAGCTGTGTGTTATCCAATGGGAAGCAAAACGGGGGTCTGTGGGCATGCCACCGGCTGTAAGCGCTTATAAGATTTCATGGTGTCCTGACCCTCAAGCTTGTCTGCGAGGAACATTTTGCCCTGACCATCACCAAAACAGAAAGATTAGACTTTCAGCGAAATTCATTTACATTTACTGTTTTCTGTTTGAGGTTATGATATCTCTTGTTCTTAATCGAATCTATACCAGAAAAATTGTGACTTTGACCAAATTTTTTTCTGTTGAAATTCTGTATTCCCAAAATGTCAGCAATAAAATAAAAATTAAATCTAACCGCGTTTGAAAGGTAATTCAGGCCCTCATTCAGCCGATTACATTCTAGGCGGTTCTAACGTTAGCAGGCAAGGAAAGGGGCGGCAGTGTGTTTGTCTTGCAGTCATTGCTGAGGGCTAAATCACACATAGTGGGCTTCTGGACGAAGGCTAGCGTTAGCTGGCTTTAATTTATGGGAAACGAAGGTATGTATGAAAATTAATTATTTCCACTCGGAACTTGATATTATGAATTCCAGCAAGATGTGCCTGTAGCCGGACCGTCTTTTTATTTGGATAAACACCGTTAACGACCTGTTCGTGTCTCTGCTACACAGTTTTTGACAGCTGCCATACACAGTGCGATGCGATGCTACAACCAGCATAACAGCTAACACTATGACTGTTACCAAAAGAGCCAAAATTCGATAATATGCATTTTTGTTAATTGACATACGTTGTAGGCCTCATTATGTATAGTGGCTGTGAGGCTAATATTGCATTTATGCACGTATTTTGGTTAAAATCATCGAGCTGTCTTGCCTAGATCTATCGCGGTCAAGCTAGCTAAAACGATAAACCCGTATATCGAGCGTAACTTTCAAAATAAAACATTAATTGCAATATTTTAAGTTGTTAAGTCAATCTACAAATGTAAGTAAAGAGTACATTCAAGGAATGATTATAAATTACAAACAATTCACACAAGTTTTTAATGATGTTGGTAGTTGGTTGGTAGTAGTAGGTGGTGGTAACAATAGTGTTAATGAAAATATGTTTTTCCCATATTATTACTTTAATGAAGTTCATTCTAAGAAATGAAAAAAAAATCGATTTTATCCGATTTACGATCGAATTAAAATGTGTTAATGGGGTTTTGAGAGAGATTGTATTCATCAGCAGTTACCTACAGTAACAAATTAGGTGCTTTTGTTTTGAAAACAAAATCCAGTACCGGAAATGAGTTTCTTCAACGTGCCTGAACTTTTGACGCAGGTTCTGTCAGATACCTAGCTAGCTAGCTGAGTGTGTTACTTGAGCCCGTGTTGTTTTGGAAAAGCTACAGTGTGTCAGGCTCATCTGGCCGAAGTTTCGGTTCAAGTCAGGTTCAAATGTGTCACATTCAACTGTCAGTGTCTGTGTTCGCGGACAACAGCCACAGCAGACAAATGCCAGCTAATTCTGTTTTGCTAACCATTGACACTGTATTGTATTTTTCTGCAGAGCCCAATTTAAAAGTGGCAAAGCAGCGCAGTGAATCATGAATCTGCTATGAAAGACTCAGGGAAACAATTGAGGCTTCGTTCGGTGCTGTCCGGGTCACTTGCACTCACCAGGAGGATTAGGAAGGAAACCAAAGGAAGAATTTTGTCATTCCTGACTTCCTCAACGCCCTGACTTGTGTTTAACCCGGAGCTGTGGACGATATGGCCAATCTACTGCAGACTGATCTGTCATATGCGTGGGAAAAGTACATGGACTGTAGACTGCAAGGAGCGGATCTGCAGGTAGGTGCTGCTGGCAGACACTCAGAAGGCAGGAGCCAGGGTGATACCGGCTTTACTTGGGGGGGGTCTTCTCTGGGTGGTGGTGATTCTTGAGCCATTTTCAGGACTACAAGGCAGTGTTCCTGGAAAAAGCCTGAAGATTCCTGAAGTGTTTTTTGGAAAGTCTTGAACACAGTTATCTTGTTTATTCTGATGGAGTAAAAGTATTTGTTAACATCATGTCTTGGTTGCAAAACTGGTTATGTACAGTATTTAATTCGTGAGGACTTAAAAAATAGAATATTATATTTGACACAACATTATTATTGCTCACTATGATATAATGAGGGTTTATTGTCTGTTTTAAAATTTTTATTTGTCATGGCTTAATCCATATATTTAGTTCTCACTGCATCTGGAGTTGGAGTTGGTATGAGATTTGTTAGATTCCAAGCTAAATAAAATGTTCACTAAGTTCATATCATCCAACAATAGCAAACATTGTTCAGATGCATTCTTTTACTCTGCTGCTTGTCATTCAAGCTGCCTAAATTACTTTCCTGTCTTTGCCTCGGCTGTTCCACAGGGAGTTGGAGTGAGAAGAGCCTGTTGCAAAACGCTCTTCAGCTGTGAAAAAGTATAGATAGTTACCAACAAATGGTAATATTTGTTAAGTGTTTGTAGTATTACACTAATTCAAATCCTTCAAACAATTGAAAAAAAAAAACATCCAAGAGAGACATGCAGGAGGATACAGTTGCTTGTTTTCTCCTTGGAATTGGAGGAAATTGTATGTCTTCAGATATGACTTATTTTGTACAGAATTATATATAATTGTAAGAGGGGGTAACCACAGGGTGGAGAGTCATGCAGTACATGTCATTCATTATGTTATTCTATCATTGTGGGAGAACTGACCAGTAGAAATAACTCTGAAAGAAAATGTTTCCCCACGTTGCTTGGGACATGCTGTGAATCCTGTCTAGGTCTCTGGGTGCCATTTTTAGAGCTAGAAATGTAACTGAGAAACTGCACAAATACAAGCAGCACCAGCAGTGAGTCACTGCACAGAAGTGGAGGCAGGTGTAAACCACAGATTGTTCATTATTCGTGTTGCGCAAGAGCACTTTGATTCTTGCGTCGGCATATCACAGGAGTGAGTGGCGGTGGTTCTCAAATCTGTCAGGCCACTGCAGCTCTTTTCACTCCCCTCCTGCTGTCAGAGAACTAACAGCAGCCAGATCACGAGACTTGGATTAGGATTGGACTGCAGGCCTAAGAGTGATCTGCCCTGCATACACACACACACACACACATGCACAAGCACAAGGATGAGCTGATTTATCCATTATGGCAGTCCATTATTTTTGATTTATCATGTGCAACTCGTCCTTTAAAGACAGACCTGCTATCGTTTTTTAAAGCTAATGAGTGCTGAGGAAGCCTGTAGGGTTTTTTCTTTCTTGGAAATAATGGCTTCCTTCGTCAATAGTCATCACATCTGTGGTGGTGTATCATGCTTCGTTGCTTTGTTAATCATGTTGATGTGCATTAGGATGTCAGCTGTAGAAGTGGTGCTGGCTTGTCCTCAGTTTCCATGGTAATAACAACACTTGAAATGCAGCAAACAACAATCTATTAATGGTAACTTTTTACGTCACTTTTTGTTGTGACGACTCCCTTGGGATGACATCAAAATGGTGTGTGTGTGTGTGAGATGCAGAAAGATGGTTCTGTGAACACATCTGTGCTCTCCTCTGATTTAATCTGATGGGGGGGACACACTGACAGGATGTGACACTCACATGGATACTTTTGCAATGCTTGCACATGATTTCTTCAGGTCATTCTGTCAATGCAAGTGTACTGGACATTCATACCATTTTCTGGTCATTGCAGTCAGAATACATATAAACATGACAAAGTGATCATGGAAATTGTCCAACCGCTGAAAGGCCCCTGTTTTAAGCTCATCACACAGGAAGACTCTGCCCTGCTGTTCTGTATCCAATCCTGTGATCTTTACAGTGAAATGTGTAGGGCAAAAAGACCCCTTCTCCTGCAGTAATCAATAAAGTACCACAAAAAAAGTGTGGAAATACTGGTGCTGCAGCCTCTCCCCTTTTCTCTGCCTCCCTCATTTTTTATTCTCTGCATTCTTGTCTCCCATCTCTCCTCTTTTCATCTGCATTTCTGTAAGGATTCATCTCTTGCTGGTGTTTTCGGTCACTTATGCACAGCACAGTGACCAAGGCCAGTAACAGAACTGGGGTGCCTTCATGGCTCATTGGGTGGGGTCTAACCCTGTCTTCCTCTTTTCTGTTTCCTGTCTCTACAACCATTCACAATAGATTACTTTTCTGAGAGAGTAGAAATGCCATAAAGAGTATTTTTGTGTACTTTTAGTATTTTTGGGTCAATAGAAACTACCGCCTCAAAACTGTAGAGGTGGATCTGCCTGGCTCTTCTTGTAAAGGAGCGCACTGGTACATAGATTATGGGTCAGTTACCCACTCATTGCACCCATCCTCCTACTTGCTATAAATTCACTGCACAATAATAAATAACAGCATTTACTATATGGAGTCCACTATAATCAAAATTACTTCATATATCTTGTGTAGCATTTACGTAATATAAAACATCATATTGGTATTGTAGTTTCAGTATAATAGGATTATTTACATTAAGCCTTTCTTTCCATTCTTGAAAATGAGCCAAAACTACTGTTAGTACACACTACTTAGTGTGTTCTGCAATAAATGAAATTTGCCCTGGGTACAAAGTATCTGTAGTGACACTTTCCAGTCTGCCCAGTCTCTTTGTATCTTGATGGGCAGATACAATTTAGAAGAACAGTTACCTGGCCAGGAGCCAAGCAGGAGACCAGATTGTGTTGCATGTAGGTTGTTTAGTTTCATTATGAGAAAACCGGATGTTTCAAAACACCAACGTGGTGTTCAGAGGACTTCACTTTTTTGGTCTTTTGGTACTTAGGGGCATCAACTAATGATCGTTGCTGGTTCTGCTTCTTCTTATATCAGTTTAAAATTCAGGCAGTTGTAATCTTTGACTAATGTCAACTTTGGTTGGATTTAGCTTTTTGCATAAAATTGGATGACAAGATGTTTTCCTATAGGGTGATCTAACTCATCTTGTAAGTATCATTCGCTAGCTACTCTGACATCAGTCATGTTTTTGATAGTTTAAATTCGTGATGGGCTGTAATGTAAATGTCCATTGTCACCTAATGTCTAACAACAGACACTTTAATGTCAGTGTTTGTCTGAAATAGGACAGCCCTGGTCACATATTCCACCTACATTACTTGTCATTAGCTTTCTAAGCTCAGTTCTGTGCTTTACATTCCTTCTGTGGTAAAGCCCTGAATCCTTGTCTAAAGAAAATTAAACTTGTTGAACAAAGCATAAGGCAAAATGCAATGAGTACTAAGGAGGAAGATGGCAGTAGTGGTTCACTTTCATCCCTCAAGTTTATTATTTGACTTGTGATGACTGAACAATGTGAGGTGCACCCTACTTTATCTCTAATATTTTGGTAGAAGCTGCACTGCACATTATTTCCATGAATGCATTATCAGAGACAATATCCTGCATAGTTTGTCTGACCTTCAGATCAACTGTAATATGTATAACTGCTGTAACTATCTAAAGCAATTAATGATAATATGTATGGAACATACTCAACTTAGAGCACAGTAAAGTTGGAAAAGGTACTTGGTTTGGTAATTGCTCTCTCTTGTAATGTTCATACAGCAGTTGAGTAAAATGGAAAAAATATTCATGATATTATTTCCATTTCATTTTGAGGGAAACCCATATCCAGCATTTATTAAAATGCCTACATTTACATAAAATGCATTAATTATAGCAGTTGGAAAATCAGTACTTCAGTGCATGTCTAAAGAATTGTGGGACTTTTGCTGATAAGTAATCTCCGAACAAACCTAAAATTGAAAAGCCAGATTATGGTTGGACTGGATATTTCTCAGCAGTCATGTTTCCACAGTTAGTAATGCCTAACCTCAAGTGAAGCTGGAGGTTTGCGTAAAAGGTCTTCTTTCATAACTTGTTAACTCAAACCAATCACAGTCCACCTACTATGTCAAAATCACATGTACCACTTACATATAGGTTTCATTCAGGAGAAAATATAAAGTAGAAATTACGTTTAAAACATATTTGGCATCGCATTAGTGTGATCAATCTTTTTTATTTATCCCACAGTAATTTGCCATTAATACTCGCAGTGTTAATTTCCCATTAACACTTTTTTGTGATTTACCATGACTAAGGTCAATGCGCTTTATAAAAAGCATACAGTGAAGCTCTGATCATGATGTCTTGTGATCATCACACTACTATGACAAAAGCTTGTTGATCATTCTATTTTTAAGTGGTGTGAGTTTAGTAAGTTCTGACATTGTTTACATATACGTCTTCAGTGAAGTGGCTTTCATTGTCTAGCTGGGTGACCACAGGACAAGTTTCATATTTCCTCATTGTTCCGCTCTTAATTTCTACCTAACTCCTACTAGTAGTGGTCTGCGGGGCTGTTACGAACGATTGGCTGAATGGATGAATAATTCATCTCTCTGGTTCTGGACTGAGTCAGCTGTGCCTGAGCTTTTTCCACCCAGTGGTATGTTATTAGGTCAGCTCTCTCCCTCAAAAAATCTCTCAGGCTACTAGGGAAGACAAAGGCCAGAGCAGGCTTTTTGGATTGTAATTTTGACCAACACCAGCTTTGCACGCTATCTCTCTGTAATGAAAACAATGAAGCGTAGAGCAACACATTTTCATTTCCTGCCCAGTGGCTGCTTGGATAAAGGTCACTGCTTGTGACAGTATGGATCTGACACTGACAAAAACACAAACATGCTTTTTGATGGTAGCCTCTTGACATTTTACCGTGTATTTTAATGGGGGAAAAAAAAAGTTATTTGTAGTGTTGTGTGAAGCGGCTCTGCTCTCTGACTCGTAGTTGGTGAGGAAATGCGGGACGTTAGGGACTCCTCATGATGCTCATCACTCAAATGTCAAATTAGATCAGTAGGGATCTCAAACCGGAAAAAAACATTGCATAACCAACGCCCCATGTCCTCTCTCACGAGGAGAGGATCACATAGCTTTCGCTGCCTCTGCCAAGTTGTATTCTACCAAATTATCCAAAGAGAGCTTGAGAGGAAAGTCTGTACCAGCATGGGTGACTCAGCCATCAGACTCCCATGACTAGGCCTCCCATGATCGTGATGGGTAAAGACACAGGTCACAGCCACTGTGTCCGAGCAATTACAGGAAACCCAGGCTTTCAGTATTCTAGGATGTATTCTTCTGAAATACAACCAAAACAAATGTGAGCAAACGTGTTTTCTTCTGAGGTCTCCTTATAAACAAGTGCCATCATCAGGTATGCTGTTTGTAGCGAAACCTGACCTCTTAAGTTGCTGGACCAGGAAAGAAAAAGTGTAAAGTATTCATTAAATATTATTGAATTCAAAAGTGTTCTTGAAAAGGTTACGCTATTTATGTCTCCCTGGTCATCCAACTTAAATGTGTATTTATGCAGTGAGTAAATTCCCCATAGGTTAAGTAAATTACTCTGTCAACTAGAGTTTCTCATTTTTAATTTTTTTTTCCTGATCGATAGCTGATGGTCATTAACCAACCATTAACCATTAACTGACAAGATTAAAATGAACTATTCAGAATAGACCAGTGTCTGTAAACACATTTTGAATCCTCTGGTGCCGGGTGCGCTGGCACGCATAATAGTCTCTCCAGTGTAGGAAAATTTTGCATATGAAAATAAATAGCAGATAGTAGCCAGACTTTCTAATGTATAAGCAGGTTAACGGAACGAAAACGCACATTGAATCCTACATCGCAGAGAGCAGTGTAGCGAAAACCTCCTCCTCTGCTCTCAGCTGATTAGTGATCAGAAGGAGCCAACAGGTTAACAAAACAGAAACGTGCAGTCGCATTTTTCAGACCTCAAAATAAAATAAACAGGCCAGGTCTACATCAGTCCTCAGCATAGAGCGCACCTTGTCTACTGATTTTTATTCAGAAATAGCAACATGTCGACATGTTGTGGGGTTAGTATGATGCTCAGTCTGTTGACTGTGAGACCGGTGGCGGAGAATACCCGCTCAGATGGTACTGATGTCCCAGGATATTTTAACTGTTTGTTGATATTAAACAAAAAATTCTTACTGTTTAATTATGAACAACACTACTGTCAACAAATCAACAAAAAAAAAAAAAAAGCTAGGCAAAATATCTCTCAACATATGAGTGTGAATAAGTAAAATCTGCAGCTGTATGCGTCAACCACCCAGATTGCCTGTGTACATCCACATGACAAATGAGCAAATACAGAAGTTCATGAGTGTAGAGGAGAGGTCAAAGCTTTCTTTTTGTTTACAGAAGTGTGTTCTCTGAGCTTTGTGAACTCTTGATTTCCCTCCTAAGCTGCATTAATCAGTATTGGCAGTCTCTCCATTATCAAATCACCCCGGCTGGTTTGTGCCGAGTGCATTGTAATATTGGATTAGAGCCTCAGAGGAAAAAACAACCCCGTTGCTGGGAAATTAGAGTTATCGTGAACCACTCGGTTTCCCTTCCCCATATGAGGAATACGGCCACAACAGGTACATTGATAACACAAGGACAAACCCAAGTCATTTTAGATACTAATTTTGGTAGATTAATTTTAATAAACTGAGTGTACAGCTCCAGCATAGCTCCAGGGTTTATTTATTAAACTAATAACAGTTTTGGCAACCTTGAAGCTTTGATTTCCTGCCAGTCACTCCCCCTGTTTATCTTTGCTCTTAACTGTTGCTGCATTTATTTCTTTCACCTTTACGTTATTGTCAGCTTTCATGTTTTACCCCTGTCCTCTCCTGTCTCTCATGAGCCATGCATTTCTTTTTCTTCCTTTTCCCGTCTCCTGTGTGTGATGTTGTCCAGCCCCCTGGTATGCAGTGACTCCCACCCACCCATCCCCTCTCTGCTAGGGTGGGCTGTTGCCTCAGCTGTTGAAGTGTCACGCTCTGTGCCCCTCCTTGACCCTGGTGAGTGTGGTCAACTCTGCATCTTCATCACCTGGAACGTAAAATTTTCAGGAAGCTTGACATAAATGTGTGCATCTTTTAGGCCTATGACAAATAAGTGCCATTTACACCTCTTTTAATGTCATTCATAGCGGTAACAAGTAACATAAAAATAAAACTTGTTTTGACCGTTGTGTATCAGGAAGGAAGTTGACTAACCACAAGCTGGGTTATGCCTGTCCTCACCGTGGCAATAAGCAGCAGAAGCCAAAGTGTGACGGAGCGTCAGAAACCTGAATAACTGATTTGAAAGTTTCACTCTTGTGTTTTAGACATGGAGGATGAGAAAAGCAGTGTCACAGATATACATAGCGGCCTGCTGTATTAGGGCATGTAAACTAGACACGGAAAATGGTAAACACACTTAACCTAAATGATGCTATATTTACTCTTTAAATGGCTTGTTTATATCACTCATTTCTATTTTTGTAAGTTTCTGCTCTCATGTACGTTATGCTAATAGATTCCATAACTTAGACTATGTAGAAATCTGTCCATGCTGCTAAATGATTTACTGTGGTGTCACTGTGACATAACTTGGTTGTGCAAAGATTTCACTGTATCCAAAATATCTATGAAGTGATACTACCGGTTTGCCTTTTTTTTGTGTGGAAGGATACAAACTAATACAAGCACATTATTAAATTTGTTGATGACGAGAACTGGTCGTAAGCTACCAATAAAGTTGGGTGTTAGTTACTGCATATTTTCCTCTAAACAAAAGGAGTTAAAGATGGTCTGTGGAGTTTTGTAAACAAAGGTTATGTTTCCATGCAGTGTTCCATTCACTCAACTAATCGCATTGTCTGTATCCTCGAGGTCTACGTTGAATGCGTTTCCCACCTCATAAAACATTTGTGAAACCACTGGTTTGAATATTTTAAATCCTGTATTGTTTACATCCTTATTTGCTTGTTAGCAGTCTTCTTCTTCACAGCCTACACTACACTTGTTTGGGCACTATTGCCACCAACTATCAATCAGTAGAACAGCATGAAACAATCGCCATAATTTTGTATTACGCTGCCCGCATGCTTGTATATGTGAGTTGTAAAAACATTGCATAGAGGTGCTAGTGATCAGAAACTTTACCTTAAGAACAGTTTTTAAGTGCATAAAGCACAAGATGAATAATACTTTTTTTTTTTTTTTTTTAATGTCAATAATAATCGAGCACATATTTATATGCTAAATGTAATTTTATTTTGACCATTGTAATTTTCTAATGGGAAGTTTCGATCTGTTTCTGGTAGCATCTCATGGGAGAGGGAAAAACAATGTGATTGTTCTCCTTCATTGGCTGGGCCACATTGGCTTTCCCTCTACAGGCAAACCTCTTCATGCTGATGTGGTGATCTTGTCAGATGACATTGTGGTTTTTAAATCAGGATTTTTGCAGTGCAGAGCAGCAGCTGGGAAGTGACTGTGCTGGTATCAGGTAGTCTTAATGAGTTGTGTTTCAGTCACTATTTCATACTTGTTCTGTTGTCTGACAACAGAAACAGAAAAACATGAAGATGAGAACAGCTTTATTGGGAATTCGGCTGTATTAAAATGCTGTATATGTGTGAGCACAGAGTAGGAGAGAAGCAAATGGATAAAGAGCTGAAACCGGCTGACACCAGGCAGAATGTAAATAGCCTATGACATGGTCCAGCCATATACTAGTTTTGACCTAGTCTTTAATGAAGTGTTGTGATTGATTAATTTTCACGGACAGTTTCATGGAAAGTTTTTAATATTGAGCAAACAGGACCCGTTTCCAAAAACGATCTTAAGGATAAGATGATCTCAGCTCGCAGATCATCTTATCCTTAAGATACTGGACCAAGTTAGTTAAATTCAGGAACGACACCTTAAATGAAATTGCCTCTGTTTCAAAGATTTATGTATTTACAGATGTATAGTGAACCCACAGACTACACTGCTGAAGGCATCCCTTTATAATAAAGTGATATATTCCTCTTATTTCAGTGAACTTTATGTATTGATAATTTTTGTTGCCCCCCATATCGATATCGATGCCCATCAGTGCCATCGCAGGTCAGACTGTGTGTAATGTGATTGGCAGTGTGTGGTATCTATTCTTTCGCTTTGTGACCTAGACACTCAGCGCAGCCACATCAGTCAGGGATCAGTGTTGCCTGAATAAATCCAGTCAGTGATGTCAGATTAGCAGAGGCGTAAAGCTAGCTCTGGTGTGGCGTAAGGGACGGCAGGATGCTGTCTCAGAAGATCACACACGTCTGCCGGGAAGGTATTAACACACTACCCCGGAACCCGTAATGCAGTTAAAAGCGGTCAGGTGGCCTGTCACACTACCGTTAAGAAAGTCCCAATTGTTTTGCCAACTGTGGTAGTGAGAAGGTCTGGCTCTGCGGTCTGGCTCTGACCGCAGCACTGTGACAAAGCTGATTTCATCTTTATATGACCTTTGATTTCCCAGATTCAGAGCTTCTCCATGACTTTTCTTTTACTGCTGATTGTGATTTTGAATTTGTGCTGTCCACCAGACTATTGTCGCAAGTAATGAGGCTTTACTTTGAAAATTAATTTAGAGAGTTTGTTCAGAGATAAAGTATAATCCTTAAAAGAAAATTTGTGGTTTTGGAGACTGAATTATTTTTGTCCTTTTAATTTCTGATATGTATGAAGTATAAATGTGTGCTTTTCTGGTTACAGTGCTTTATTAAGAGGCTAGACGGGAGAAATAAAATACACAGACTTCCAGCACTATATCTAATCTGATAAATCAATATGGGAGCAATAGTTCCATGTAATGACATTAGTGGCTGTTACATCACTTTGTAATTGACTGTACCATCATGTATAACTATTATAAAACGTAAAATCATTGACAGTAATGTTATAATAGGTCATCAGATGAAAGGCTAATGTTTTTGTGTAGTGCATTCGTCTTCATGTGAGTAAGTAATGAACAGGGTTTGATTCATGTTGCTACTCCCGTGTCTGTCTCTCTTATCAGGTCAGCCTTCAGAGTCTGGAGAATTTTCTCTGTCTCTTCCACTATGTGCAGCATCACCCCAACAACACCACCAAAGATGCACTGAAGTTCTGGTAGGTCTCATTATTATTTGAACTTCTTAAATGTTCTGTAATGGATATTTTGTCTCACCGAGGGTGGGTAAAACTTTGGTGTATATAATGAACTCCAATATAGCAGCTTCACAAAAAAGTACATTGTGTTAAATCAACACCTCAATGACAAAACAGAGCGTGATTAGAGGTATAGTGGGCAAAGAGTACAATGAATAACGTTCCATTTCAAATTCGTGATGATGTAAATGAAATATAATTAAAGAATACTGGTCAATTTTTAAACCTTTATCGGGACAAACACTGGAAACATAAGCCTGAATGGATATGCGAGGCTAATGCGAGACTAATGTGACATGAACTAGGTGCAGTAACCGCAGTTGCTTTAGTCTTAACCAAAGAAAAGTAAGTGGGAGATTTATGTTCATCATTTTTATGTCCCACCACTATAATGGAGTTTGCAGACATTATGTAATCATAGTGCATTAGCTTTTGGTGTACCTTGCTGCATAGATTTACATACTGATGAGGAAAATCGTGGGACATTAGGCACCTCAAGTACCTCTTGTTTGTGTTCTGTTCAGTGTAAATAAGTCACTCTCTCACACACACACACACACACACACACACACACACACACACACAAACACGCTACCTAGAATCAAGCGAGTACATTAGCATTCATGAGCCATGTGTTCCCTCAGCTGAAAAGTGATTAGTTTCAATGAGGTTTTGGTTAAAATGTCTGCTTTTATCTGAAATAATTAAGCCCTTAGCAAACAGATGTAGTAGGAATTGGACTACAATGGGTTTTTAACAAAATGTTTGTCATTTTACTTATGTAAACTCCTATGGTTCGGCTATCCCGGTATTTTTTATTTTTAAATTGTAGATTTGCAAACATATTTGTGTTTAGTGTGTTTGAAATTGCCAGTTTGTAAGTGAGTGTTGGGATACCTTTTAAGATGAAGAGGCTGCGAGTGATGGTAATGATGGAGCAACATGAACACGGTTCAGCCTAGCATTGCGTCTTATAAATATGAATAACAGTGTTGTGTAAAACCTTTAAAAGCAGTATTGATTTGTTGATATTATCTGAACAGAACTTACATCAATCTCAGAAGCCTGTGTTAATCTAAGAGCTTCATTTGGTGTCAATCAGAGCCCACAATCAAAAATCATATTAATATATTGATGTATATAATGTATTCAGTTTCCATTTACAAATGTCCATCACAGGTCTGTGGAGTTCTGAGTGACAGATTTGAATTGATTAGACAAACCACACTAAAGGAGTTGGCACTCCACAGTGAGTAAAATCACTCCAACTATACATCTGGTGTGTGCGCACCCTTAATCCCGTATTGTTTGCAGTAGAAACAAACATAGTATATTGATGCAGTTAATCATGTTGATAAACCTAACTGCCTGGGTGCCATTACAGCTCATGGATGCACAAGAATCCCAATGAAAGACACTGCAGGGTTTGAACTCTGCCCAGGCAATATTTGAATGTTACCCTTGCTGAAAGTGTACTTTATTCTCTAATGAACGCTTTTGTCCCTCACCAAAAGGGACTGAGCTGAGTAAAGCCTCTACTGAATATATAACTCAGATAGAGTGAAGAACATCACAATAGTTTGCCAGAGGGGAAACACAGAATTTGAGTTCTGCTGAAAAGAGATGCCTTTTTGCAAGAGGATATCATGGAAATCATTATTGTTGTTCAGTAAGGCCTGGTCCACACATACATGGGTATTTATTAAAATAGGGGTTTTCCTCCTTTGTCCTCCTCCTCGTCCACAAGAGCTCTATTTATAAAAAAAAACAAAAAAAACTCTCATGTAAAGAAAGGAGATAATGGAGCACAACTCTGTCTTCACCCTGGAAGGAGTCTTGCAAAAGGCCAGTTTTCAGTGACCTAAATCACACTTCACATGTGGATGAAAGGCCAAAACGCATAGAAAAAGTTATGTTTTAAAAAAAATACCTGTGTACATGTGGACTAGGGCTCTTATCGCTGTCTCGTGGTTAAGATAACACAACTGGGAGGATGATGGCACAAAGCTAGAACACAAGTCAGTAGAGTTCATTTCTCCACCAAAGCCAAACAATCCTATATCTGTCAGATACAGATTATTATTCTATGTTCAAATCTCTACCTCCTTAATATGTCAGATTTTTATTTTATTTTTTTACTTTAAGATCTATACATCATTTCCTGAGGAATTTTATGAAAATGTTGAAAAATGCCCCATCAGGAAATGTGTAGGGGGAAAATGATAAAAAACAAACTAATTTCTGGCTGGGCCCCTTTAACCAGACTGGTGCCAAAATTGAGATCCTCCGTGAAGCAAAAAAAAAAAAAAAAAGTAATAATAACCAAATAAAGAACTAATATACTAGTTATCAATACTTAGTCAGAGGCTACAATTATAGCCTGAAAGTGTCTGCTCCGTGCCGCAGTGGAGTCTCGCGTGATGAGAGGAGAGTTGACCGACAAGACAATGGCAGAGGATTTGGTGTCAAAGCGAAAAACAAAAGCACGTATTTGTCAGTATTTCCGAACCTGATGCCAGAAGGGAACCTGATAACATTAATGAGGTAAACTGCAAATTTTGAAGGTGGCAGCTGGAGGTAACACTCCCAGTATTTCCCACAAACTTGGATTCTCTTTGTGGCGGCAGCTGGACGAGGGGCTTTCGTAATTATTAGATAACCCCCTATATAAGTTGCTGTACTACTTTCTGAAAGATAGATAGGTAGATATTGAGCTGACAGATGACCAGTGCAATCAGTAGCATGGGTGGTGTCATGAGTTTTATTACCTGTGGGAAAGGTTTTTATTGTATCTAATTTGATAATATAGTTAGATAATACTGTACATTTCTCCTAGCCCTGAGCTTATCAACTGTAATAACAGTGAAGATGAAGTATGGGTAGTTTGATCGAAGCTTATCTGTTGGTTTGGGCTTGTACTACAAGTGTGTCTTGGATACACACACTAGCTTTACTTTAAATTACAGTAGTTACTACTTATTAATAAGTCAATCCTGATTTCTGATCACATTGATGTAAATTCAGATATGGTGAAGTCACTTATTCACCGGTATAAGAATTTAGTTGAATTTCCTTTTCTGTTCATCCTTATCACCCTCATTACAATACAGCAACATACTTTATATATTAGCGAGATAAAAAACAATTGTGAGCTTGTGCTAGTTTTGTGGGGATGTAGACAGACTCCCTGATAGCATGTCAAAGCGTTTAGATATGCATCTGACCTGTTTGACAGTGACTTGTGACCTAAATAGACTCCATTCAGTAGACAGACATGTTGTACTCTGACTAAAGCTGAATTAGCACGGTGAACCTGATTTTTAACTAAGGTTACAAAGTGTCACTAAATACTAGATATTTCAGAAGACCATTCGGCATAACCTGGGTCAGGTCAATATGGCTCAAATTTTTGAAATACCTGGATATTAGTAAGAATGTCTTTACAATGGGAAAATATAATATAACATTAGTGTGCAAAGTATGTATTACATTGGACAAAATTCAGTGCAGGTGTGTCAGGTGCCTTTGGTGTGTTCACAGATATGTTGAAGGGGTACAATGTGCAGCTTTATACATAAGGGCTGTTTTTTAAAGTTATTTTTTGCCTTTATTTAGATAGGGACAGTGAGAGAGTGACAGGAAAGTTGGAGAGAGAGAGAGAGAGAGAGAGAGAGAGGATGACATGCAGCAGAGGGCCATGGGTCGGACTTGAACCTATGGCCACTGCAGCAAGCCACAGGAGCGCCCCTATACATATGGGATACTATGTGTATGTATCATACATTCATTTTTACGATAAGTCTCAAAATAGTACGTATCAAAGGTATACCGATACACAAAAGAAAACAAAAACTATATACAGGTAGGGAGTGATCTTTTCTTTACAACACAATGTGTGAGCTCCACCTTCTACAACATAATCATTGATTGGTGAAAATAAAATCAGGCCTATGGGGTGTTACATACTTAATCAGATTATCCCAGTGTGAAACAAATTGTGATTGAAAAATGCTGTTATCGTCTCCATTCTATAATTGTCCATTGTAATTTCCATCCATACATTTAAAGTCTGGCTCTCCTGATATATTTACTTTCTAGTGGCACGTCACATTTAAGTGAGGCATATCTTACTGCTCTGTTTCAATACTAAAATCACCTCCTATGTATCATTGTCGTAGAAACTCACTGACTCCTTAACAAAAGTAGAATTCAGTTCTGACTGTAGTAAAAATGTCCTGGAAAATGCCATTTAGAATAACGTTTTTAGCCAATTATTTTTTGGAAACCTTGTGGTCTCAATTAGAACCAAGAATAGAACTACAATGAATAAAAGAAGTAACATCAAATGCAAGAATAACATGGTTTGTGAATAATTTTGTACACATTTTTACGCAATTAATATTGACAGATTTAGTGGTTTTGGAAACCTTGCAATGTTGATAAGAGACAAGAATAGAATTAGGAATAATAAAACAATACAGTTCAAATAAATCATTGTGTGTTTGGAATTCATGGCCATACAAGTTCATTAAAATAAAATTCCCAAAACAGTTGTTGTAGTGGAGAGTACAAAGGCAGTTTCTGTGAATGATGGTTGATCGCAGAGGTCTCGCACAGGGCCCTGGGGCCTTGCCAGTAGTCCCAAGGCCAGTCCCCTCGCCATGTGACATCACATGCTTTCATGTGATACGCTGATCTGCTGCGAATCTGGAAAGCTTCCATTTGAAATTCCAATTTAATGGAATTTGTGCTGCAGAACAGAAAATTCAGTCAGCAGTCGTGTGAGGAGGTATGCAGATACAGCCAGCGGAGCTGCAGTCAGGCTTGGAGCAAACACAAGATGACTGGAAGGAATCTGTTTGGGCCAGTAACATTCGGTAAGATGATAATGATCATATGTTATAGAGGCGAATGTCCGAAATTAATTTTTGTTCTTTTTAAGTGGAGATTCCTGCCGTAGAAATTATTATCTCAGTACTTTTCGCCGTCTTCTTGCGTTATCATTCAGAATCAGTTTGGACCAGAGCAGAACCTAAACTGCGGAAATGTAAACATGTAAAAGTGAACACTAAATTATTTGTTTACAGTCTGGTGGAATTAGTAATGGCTCCGTCCTTAGGGCATGAATATTGACAAATTCACTTTGAGCTGTGTAATTGGGATTGTCCTGTAAATGGTGTTTGTGTCTTCAACGATTACTGGAGAGATGTGTGAAGTATGTCTCCTGTTGAGAGCTACAGCTTATTGTTATAGTGACTTTTAGAGGAAAATGTGGCTGTGGCAGACATAAGGATGCTAGCTTGGAGGCGCACTATGAATAATCTTCGTAGCATAAGTCAGTTTTCTGACTTCCCTTCAAGCTACATGAGTCTAGATTTCAAGGTTTGACTCTTAACATGCATGACCAGACCAATAGTCTTTGCTTATTGAGATGGATGTTGTTGGAACAACCTGATTCACAATGTGTTCAGCTTTGAGGGAACTGACCTTTTTTTCATTTCACCACACTTCAGGTCAGTATGTAGGCGTTTCCATCGATGTGACCCTAACAGGATGATTAGACCACTGTTTTCCTGCACTGTCATCTACAGATTAAATCCCTGACAAACTATTTTTTCTTCAAATTATTTTCTTTGCTTTTATGGCGGTAATTCATTTTAGACCATTACAGTGCCATCTCAGCAGACTTTGAGAGTGAGCACAAAAACTGTGTCGACAAAGCAAGAGGTGGCCTATATCTGTATCTGCTACTTCCAAATTCTTGATATGCTTTACAGTATCAGAGCAGAAGTGTGAGTACAGTGTTTATTTGAGACTAAGAGATGAAGTCTTAGTTCTTCTCTACTGTACACAAATCTGTTTAGGTTTCCTTTCACTGCCAAGGAATGTCTCTGTTAAGAGTTAAATCAGAATCACGCTACAAACAAGGTGTGTTGCTTTGCCTGATATTTTTAAAGGGGCAGTATGCCCATTAAAGTCTACGAAAACAATTTCATGACTTTTATTTAGAGTATAAAATTAAAAATCATACAGCTATGCAAAAATGAACCTATTGTTTTGATTTCCTCTTGTGAAGGACAACCTCAAAATCCTACAAAGTATTTTGAGTGTCTGTACTGATGTACAGAAAATTTGATTCTGCCACAATTTCATCATGTTTACGTCTTTTCTTGTAGCTCAGACATGAGTGGGGCCAGTAACACACTGGCGAGGGAGTTCCTGACTGATGTACATCAACTATGCAGCGCAGTGGCCCAGAGAGCGGAGGCGCGGGAGGAAGATGAAGAGGAGAGTCACATGGTGGCACTGGGGGAGTACCTGGTCAGGGGACGGGGCTTCCTGTTGCTCAGCACCCTGGACTCAATCATTGACCAGGTAAGGAAAAGCTAAGGTCATACATCCAATCTGTTGACTTGACTGTGTATTTAAACTGTGGTACGAGCAGCGAAGGTTGAAGAGTATGTGGGTTTCCATTTCTATAACATTTCAGCAACAAATAATCTCACAAATAAACGTATCATAAACTACAGTGAGGGCAACTGCAGCTGTTGTGATTTCAACACAAAAAGATCCCCATTGCACAAGGAAGAGGTAACCCGACGTGTTGCTCTCATAGAGAACTGAAATCCTGCGGGTTTGAAATTACAAGTGCTTATACTGTAGCTGAATTCAGTAATATTCCCAATGAACTGTTGGCTGCTGCTTTTAGTGTATTAAATGTATTAAACTTTTTTCATTCAGTTGTTCAATATCTGCATGACAAATTCAAATTTCTGCACATAAGCCTCAGTGACCTCTGCTGCAACTAATCTCTGCTTATCAAAAGGAAATTACAGAGTTTGTACAGATACAGTGTAATGAACACATCTAAAAGCAACAAAGATTATGCAAACATTAGACTGACAGTAGCTGGTAAGATTAAAGGGGTATTTAATGACCACAGTGCAATAAAACTCCGTGGTGGAAAATAGGTTATGCAATAAAAAGATGCTGTATAATTTCATGTACAGACATATTGTATATTTTAAGTTTTAAATTCCCACTGTTCCATCGTTATTAATTTTTTTTCACTTGAGGAGATGCTTACATTTCCACCTGAACTCGGACATGAGAAACTGAATGCCCATTTTCGTTTCCAGACACTCTTAAGCATTTTACCCATTTATTACACCACCACATGGCCAATGTTGTCTATATGGTTTCTGTTACTACAATTTGTAGAGTGGCTGTATCTAGGAGGAAATGAGCTCTGCGGTGCCCACATGTTGTTTTATTGTCTGACTGATTGCAGAAAGTTCAGCTGCTGCTGATGCATGCAAGATGTTGATGCTGATAATCAGATCCATGTAGAACAGTTGACGTATAATTTTTTGTGTATGTTTTTATTGTATTTTTATCATCCAATACACAAAATATGTGTATAGTGCTAATCTATTTCAAAATGGATGTTACAGATATGGTGTGGACAATATTGTACCATGAAGGGCAAAGGTATCCACCTGTAAGCACTCTGTTGGGCTCTCACTGAGCCCAGTGTTTCCTCTGCCTACACACTGATAAACTGGTCTGCAGACTTCACAGGCAGAGCCCATGCTGCAGCACACTCAGTGTGTTTATGTATTGATCTGATCTGTACGTGTTTTTTGGGGTCAAGTAACAAGTTCAGAGATGCTCTTATCCAGAGTGATTGATGGGGCTTTCACATGACAAGTCGAGTGCTCCACATAAAAGGTCAGTGTGAAACCAGCACATAGTTGAAAACAATATGACCTCTGAGTGTCAGGGTTTGTCCTATTTCTTCACCGTTTCCCTTCGTCAGATTTGTTGCTGTTGATGACTCAGGAGTCAAGCGACATGAAACTCTCTAATGATTTTATGAGGTGTTAAGTGGTTTGATGCTAATCATCTGAAATGAGCTTTAGAGAAAGTGCAACATCAGTGGATAAACAAGCTAAATACCCACAAAATTCAAAGTTCTACAGTGTGTCAGGATCATTGAGATAGACTGGTAAAATAAGAACGGGATTTGGACAAGAAACCAATCAGTCATGGTTTGTCTTTTAATAAAATGTAATTACCAATCTGTTTTTAAAAAGGCTCCAGATGTGATCCTGAGCTCAGTCATTTTCAGTGTCCTTTAAGGACATAGTAGTCATAATGCTCTGACTTGGAGTAACAAATGCATTACGGGATGAAATATTATAATATTATGAATGTGACCCTGTGTGTCAGTGTCCCCATGGCCTCATACTGCTAATTTCACACAAACTTGGTATATTTTCTCTTTTAATAGGAGCTTTCACTACAGAAATTTAATGCATTCATGTGCATGTGCGTTATCACAAGCTCCAGCTGTGTGTGTCGGCTATGTGCGTCAGTTGTGGCCTGAATGGAGTCAAGCCTGTAGTGACAGTCAGGGTCTGGCACTTCATGAACATTTGTTTATTTAGACAGGCACGTGCCTTGCAAAACATGTTTGAATTTAGTAGAAAATTTATTTTGCATTGGTTTTGTTCCATCATGGTGTTAAATACTCCCTCCCTGTGCCACCAGATGTCTGTCTGCTCTAACAGGGATTTCTTTTTGAGATTTTTCATTTCTTTATTTATTTTTTTTTCAACTGGCCAAGTGTTAAATGTCAGGCTACTGTCATCTCTGGGTACAGAGGGGTCGTCAGCTGAATAATCCAAATGGTAAATACCTAGCTACATCTAGTAGCTAAAAAGCAGTATAATTTACAGTCACACTTGGTCAGAGTATCCAAAAACTATGACTTAATAGAGGTAAAAGTATTCATGTAAATAACCAGAGAAAGTATCTAGTGAAAAGACTACTTAATTAGTGAGTCACTCAATTAGTAACTCATAAGTCAATGTCATCATTTCCGGCAGCCATTGATTATACATGAACAGCAAAAGTGACGGACCCATTACCTTCTCACTTTCTCTCCCTCTACACTGTATCAGAGCTGATAGATCAATGATTAATGGAGCTGCACAACCTAAGTGGCATTGCTTATATGTGAATAATTAGAAAAACAAGAAGTAGCTGAATGTAATATACTTTGGACATCTAAATGATCATGTATTTAAAGTGATTAAACAAAATGTAATGATTTATTCCAGGATATGCACTCTGTCAATACACGCCATATTATACAGTGAAAAAAAGATACTGTGTGTTTTGATGGTCTTGCTCGGGCAGCAAGCTGATCATTTTTTAATTCACACATGAAGGAGTAGGTTGATTGTTTTAATTAACACATGAAGGAGTTGGTTCTCTCTCTGCTGTGAGGAATGCCCTGGTTAGACATGAGATCCCCTAGGTCTTGGAAGTAAAGTTGTCATGTAGGTGCTACATTGCTCTGACCCACTTGCGCAGAAGACTAGCTAACTAAATGCACACAAGTAAATAACTGACTAGCTCCTGTGGTGAAAAGCATTTTTTGGAAAATAATTAAATTCAGATAAAAAGCAAATGTTAGTGTGTGATTTCGCTTTGTAGAAAGTGGCGAAACGCTGAAGGGAATTTTGTTTTAAGTATCGACAAGAGTGTGTCTTGGTGGGAGTGTCCTGTTGTGACATCAGAGTGTGACCAAAGGGAGAGGGGCAGGGAGGATTTCCAGGTAACTTCTCTGTGGGTGTTTTTTTTTTTTTTGTCCTCTCAGGAGCTGACCTGTCGAGAGGAGCTGCTCACTCTGCTGCTGTCTCTACTGCCGCTGGTCTGGAAGATTCCTGTGCAGGAGGAAAAAGCCCCAGGTCAGTACCCGCAAATACTTACTCTGCTACTTGTTCATGTAAAGGTTGATGTTAACAGTACATACCTCACACTGCTCTGCTGTGATGGCATGTGACTACTTCTTATTCCTTATCTGTAGCTAATGATTTCAATTTATATACTTCATTTTATGCGTGTAAAAGTAGCTATGCTTTACAGTTCTCTGTGATGTGCAAACAGTAATATCTTTGTACAGATGAACTGAAATGCAGACTGTGTTTCATGGGTCAGAAATTTCTGTAGCTTTCTTTCTTTTTTATATATTTGTGTCATTATCACTGACGGCTACTGGCAGTCTTTCAGCGCTAGGTTTGGTGGGTTTATGTGAAGGCAGTGGAATGTGTGAACATTGCTTTTGACTGTAAACAGGGTCTGTTTTCTCATCAAATTACTCATTTTTATTTATAGTTTGGTTTTATTTGCTTAACACTGCAAACTGTATGTTGAGCTCCTTTTGAGATGGACGAATCAGTTTTAATCATAACCAGCAACTGCAGTATGATAAACCTTAGTCTTACAAATATGAGCAGTAACACAAGTGGAGAGGACGTGTGGTTGTAGAGGCCTGTGACCTCAGGATGACACTGGCATTTAGTACAGGACTGCTGATCCCCTCTAACATGGACCCGAGACATTTTTACTTTAATTAATTCATACTCACTGAAGATGTTTAACAAACAGGCCATGTCTGCTGACATGTAGATGAGCTTTATGTTTCTGAGATTATTCTTCAAAAAAAAAAGTATTTTTGAACTAAAAAATCTGATGTTTTTCAGGCTAGTGCTTAAAAAAATTGGAACATTAAGTCTCAAATCCTAAAATGTGACATTAACATGGTTGGACCTAATATTAACTCAGTGTATGTATGTCTAGAAGTGCACTTGGTATTGTATGTCTGTGTGTACATCCAGAATAAGATAGACATGTGTTTCTGTGTGTGGACAGATTTCACCCTGCCGTCCTTACTGGAGGTATTCCTTAGCCTGGAGGTGAAGGCCATCCCTCTCAAAGCAGGACAGAAAGCTGCGACAGATGAACAGAACTCTGGGAAGAGGTCCCGTGTCGGCAGTGGCACCTGGAAGTCAAGGCGGTCGCGCAGAACAGCGCAGAGATACTCTGTGAAGGATGCTCGCAAGTCCCAGGTTTCTACCTCAGATTCAGAAGCAAATTCTGAAGACAAAGCTGTCGCAGGCCCAGGCGGTGCAAGGACTCGAAGATCACATGGTTCCACCATCAGGGTAAGCTGTCAGCATCATCGTTCAGAGGCCTCACAGTTAACATCCACCACAGGCACCACCACTACCGAAATCATGAGTGCACCATACCCACATCCCCGAGCCCCTGGGTCACAGATAGTAGACACTGAAACCCTGACTGACCCAGCTGCAATATCAATATTCAACCGCATGGAAAACTCACCATTTGATCTCTGCCATGTGTTGCTCTCCCTACTGGAGAAGGTGTGTAAGTTTGACATGAGCATCAACCACAACCCTGGCCTGGCGGTCAGTGTTGTACCAACTCTCACTGAGATCCTAACTGAGTTTGGTGACTGCTGTGGTCCAGGGGGAGGGGGTGGAGGTGGAACAGGGGCAGAAGAGCTTGCTGGAGGCTGGACCGAAGAGCCCATCGCCCTGGTCCAGCGGATGCTACTACGCACCATCTTGCACCTTATGTCAGTAGATGTGAGTCAGAGTGAAACCCTTCCAGACAGCCTTAGACGCAGCCTGACAGACCTGCTGCGAGCCACCCTCAAAATCCGGAGCTGCTTGGACAGACAGACTAACCCTTTTGCTCCCCGGCCCAAGAAAACCCTGCAGGAAGTCCAGGATGACTTTTCATTCTCTCGCTATCGCCACAGGGCACTACTGCTGCCAGAGCTTCTAGAGGGAGTACTACAAGTGCTGCTGGGTTGCCTGCAGGCTTCCACACCCAACCCCTTTTTCTTTAGCCAGGCGCTCGAGCTCATCCATGAATTTGTCCAGCACCGCGGCCTGGAGCTGTTTGAGGCCACAGTTCTGCGGCTGGAGGGGCTTGGCAGGGCGAGGGATTCTGAAGTAGGAGGTGAGGCTTCAGAGAGGCTACGAGGTCTCATTGCAGGGGTCTTCAAGATCATCAGCGCTGTCAAGAAGGCAAAGTCAGAGCAGCTGCATCAGTCCGTGTGTGCCCGACGCCGTCATCGTCGCTGTGAATATTCACACTTCCTGCATCACCACAGAGACCTGTCGGGTTTGCCTGTCTCTGCTTTCAAGCAGGCAGCCAGGCGCAACCCCTTTGAAGAGGATGGAGATGGCAAGGACGGGATGGAGGGTGATGCGGTGCGTTACCCTGAGCGCTGCTGCTGCCTGGCTGCGTGTGCTCACCAATGTCTGCGGCTCTTGCAGCGCCTCTCTCCCAGTGGACCAGCTGTTCTCCAGGTACTTGCTGGGGTTCAGGCTGTCGGAATCTGCTGTTGTATGGACCCTCGCTCAGTTGTAGGACCCCTGCTGCATGCCTTCCAAGCACCCGGTCTGCGTAGTTACCAGTCTCATGTTCTCAGTGTCCTGGGTCGACTGATCCTAGACCAGCTTGGTGGGGGTCAGCCCTCAGAGAAAGCCAAACTGGCCTCCTGTAACATCTGCACTCTGGACAGCAGTCAGCTGCCAGGCCTGGAGGAAACCCTGCAGCAAGGGGAGCCTTCATCCATTTCTACCAGTCTGTGCTACCGCTCCCAGGGTATTCTGCCAAGTGGAGGGGGGGCAGAGGACATGTTGTGGAAGTGGAATGCTCTGGAGGCCTATCAAGAACTAGTGTTTGGTGAGGACTGGCAGCTGAGCCAGCAGATAGCTGGCCATGTGTGCCACCTGACCCTGCGAGGCAATGCTATAGTGCAGTGGCAACTCTACACACACATCTTCAACCCTGTGCTGCAGAGAGGGGTAGAGCTGGCCCACCATGCCCAGCAGCTGGGGGTTTCCACTGTCTGTGCTCAGGTATGCAGCTATCACACACAGTGCCTGCCTGTGGAGATACTACTCATATACCTGCAAACACTACCTGCCCTACTCAAATCAAGGTGAGCTGTTTTTACATCAGTTTAAGATAATTTTCTGATTGTCTGTTCTTTTTCAGTGATTCTTTTAGTTACTCTGGGTCATCCCTGTCGTAAGGGACTGAACTTTAGGATTATGGCCGTGTGTTTTATATTTTACATTTTTAGGCAAAAAGACGTGTTGCTGCAAACTGTCCAAAAAATGATCAAAATTATTTTATTAAGTAAATATTCTGAAACATTGAGATGCTGTTTTAAGATTATTCTCTCATTTCAGATGTTTGATTTGAAAATGTTTTAGCTGATTTCTCACTCAGGAAATGGGTTCTGCTCCTTTTTCTTTCACAAAGCAAATATAATCAACCAGCGCAAAGTAAGAAACCCAATCCACTTGTAGGTTGTTTGTCATTAGATCTTTTCTCTCCAGCTCATTGCTAATTGATGCTAATCAATAATTTATCACAGTTTTGTGAACTGAGTGAGAGACGGAGGATTTGGTGGTTTTCTGTTCTTTGCAGCTTTGATTGGCATTCAGTCTTTACAGCCAGGATGTTTTTCATCTCAGCCCTTTCAAAAGACTCTTGGAAACAATTTTAGGTCCTAATGTTTATGTAAAAGGCATCATTATACCAGTTTTATCAGTAAAATCTCACTTTTTGAGTTGATGACAAATTGGTCGTAGCAGGGATACACATTTGAATACCCTTTTTGTTCATGATTCATTTATTAATGATAATCAAATTACACATTATATTGTAGCATATCAATTAAGGTGTAAGTGAGGCAAGAGCCAGTACTTTGGCAGCAGGTAAAGGTTTTTATATTTAAACTAAAAAAAATCCACTACTGTGTAAGGGCACAGAAACGTATAAGCTGTTAATTAAGCTGCCAAGTAGCTATAGAAGTATAATGCCTCTTTATTCTTTGTTGTTCAAAACAGCTCTAAGAATTCCACTTCATACAGCTTTTAACTGTCTAACACCTTTATTGAAACTTCAGGTTTCAATACACTAGGTAAATGATAACAAAAATAAACAGTGGTAGCTCAAATGTACTACTGCTAAAACACACATTTTTCTGTATAGCCTTGGACAGTGGCAACCAAACTGCAATACTTATTGAATGGCAATGTCAAAATAACCAAGTTTAGGTTGATACCTAGACTCATGACAAAACGGCGCATTCTTGCACATGATCACTCTCATTAGGTTAGACTATACAGCTCCATCTGCTGGGCCATGTACATATTTGAGATATTTTGTTTTGTTTTGGTTTGGGCTTTTTTCTTTTTCTTTATTTATTTATTTAATTTTTTTTTTAAATAAAAGGGCACAATCAGATGACCCAAAATTAAATGTATTGTTTTGGTTGAAAAAGGTTAGGGTTTGATTATTTGGCCCTGAGGAAAAATTGATCATCCGTCAAGTATGTGCTCCCCTAAGTTGTATTTGATTGTGCACATTCACGTTTAAAGCTTTTACTAGTTATATTTGTTATTAAAGTATGGATGGATATTTTAGTTCCACAGGATATATAAAGTGAAATATTTCTCTCCCTTGTCCCACTCTTCCATCTCAGGCTTCTCTAAAACTGTCAAAATAAAAGTCAGCTTTCATCAGCTTCAAAGCTTCTCCAAACAGCAGATGTGACATAAAGTGTTTTTTTTACCCGAACGTTTCTCTGGGCCCAGTAGAAGCTTATATGTTATATTTGACCATATACACACTCTGTACTGGTCTGAAGGAACATCTGATTGTCATGTTGTAGATCAGATTGTTGAGACCAGGTAAATATTGACCCACATCAATATATATATATTGTATATTCAAAGAGCAAGGAACATTTACATAAGCTGAAAAATGTGATGGTCATTTTAAGCTTTGCTGAGGCCGACATGTGAATTTTTGTAGTTTGGGAGGAGACAAACAACCAAACAATCATTGTTTGGTTGTTAAATTGTTAAGTGTTTAGTGGTCTCACAAACTCAAGAAGTGTATTGAATTACTAAGGTTAATTTGATAACTTTTTATTTAACCTTCACATAAATGGGTCGACTAATGCTACAGAATTTTATATTACATTGATTTAAAAGCATGCCAAGTGGAAAGAAATTGTTGTTGCAAGATGATCTAAAAGACAAGTAATCTTCTCAAAGCTGTACTTCATCTGAACATCTTGCCTGCCTTGTCATCATCTTGCACCGCTCCTACAGCTTCTTGCATAACAGAACTCCATATTTTTCAGATGGGAACATTAAATATGCAGGCTAATGAATTGTCATTCTGATGGACTTACACATCACTAATGAAAAGAGGAAATGTTCTGAAAAAGCAAAATCAATCAACTCTACATTAATTTAGAGGAAGGCTGGAGAAAGGGTTTGAATTAGAGAAAAAAATCAGCAAGTTAATAATCTATGAAATTTATCTATTTCATGCACTGAGCTCAAAGCTTCAAATGAACATCTGTTTCAAGTCCTTATCATACTGCGGAGACAGTGCCGTGTTGAGATTAATGTGTTTTTATTTTAGTCACGTGTAACAGCAGCACATCTCTAGAGTGATGTTTTTCTCACCAAATGTTGATTTAACCTTCACTCAGAGGTGACACGGTTTATTATTTACCCCTGCCTCGACGGTATTTGTATATGAGCAGTAAACAAATTTGCAAAAGGTTAACTTTCCGCTTTGTTTTTTTAACTAAACACATTCACATTCAGATAACTTTGACACAATGTGACAGAAATGAATCGTTGATGTGGCTCAGTCAAAGAGACACACAACAACAATCACAAAGCAAAAACAATATATAAAGTACGTTAGTAATTTATCATGTTAACAGAAGTTGACTTAATTATGGTGGTGAACTATATCTGCAACCTGAAGGGAGTAAATGAAATAAATGATGGACCTAGCGTGAAGGGTACTGTGTGTTGGCAGTGGCTTTTCCTCTGATTGACTGGTTGTAGACTTTGTTAGATTTGAATCCCTCGGAGTTCACATAGACCTTTTTTTAATCTATCCTTTCCATGGCTAGTAAGAGGGACAAGCATAGCTCATGGCATAGTGCATTAAAGTGTTACAAATTACCCATATTTATATTTGGTGTGTGTAGTGTTTTATGTTCTGTTTTAATTTGCTTAGTTTCTAATATTTTTGATTATTATTTATTATGTTACAGGGTGATAAGAGACCTTTTCGTCAGTTGTAACGGGCTCAATCAGGTGACAGAGCTCGTCTACCTGGACCAGACCCGCTCTTTGGCTTTGAAGGTGTTTGAGACTCTGATCATTGGCGCTGGACACCAACAGGTTTACGGGGTGCTTCAGGAGCTGGAAAATACTGATGCTGAAGAAAGAGAAGCTGTCTTGGGTCTGGTTGAGGAACTAGGGTCGCGAGGGGCTGGAGAAGGCCCACAGAGCCTCAGCAAGTTTTATGAAGGCCTAAAGGAGGCATATCCACGTCATAAGAGCCGGAGCGGGCAAGGACGTGGACCAGGGCGCAGCCGAGCAGAGACCCACCTTCATGTTATCAACCTCTTCCTGTGTGTGGCCTTCCTCTGTGTTAGCAAAGACGCTGATTCTGACCGGGACTCAGCCAATGACTCTGAGGACACATCAGGGTATGACAGTACAGCTAGTGAACCGCTTGGTGGGCGGCTGCCTTACCTTTCCCCAGATAGTGTGGCTCTGCCTTCCAAAGAGCAGGTACGACGTGCTGCAGATGTCTGGTCAGTGTGTCGGTGGATCTATCTGGCCAGCCCTTTGTTCCAGAGGCAGTTCTTCAGGCTAGGGGGACTGGATGTCTGCTTGCGCCTCATGGCCATGGTAATTCAGAAACTTTCCTGTAAGACCAAGGATGGGAAGGCAAAGAAGAAGAGGGATGCTAAGGGCAAAGGCAGCCCTGAGTCCACAGTGCCAGCCACTCCAGTGGGAGCGGAGGAGACAACTCATGATTCAGCCAACACCCTCAGCACCGTTCCAGCTGAGGGGAAGACCAAAGATCCTGCAAAGAAGCTGGAGGAAGAGTGGCAGCTTCAGAGTATTCGTCTGCTGGAGGCTTTGCTGGCTATTTGTCTACACAGTGCTAACTCAGCCCTTCAGAGGATAGAGCCTGAACTTTCTTATCAGGTATGTCACTTCATATCACACTGATCAACTAATCCCTAACCACATCAACAACAAAAATAAGCACTTTTACCCTGGTCTCAGTTAAACTGTTATGTCTCCTCTCATCACTAGCTCCAGTCAGTGGAAGAAACCCTGATTGAGGTGAGAGACCAGCTCTCCCGCTCAGGGGTGGTGAACTCTGACCTTGCTGTTCCTCTCTTTGACTCTCTCCTGAGAGTGGCTTTGGCTGAGGTGTCATCTTGTCCTGAGCCCCCTGAGGAAAAGCCAGACAGGGTGAGTCCTGCCTTTGGAGAACCTGTGAGTGTTACATGCACCTTTTTATATTATCAAGTTATTTGAGCTACTCATGTATCAAGAGGCCAGTTCAGGTTATAGCCAGTCAGGCATCAAGACACTTGGTTCATAGCCCACCAGATAACTATGCTGTGTATCTCCTTCCATCATGTCATATCTCTCCTGTCAACTAGCGGCATTACATGTCCAAAAATACCAATTGTCAGTAATTGCAATGAAATAGGGACCACATAAGTAAGTTTCTGTAGTTTCCCTTTCTTGTTTGCTCAGTCCCTCTGTCTCTTCTGCTCTGCCTTTCCCTTGCTCTTTTTTATTTTTCAATCACTAATTTCAGCAAGTTGGCAAATGGGCAAATGCCTCTGAGGCTGGCAGGCAGGGGTGAGAACGAGAGACGGTCAAGGGAGATCGCACAATTTTTAAACAGGGAAATGTGACCAGAAACAAACTGCATCTTCTTGTGTGCTACCCAGTGATATTAACTGATCTCCCATTGTGCCCAATAAGCTGCTTTCAAGGAAGACAATTATGGTCAGGGTGATTGATCAACACAGGAGTTAATTAGTAAATTTGAACACAAACGAAAGCATACTCCCTATACAGTTGTTTTATTGCTTTTTTTCCCAGTAAAAGGAAGCAGACTGTGTTCAGTTACCACATTGTATTACCTGCTGCTTCTTTGGCTGAGAAGTAACTGAACACCATGTCAAAATATAAAGAGCAGTGGTGTTTATTCAGGAAGCAAATGTACAATGAAAGGTAAACCATTTTCCAGCCAAGCATCGTCAATCCTCGGGGCATCTGTGTATGGCCACTCGCACTACGTTGCTAAGCAGCTGTTATCTCCCTGACGTGCAACAAAACAGCAGATGAAATAATGATGGCGCTTGTTTAGAGAATAAACTGGATGTAAGCATGGCCTCATTTTGACATCCAAAGAGATTACTTTGTTTTAAAACATTTTCATGTTAGTGTAACTTTTTAAAGTATGCATGAGCACATAAAAAATAAATTGGTTATATTCACGCATGTCGATAATTTCACACAACAATGACTGGCCAGATGAGAAAGGAAAATCCTTACATCACAGCAACTTCTGCCTCCTCAACAGTGACACTGTCATTGCTGTAGGCTGCGTTAATTAAAGATTTTCAAGACCATATATGGTTCGGAGCAGACATACAACTGCTTTTATATGTTCCAGGAAGTGAGATGAATACAGAAGAAAAAAATAAATTGCAAAAAGATGATCACTTTTGTCTGTCTGTCCTCACTAAAATGACTTGCCGCCTGGTTATGGGTGCCTCCTGTCTCACAGCCTTAGATGTGTTTTCCACAAGTCTTAAAATGCCTGTCTGACTAAGCCTGTTCCAACATAGGAGGATTTAGCGTTTTATATAATAGATTTACCTATTTCCTAAGAGCTTAGTTCTTTCCCAGTGAGCCCAGTAGAGTGTAACGTTCACTTAACCATTGCAAGTGTGTGCTGTGAAGCTCCAAGATTAGTCTTCCGCCACCAAGTTTGTACACTGAAGGACTCTTGTTTGAATTGTTTACTTCACCTGCAATTGAATATCACAGCTGCCAAGTTTTATGTTGAAAGGAATAGATGTGTGTATTAAAATAAGCCTGTTCTTTGAACAGTAAAGGGTTTAGACTGTTTACTTGAGTGTGTCTGTGTCTGTGTCTGTGTGTGTGTGTGTGTGTGTGTGTGTGTGTGTGTGTGTGTGTGTGTGCGCGACTGTCTGTCTGTCTGTCTGTCTGTCTGTGTGTGTGACTGTGTGTCTGTGTGTGTGTGTATACACATATGATGACTTACTGTTCACATCAAGAAACTGGGCTGTGTGAGTGCTGCAGAAGTCAGCTGATATTTGTCTTATGACCAGAATCTTGTACTTTATTTTCTCTTCCACATCACTTGAAAACATTTTGTTGGCAATTTATTCACTGTATTAGTGGTAAGACCGCTGCTTGTCATGCTTAGTATTTTTTAGCATTACATTTTTAGTCAAGGTTTGTAAACCAGATTGAGTAAGTCTTTGAAATGATTCTTATCTTACAAACCGCTTGACAGTTGACCAGGTTTGGTTATGTTTGGACTGTATTGAACTGACTGTTTCCTCTCTTCCTCTTCCCCTCTCTCTCTCTCTCTCTCTCTCTCTCTCTCTCTCTCTCTCTCTCTCTCTCTCTTTCTCTCTCACTCTCTTTCTGTTCAAAGCTCCAGGTGTTGGTGGAGGGAGTGGCCCCATCAGACTATCTGTCTGAGGAGGTGGACGAAGTGCAGAGCTGTGGCGTCAAGCCCCCAGGGGAGGAGGAGGGCTACGACGCTGACAGTGAAAGCAATCCTGAGGACATGGCCAAGCAGGAAGAAGGTAGGTCCACCGTTATTCACACACAGACGCACGCACGCACATGCACACACACATACACACACTCACACTTTACTACTCCCATTAACCTACTGCACACACCTTACTGCTCCAAATAATAACAGCTTAGACAGGTTTAACATTATTTGCACTGTTTACTTTACTTTTAAGTCTTGTAACTACCCACTGTAGATTAATTTTCACCCTTTTACGTCCCTGGGGTTATTTTAAGAACTCTGTAAATCACTTTTACTTCATGTAGACCATCTCATCTACCATTTGTTTTTGTTGGTCAAAATGTCAACAGAGTTCATGTATTGGTCTCAACCTTTAAACCTGTTGTTTTTTTGCCTTGGGAAACCTTGTTTCTCCCACTATTGAATTGATAATTCAATACATTTATGCGTTACTGCATTCACTGGAAGATTTTATATTAAATAGAAGTGTATGTGCAGATAAGGGCTGTTGGTGTCGTGTAATAACCACATCCTCCTTTGATGGGCTGTGGAACTTATTTTAGCAATGACAAGTTAGTTTTATTGCGTACAAATGACATGGCAGAAAACAAGCCTGCATGTTTTTTTCCCCTCACAACAGCCTCTTGTATCAGCGCTGCCTCCACACTCTGGTCTCGCAGGTTAAGAACGTGGCCTGATTATATTCTTTTTACTTTTTCATCCCCTCAGAATGGAGTCATTGTTTTACATTTTACAACTGCAGGCAACTACACGCTGTGGCCTCATGAGCTGAATCTTGTGACTTTAAGTGCCCATCAAATGGAGACTTCAACTTCCTGAAAAACTCTTACGTCCTGTTCAACAGTCAATCTTTAACACTGACCTCATGCAAGACAAATTAATGAATTAACTTTCCTTCTAACTTTTGGCAATTATACCTCTCTGTTGTTATTCTCAAATCCAAATCTAACAGCTTATCTCTCCTTAACATTGAACATCCTGGTCCAATACTAAATACATCTGTTCTCCCAAGGCTTTCCTCTTCATGGCCAAATCAAGGTTTTCTGGCTCCAATAACCGCATTTCTCCTCACAATCCCATGCATGACATAACTCGTATTATGTCAATGTTTTATGAAGTCTTCATTTCCTAGTCTTTTAACTGTGTTTACACTTACTTAGAAGATTACATTTCTTTTCCAAAAACACAGCAAAAATCACATGAATTGCAAATTGGTACTTTGCTGAAATTAAATTCAAACTCAGACCAAACATAAGCATCTGAATTTAACGTAAACTGGTATTAAAGGTGTGTATGTATGTATTTGAATGTGTGAGTGTATTAGATGAGGAAAGCTGTGTAATTGTGTACAAGGAGAGAGAGCAAGCTCCATTAATAAAGGAGGTCCCAGTAGCTGCATGAGAGCCTGCTGGGCTGCTCTCCTGTAAATCAAGGGGAGACTCCCATGCTGCTCTGAGGCTGAGCACAAGGCTGAGGCTCATTCTTTTTTATGAGCTGCCTCCAAGATGGGAGGTTGGAGCTGAAGCAGGGAATGCCTGTGGATTTAAGCAACACCACCCACAACCTGTCAGTGTGTGTTTCTGCGTTAGCATGTGAGCCAGTGAGTGAAACCTTTAGCATTTCTCCATGGCCATGTATGAGTCTCTTGTTGTGTGTATGATCTTGTCCTGGTTCTTGTCTTAGGAGTGAAGGTGGAGTCTGCCGTGCTGCATGAGTTTGCAGCGGTGGCGGACGGGCCCAGGCAGGGCATGCTGCTGTTCCCACAGATCTGCACAATGGAGCTGCAGCTTCTCGCCACCGGCTCCCCAGACATGGAGGTTCTGAGTCATGTGTTTCACAGTTTGCTGGATGCAGTACACGCCAACCCCCGCAATGCTGCCTTGCTCTATGACCAGGTAAGATTGACCACTTCTTCCTCTTTGTACTACTCTTAGCTGCCTCTCCAGTCTATTTTTGTCTTACTTTTCTCCTCAACTGTGCTGTGAGGAATATGACTAACCCTTTTTCTGGTCCTCCCAGGGAGGAGTCAAAACCATTCTGTCTGGCTTCCACAACATCCTCAGCCAAACAGACCCCTCCTTTACAGGTTTGTTATTCCTCCTGGCTTATTTTTGGATTATCTGACACTGTAGGACATTGTTCATGTGTGACATCTAGGAAAAAAAGCTGGGAACACTCACTTTGCTCTGTTCCTTGGATGTGTTTTTTTCCCTGCTGCTGACATTTCAACTGGGTCCTCAGGGTCTAAAACGTATCAAATTTATGTTGTACCTCACATGGCATTGTAAGATATTGTCAATTGAAAGAGCTAAGGAAAATAAAATTCCTGCTTTCCTGCTTCTGACAATTTGACTGGTGTCTCATGGATAAAACATAAAATACAATATGGTTGATATTAATAATTCTTTTAAAACAATTTGTGTACAATCCCTCAAACTCTATACTTTTTAGTGTACTGTATGCACTCGTATATGTCATGCACTTGTATCTAATGTGCTTCTCTGTGGACTTGCTTTTCTTTACCAAAGATTTTTCTCGCTGATAGCAAAGCAGTGATGATGTTTGTGTTTTTGTCTGTGGTGTTCTGGTGCATGCCCAAGTGAATGAAAACTGTTTACGTAATATGCTCTTCATTGATCTACATTCAGATTGCCAGACTGTGCTAGTGGAGCTGCTGGTTGCCATGGTGAGCCAGCGAATCACAGCAGAGGAACTGGCTCTATTGATTCGCCTCTTCCTGGAGAAGACTCCACCTACTGTAAATAGCACCCTATCAGTCACTCAACAATTCACTGTTAGCTTACGTTCAGGGTGTTGACACTGATAGCTTATGTTCACAGTGTCTGCACATCCTTTCTGTTCCTGTCACCATGTTCTCACTTCTTACTCCTTGGTTCTTTAAAAGACATAATGCTCCCCTGGGTCCACTTCATTCTATATACAATTAACACCAGTGAATGTGGAACAGATGTGGTGCTTCAACCTATTACCACAGGTCTGTGTTTAATTGGAATCCGGCCGCAGACATCATCAATAACCTGTCTCCAAGAATTAGATTTCCAGAGGGGAGAAGAGGAGTATTTTTAACCATGTGAATATAATGACATGTGACCTGTGTTTTCCGTCTCTTAAAAAAAATGGGACGACAGTGACTGCAGTGGCCACTATGATTGTGTTGCTGATTTTGCACTGCCACCCAGATTTTTCAGTTTTAAAAGCAGTGTGTTTTTCCGCATTCTGCTGTATTATTTATGGATAGTTTATTGCTTCTTTTTCAAGACTCACAGGGTTATCACAGGTTTAATTCGGCCAATCACATGGTTACAGCAACTAAACTGCTAATTAATGTGTGGATATAATTTTTATTAATTTTACTTCATCTGGAGATTTTAAAAAAACATGGTGAAAATTTTATAGATATGCAGAGTCAACACACATCCGTCCGGTGTTTCTTTATCAAATCTAAAATGATAAACTGTTCTTCTCACTGGCTTTTTATTTTTTATCTGCCAGGAGATTTTACTGAAGGGTATGCTACAAGTTGTTGTGGCGAACGTGAATATTGAACCTCTCCACTACCTGACCTTTCCAATAATCCTTGGGGCTTCAACACCAGGAGGGTCGTCCCCTGGCTCCAGACAGAATGGTGCTGTTGGGGGGAAAAGTGTCGGTTTGCTCTGGAAGGGCAAACTGTCCCCTGGACGCAGAGAGGGGGATACCGAGTACCGACCATGCCACCTCCGTTCCTCTCCCTGGCACATCGCTCCTCTCCACTTGCCCCTAGTAGGGCAAAACTGCTGGCCCCACATGGCCAGTGGCTTCAGTGCCTCTATGTGGCTCAGGGTGGCAGAGCAGGAGGAGAAGGACGGGGACAAAGACAAGGGTGAGAAACAGAAACTTCACTAAGACCTTTTATGTCTGATGTTCATAAAAATGAATCGGTTCTGAGTTGTCTGTTGTTGTTTTCCAGAAGAGAGTAACCCTCCCGCAGCTGAGTCGCACCAGGGCTCCTCTCAGGCTGGGACAAGATTAGTAGAGGAAGGCCTCATTCATATTCTGTCCATGGGCTCCAAGGCACTGATGCTTCAAGTGTGGGCAGACTTCTCTACAGGCTCTCTCACATTCAGGTGCGCTCCATTATAGACTGCAGCCTCAAAGACGTGAGGGAACAATGGGTTACTCCTTTTTAAGTATTCATAGTTTATTAACCTTGAATTATTGTAATGTGTTCTTCCTTCAGAATTTGTATAGATCCAAACGATGAGATAAAAGCAGGGCTGCTGGCACAGGCAGACTCTGGTGAGGGGCTGCTCAGGCCGGGCCAGTGGCAGCACCTCGGCCTCACTTACACCCAGCAGCCAGAGGGCAAGAAGAACATCCATAGCCGCGTGGTTGTTTGGGTGTGTGGTATCAGGTGAGGAACATGTGTAATGGCAACAGTAAGAAACTGGAAGTCTGGTAAATTAGTGGACACAATTTAAAACTGCTCTCTTCTGTAGGAAATGTGAGGTTTCTTTGGACTACACCCTACCCCGTAAATCAAGTTTATCATCTGACAGCAACAAAACCTTCTGCATGTTGGGCCACTGTGCGCCATCCTGTGAGGAGCTGTTGAAGCAGGGTGGGCGCTGGAGCATGGGCACTGTGCTCCTCTTCAATGGTAGGACTCCTGTTAACTTAACATTTAATCTCATTCAGACAATCATCATGTTACCCTACATGCATACATGCTGTTTGTTTTAATCATTTATATAATTTATAATAATCTGTCCTCTGTGCTGCTCCCTGTGGTACATTGATTACCTCTTATAAATAAACAGTACATACTGTACATAGATGGTTTGTGGTGCAGTTGTATTTTAACAGTGTACCCAGTCTTGTGGCAGTAAAAGGATGTGTCTGGTGCAATGTGTGGCATGCTGCAGATACTCAGCATTCTCTCAGGAGGCTGAGTGAATACTTCTCTTGTTGCCTCTAATTGGCCGTGAATGGCTTGTAGTCTGGGCGATCCCAACCTGTGAACCCAAACGATGTCTTCATACATGCTTTAGCCTCTCAGCTGTCATTGGAATTCATCGTGGGTAGCAGAAAAGACAGACTGCAAGATTCATGGGAACAAGAAATAAAACATCAAGGTGCACCATGGTGCCATAAGGGTCTCACTTTGCAATAGATCATATGTTAATGGGTTATTGATGCACTAATATAAATCATTTACTCATGGGGTTGATTCACTGTCCATTTCAAATTTCTCACTATTCATTTTTTTGGCTTCCTAATAAAAGATATATCCAAAATGCCAAGATATTTTTTAGAGAAGAACTCAAAGAGAAGAACTCCCCAGATGTCTCAACAATGGAACAAAGTTTCATATAAAACATATTTATATTTTATATTCTAACTATATGTTTCTCCGTGTATTTCAGGGTCTAGAATAGGATCTGAGGAGGCCTTCTACCTGTACACCAGTGGACCTGACCTCACCTCAATCATGCCCTGCAAATATGGCAAGCCCAGTGGGACATTTTCCAAGTTTGTCACTCTGGAAGGGCTGAAGTGTGAGCATGTACGAGAGATTCTGATGAAGAGCAAGGATGTGGACACAACAGCTTTGGTTGTAGGTCAACAACACACAGCATGCACTTTAAAAGATATGAAATACACTAAGCAATTATTTAGTGTTGTTTCATCTGTTCGCAGGTTTCTGTTAAAATGCAGATTGACACTGCTGTTAAACCCTGTAATTTTACATTGTGATTCAAGCGCTCTGTAGGCATAGCAAATCCCTCCTATGTCTCATTTATTGTTTCATTTCACGGTGCATGAATAATGTGCTGTTCCAATTAGTTGTCATTAATGATACAGCGTGGTAGGAAGTAATTTTTCCCCCAATGGAAAAAGCTATTACAGTTAAGCTGCAGCCATTTCAGTGAGACTGAAAATAGTTTTTCTCCCATTAAATGCTAATAGCCATGTTGATAAAAGCACAGCTGATTAAAAAGAAAAGAGGGGAGTGAGACAAGAAGAATGAATGACTTCCTCTCCACATCTTAATAACTTCTCTTATACTCTGACCTAGTCAAGCCCACGTGTTAATCCATGCTAGAGGCTAGGTAGGATACTTATTACAAAAAATATCTACTATATACCTAATATTAGGAATTATTCGAAGTTACAAGATGACAATAAATTGTCTGCTTTGTGTTTCTGCACAGGAGAGCTTGGCAGTAGTGTATGCCCCCAGCAGCCCCAGAGTCTACACTATCTATGAGCCTGTAATCCGACTGAAGGGTCAGGCCAAGACGGTGGTTACCCAGCGGCCCTTCAGCTCCAAAGAGGTACAGAGTGTTTCCCTGGAGCCCAACGCCCTCAGGGCTCTGCTCCCCACTGAAACCCAAGGCCTGCAGAGCGTCTTGCACAAGATCGGAGGAACAGGAAATTTTGTCTTCCTCTTTGCACAGGTGGGATGATCAGTATCTTTAATAAAGCTGCAGAGACAGAGGTCCTTATTTTGAAGTTTATATACTGCTTCATATAAATATATGTATATATATATGTGTATATATATGTATATGTGTATATATATATATATATGTGTATATATATATGTGTATATATATGTATATGTGTATATATATATATATATATATATATATATATGTGTATATATATATGTGTATATATATGTATATATATATATATGTATATATATGTGTGTGAAGCCACAAAAAAATTATATGAATAAAAGTATTTCAAAATAATCACCTTGTTTGTATTTGAACTGTATTATGGGCTACACTTCTCATTCTGTTCTAGAAATGTGACCTAAATAATTATTTCAATTTCAACCTGAGGGAGGAAAGTCATATTAGTGTTGTTGCACCTGTCAGTTGAGATCATAGTCGAGTGTCACCTTTAAAGACAAGGTTTGATAATAGGCTCTTTTGTGCGAGGACATGATTACTGTAGCAGGAACTGTGTGGAATAATGCAAGAACCAACATATAAATGCATCTGCAGACTTACATTGTTCATGTTCACACATTTGACTCAGTTTTTTTTTTTTCCTTTCTCACCTCTTTTCTTTTCATCCTTCATCTCGGGCTCTTGACATCCAGACGGTGGAGCTGAGTGACTGTGAGAAGACCCAGGCTCTGGCCCTGCAGGTGCTGCTGTCGCTGTCCAAGTTTAACCAACACCGCATCCACGAGATGGACTGTTACCATGGTTACTCTATGATCCACCAGGTCCTCATAAAGTCCAAATGCATCGTGGGATATCATATGCTAAAAGTGAGTCACACCTTGAATGCTTTGCTGTCTTCTGTTCCAACGACCTCTGCTGATGTGTGCGGTAAAGCATATTCACCACCACTTGTTTTCACCATGAATCTGATCCAACCCAACACTCCGGTGCCTCTCGGAGCCGGAGCTGGTGACCCTGCTGTTACTTGACCCTCTGGCTGTGTCTGTAATTGAGCTGTGTGATGGCTGTGTGCTGAAATGGATTCTGTCTGACTTGATGAAACACTGAGCTCTTGCAGAGTCACACAGCAGTCCTGATTGTTTTTGTCACTTTAGGGTTGCACATACTGAATTGTATAGCACAGATAAAGTAGTGTAGTGTATCAAACTCTCATTGCTATATGAAAAGAAATGTGTTGTGTTACAGTTGTTGGATTTTTTTAAACTTGTAATTTTCTATTTATACCATTTAAAACACAGTAAAAATGAAATCAATGAATGTAATTTAATAAATCCTTTTACTGGACTGTAACTGAATTCATTTGTCAGACAATAAATAATGTAACTAACCGTGGATAAGAGCTGCGAGCTTCTGTCTTACCTCAGACTTCCAGAGACCCAAAGGACTGCAAGATTTATGACCACTGCAGTGAAGCTGGTCACAAATGATAGACTTTGATCAATACAAACAGGGCTGCTCTGGGAGTAAATGGCATTGGTTATGACAGAGTGATAAGCGCTCCAAAAAATTTCATGGAGAATTTATAGATTTTTTTCCTGTCTGTGGTTCTGCACTGTAAGGTTGTTTCTGGAGAGATAGTGATTATCGATATGTTGAGGTATGTGTCTGATTAGAGTGAACAGTAGATCATAGAAACACTGTAGAAGAGGCTGTATTTCTGATGTGGTGGCCATATTGTGTCTCTGTAGACTCTGCTGGATGGGTGTTGCAGTGGACCCGTTCTCGTCCTGGGGGACGATGGGCAGTTTCGTTTGGACACCGAGTCCATCGCAGTGGTGCAAGACATCAGGCTTCTGTCAGACGTCCTGTTGGACTGGAAAATCTGGGCCAAGGCTGAGGTAAACACACACATCATGCAGCCCAGATTGACAATAGACAATAAATACAGCGTTACATAACATAGCCATAAAGCCAAATATATACTGAAACTATAAACTGGTAATCTGCATAGGTTTAATTCCAAATATTGTTTTTCCAAGATCTGGTGATTTGTTGTTTTCCAATGAGACATGAAAATATAGTAATACACCTAAGTAAGAAAAGAAAATACTGCTAGTGCAGTTTCAGCCAGTTCTATCCCCTACAGTAAACATACAGATGCCATTACTGATTTCTTGTTCAACCTAAGCTCTGCGAATCCCCAAAGAAAAGCAGAAAGTTCAAAACATCATCTTGTAATGATGAGCGAGTAATAAATTCATACAGAGAAGCATCTCTCGGTCACAGGCTCATTGATTTCATTTTTACCATGTTTCTTCAAAGAATACCCAGAATTTAAAAGTACTAAATTGATAAATCGGTAAACTAATTTTGACTAGACTAAGAACTATGCAGTCTGGCCATTTGTTAAACTGAAGTGTTTGCACTGCAAATGGTATTTTTCATGTATCTATAATATATTGGAAAAAATAATCACTGATAAAATCAGTAATGAGTCCCTTTAGATTTGCATTCTGTGCAGCACTGGTTCACTATGATGAGGAGGCATAGGATGCTCAACCCCACCGTTAGATGATGAAGAACCACATCTGTCTCTCTGTTCATTCACTGTTTGTGTTGTTTCTGTCAGTGTGGAGTGTGGGAAACACTGCTTGCTGCCTTAGAGATCCTCATCAGGGTGCACCACCCTCATCAGGTCTTCAACATCCGTCAGTTCCTCAAGGCTGAAGTAGTGCATCGCTTCCTGCTCACCTGCCAGGTGTTACAGGTGGGTATCTGTAACGAACCTGCTGTCACAGTACCCTTTCTCTTTTCAGAGACTGTTACTAACGGCATTTTGTTTGTCTTAAGGAGCATCGGGACGAGCATCTGACTGCCATCCCGCAGGAAGTCTGTTTGTCATTCGTCAAAATCATCCAGGAGGTACTCGGGTCACCTCCGGACATGGACCTTCTGAAACTGATCTACAACTTCCTGCTGGCTGTTCACCCACCCACCAACACCTACGTCTGCCACACTCCATCTAGCTTCTACTTCTCGCTACACATAGGTGAGGAAGCAGCGCAGTTGAAAGCAGCACCTCTGTATCAAAGTGCCATTAGTTTAATGCACTGAGTTCTTTTGATGTCTCTGTTTGTCAGATGGGAAGCTGTACCAAGAGAAGGTGCAGTCCATTATGTACCTGAGACACTCCAACAGTGGAGGGAAGTCTGCCAGCAGCTCTGTGGTGTCACTCTCCCCAACCGTCTTCACTGATGCTCCCCACGAAGGTACAGCTGCTTTAACTACATTACACTGACCTTGAAGGGCTCCCTGCACCAAACGCAGTGAAGATAATTAAATAGAAACCTTCACTTTGTTGCGTAGAATGACATTATAAATGGAGAGATCAGCAGTGCTTTTATGAGTGCATGTGCCTCTAACAACGAGAATCTGTTTAACGTGTTTAGTGCTATATCAGCCCTGTTTTCTCTCTGTGATGAATTACAGTCACCAGAGTTTTATTTTAAGTACCTAATGTAAACACCATTATTTCTGGGGAAAAAGCTGATGTATGAGCATTAGGTCATTATATGTTTGTGAAACTCCCTCCCATCTCCCTCCACTTTTTACTTTAAAAATGTAATCTAACTGCTGCTCATAACACTAGTTCTCACAGAATCCATCTTTTTTATGCATCCTATATATCTTACTAGCTATGCCTTTTGTCCTCTTTTATCTTTTATTGCCCCACTCAGTTTTACAATTACAAGCCTCTTTTGTCGTCATAACTGTGCTTTTTGAATTTAATTCCTTTGTATTTCTTGTAAAGCACTTTATAACTTTGGGAGAGGGCTGTATAAATGAAACAGTTGGCTGTGATAACAGCAACTGTGCAACAATGCAATGAGATGACATCCAAAAATATAAAAACAAGTGACATTTCCTGCACGAACCTTGTTGACAAGATACTTGTTTTTCTGTCTCACTGTAATTAAATGCACAATTTTGTCGATGAACAACCATGCCTCTGCTCTGCCCAATCATATTATTCATCACTTTCATCAATATTGCTATTTGCACTGCAAGTGTTGTACAATGCACCTGCATACAAATAGGCCCCTCGCAGCCATCAGTTATAAAGTCGAATATTTTTTAAATGCTGAATCATTTTGTTGTGTTTTCCAGGCCATCTCCACGCTCCTTCCCCTGAACACGGTGGTGATGATCAGTCGTTACGCCCACCTAGTATGGCACCTTCTCCGTACTCCTCCCCGCTACTGACACCTCGACTCGGACACGGAAGCTCAAATGAGGCAGGTGAAAGTGACGGGGTCTCACTCGCCACTCTACAGGCACGGGGCAGCACAGAAACACTCAAGAAGGGCGGAGGTGATGAGCAGCTCCTGAGCAGCTGTGAATCAGCCAAGACAATCTGTGACTCTAGGGACATAGGTGAGGGAGGAGCCCAACGCACTCCTTCCATCAGCGTAGAGGAGGAGCGGGACGAGGCGGCGGAGGTAGACAGTCTGGCAGAGGGAAGCGTGGGGGTGGCAGAGTCTGAGGACAGGTTTGACTGGGCCAGTGATGAAGCGCCGCGCCGCCCTGACAGTCTTAAAGGCATCCAGTCCTTCCAGAGGAGCCACAGCAACCTGGCCAGTCTGGGCCTGGCCTTCCCAGCTCCAAACGGCTCGTTGGCAATTGGCCGCTGGCCCAGTGCGGCTGACAGAGGTTCCATGCCTGAAGACTGGGAGAGCTACACTTACTCACCTGGCTATGAAAGAGCCCACAGCAAGACCGAGTCCAATGACAGGTACGCCGCCATAGTAACCTTAACCGTGACATCCTCTTTTGGGGGTCTGATAGTGTGTTACTGACAGTGAGCACGAACAGTCTCTTCAACATTTTATCTATTTGTATGTATATGTGCATTTTGTTTTTTTTTACTTAACTCCAAAATAGGTCACTTCCTCGACCACAGCTTTTCTTTGATAAAGAGGTCCTGTTTAAGGATTTACATAATCTTCAGCCTCCTTAACTTTGAAAATGATTTACACTGTAGTGACAGTTTCAGTTTGTTTCTGACTGCCAGCTGCTGGCGTAAGCTGATTGGAAATTAAAAAAGAGATTTGTTCATTGCAATCCTGTTTTCTCAAAACTCACCTTTTGTATTTCAACATTTTGTAAAACGTAAAATTATATTAGAATATTCTTTTTATACACGTGTCATTTTGAGAGCACTAACAGAGGGATTTGGCTAGTTATTCACGCACAGTAATTCAGCACCAAAGTCTAAGCTGTGTGATTTTCAGGTCCAGTACTGAGGACTGCCTGGTGCTGATCTGCTGTGGACTCTATGATCTTCTGAGAGGTGTCTTGCTGCTGTTGCCTGATCTCATGCTTGAAGAGGTGATGGACAAACTCATCCAACCAGAGGCCCTCATTGTCCTGGTCAACCACTCGTCACCTCTCATCCAGCAAGGAGTCATGAAGGTTAGTTCAGTATCCTCTCTGAGGAGTCTCATATTGTGTCGAGCGGGTTGATCTGATTTCGCACCAGGAGTCTGTTTTACTACACTTAAGATGGCACTATGGTGGTAGCCAGTTTAGGATGGTTTTGCTCATTACCATTCCCAAAAGTCACATTCACACATTTGTTGTACACATCTTATGCTTTTAGCGAACACTTTTAGCAAACCGCTCACAGAGAGTGAAACTGTCGTGCAGCATTGATGTCAGAGTTTTGTAGACAATTCAGAAGAAAAAATGTGTACCCAACTGCATCAAGTCAAATAACCAGAAACTTGGAAAGGCTGAACAGCCAGAAAGAAACACAGTCCACAGATGTTACACTTTGGTTTTTGCACAGATTAAATAAATGATATAGGAATATTAATTAACAAGCTTTAGAGGTGGTGGTAGGCAGATTTCGATGCCTTTGCACAGAGCTAGGCTAGCTGTTACGGCCTGTTTCCAGTCTTTATGCTAAGCTAAGCAAATACTGTTCTGAACCAAAGAACATTCAGGACAGAGCGTTATTTAAAGCAGAAGAAGGCAGATGAAAATCTAAGCATTATTCTTATATTATTCTCACCCCTCTCTCCCAGCTGTTGGATGCCTATTTCAGCCGAGCCCTCAAGGAGCAGAAGGAGAAATTCCTGAAGAACCATGGCTTCTCACTGCTGGCCAACCAGCTGTATATTCACCAGGGCAGCCAGGGGCTCCTCGAATGCTTTCTGGAGATGCTGTTTGGGCGGCCGGTGGGCCTAGAGGAAGAGTGAGTCCAGGAGCAACACATTTGTCAAGCCATAGTGTCTTGTGCGCCATAGGGACAATATCTTATATTATGCACAGGATTGTCTACTATATGAATAAATGTGTTTGATGCACACATTTATTTGCACATTTGTACCATCATTTTTTTCTTCTGTAATCTTTTCCAGTCTGGACCTGGAGGAAATGGAAAATATCTCACCTTTCAGAAAACGCTGTATTATCCCAGTGTTGGGTCTTATTGAGAACTCCCTGTATGAGAACTCCTTGGTGCACAACATCCTGTGTATGCTGTTGCAGCTCCTTAACGCCTGCCCCAAGCTGGCAGACATCCTTCTAGACCACGGGCTGCTCTACGTGCTCTTTAACACCCTCTCCACCCTCAACGGCATGGAGAACGGGTACGGCTGCCAGAACTGAGGATGATTCATTCAAACACCATCATGGGTTTTGTCTTGAACCTTTGAGCCATGAATTAAATCATTAATCCTCTCACTGTTCATTGATTGAGCGTATACGAGTAGTAGACTCGCTTCCTCTGTTTGGTGTTTTATTGTTTTCCTTGTCCTCCCTCTGCAGTATTCCCCTGAATGACTACAAGCTCCTGGTGTGTGACATCCAGCAGCTGTTAGTAGCTGTGACTATCCACTCCTGCAGCTCTTCAGGGTCCCAATACTTCCGCATCATCGAAGACCTCATTTCCTTGTTGGGTTTCATGCAGACCAGCAAGATGCGTCGCACACAGGGTGAGGAGTGAATTTCTGAAATTCAATACACATGCAAAATGTATCGGTGTTGTCATCTACCATGCTCTGCAGTTCTGGTGAAATCAAGCTGTCATGCTCTGCTGCAGAAAGAAACCGGGCTGTCACTTCATTATCTACGACTGCAGAGTGGAAACTCATTTGAGAAAAAAATATCATTTGTGAACTATCTCACATCTCCATCTTCCTACTAAATGGTTTTCTCTCATTTGTCCCTAAATTTGCTCTCTGAAGAATATATCTCCCATCTCTTCCCCATTAGCGCTTATTTCTCTACATTTTTTTTTTTTTTTGATCTGATAATATCATTCTGTGATCACAAAAACATTACAAAGGCATCATGGCTTTGTACTTGCCCCCCTTTATTTTTGGTTGTTTCTCATTTTAGTAATTATGCTTAACTGTATTATTGCTCCCATTGAGCCCCATGCTCAACAGAACACCCTCCTTTTTCTTTCTCTTCTTTTCCCGAAGTCGGGTTCAGCAAACTCTATAAACTGCACAAACTTGTCATAAGCTTCTCGTTTCACCTTGATGAATGGGACCTGTTCATGAAAAGGTGTGTGTTTGTAAGATTTGATCATTAGGTTAATCTACGATTCCAAATTGCTCTCTTTTCCACTCCCTTAGTGGGCAGGTTTCATTGATAAAAATGTTACCGAAGAGTAGAAAGGAGAATTTCAATTCAGCAGATGAAAACACAATAGTGGAATAATAATAATGATTATAAGAAAATTATAAAATAGTATTGCAGCTGTGATTGCAGAAACTGTTGAACCTCTCAGTAAATTGCCAGGACAAGATGCACATTACACTGATGAACAGAGTATTAAGTGAGAAATCAGTGTATGTGAATTAGCAACAAAGACATGTGTGCTCTTCCATGAAACGTGTTGTCACTACCAAACAAAGAGCATTAATATGACTTCTAACATGACAAAATCCATATCTCTATTTTCTCCCAGAGATGTCAGTGGCTTTGCAGTTCCGCGTCCTTCAGTCAGCCATAGAATTTATAAAGACGACAGCCAATCAGGAACCTCAGAGGCTGAGCAGCTCTGTTAATACACCAAGCTCTCCACATCATGCCATCCATCAGAAGCGCAAGAGCATCGCAGGTGAGTGTTTCAAAGTGATCCGACATGTCGAGGCAGAATTGACCACCATGTTTTGTCAAGTATTTCACTGCGCCACTCTCACCTGTCTGTTTATTGATCCTCTCCTCATCCTGATCCGAAGGTTCCATTGCCATGAAAGACTCCATTATCCCTCGTATCCCCAGACAGCACTACTGCTCCTATGGCCAGATCCCCCTGTCCCCTCCCTTCAGCTTCCTGTCTCAGGACTCCCCCCTCCCCTCCCCCTCAGGAGCTCCATCCTACATGCTCCACTGTGACGCAGGTAGCTGGGACTGCGGTCCACAGCGGAGAACATCCTCCCTGTCATGGGGCATGTCTCCCACTTCTGCAGTGAACTCACCCTTTACCCCCAACTCACCTTGGGGGGGTTAATTTGCCCAGTACTCTTGTGTGCTACTGGTGCCTTTGTGTGTGTGCACATTTTAAATGCTTAACTAAATCAGTGTTAAGCATTTCAGCACAGATGGCATTTTGATCATTGAATCTTTATAATCCTCTCTGTGTTCAATGATATATGAGACATTTGCATAACTTTACTCTGAACTTTAAAGGAGAAAAGCATGTGTACTTTCACTTACAGATGTGAGCGCCCCGTTTGTGTTCTCACAACTGAGCTCGTACAAATGTTGTGCTTGTAGGTCGTCGCCGGTTCTCTCTGGCCCAGACTGACTCTCTCCTGATGCGGATGCGCTCTGTAGCCAGCGATGAGCTCAACCAGATGATGCAGAGGAGGATGAGCCAGGAAAACCCCATTCGTGCCAACGAGACTGAGTTCGTCCAACGGCTGCAGAGGCTCGTGGTTCTTGCTGTCAACAGACTCATCTATCATGGTAAAAAACCTTTTCTTCTCCCACTTATCTATTCTGATCTTCTCCATTTTCTCCTTCACCTCATATAAACCGAACCTGCTGTCTAATCCTGGTTCTGTTTAATTGTGTCTCTCATTTCAGATGTGAGTCAGGACTTGTTTGACCTGCTGAATATTCCAGACTCCCCAGACCAACAGATTTTCACACCAGATCAAGGTGATCAAGCGCAGGATGACATTGGCTCCGCCTCTGTCCCACACTCTCCTACCCCCTTCACCCTACCACCTGCCAGCAAGAAGAGCTTTCAGAAAGACATCCTCAAGCTCATGATGGATGGGATCAAAATTAGCCTGGTAGGTCAAAAGTAATTGTGTGGTTTTTTTTTTTGGTTTTTTTTTAAGCTGTGAAGAGCCAATGTGATTGCCATATTGTGAAACGGTATGTCCGTGGTTGTGATCTCACAGGGCAGCACAGGTCGGGGAGGAGCCCCTCATCAGCAGTGGCGAAGGATCTTGTGGTCGTGTCGAGACACTTTCCGGGTCCAAATTGGCCGCCTGCTGGTGCACACACTCAGCCCTGCGCTTCTGCTGTCTGACAGGAAGGAGGCACTGGAGTTTGTGTTTGATCCCAAACACCTGGATATCCTGAAGGAGAGCCTCAGCCCGGGTCTAGAGGTGAGTGGTGACGGAAATGCATCATTAAAATCCATTTATCACCTCACACATCAACTTGGTTGTTGTTCACTTCCAGGCACTATATAGTAAAATATTATAATTCTGGTAATTCTTACCTACCAACTGTAGATCTAAATCTTTTTTGTGTTTGTTTCAGGGGAAAGTGTGAGTGAGTGTACAGTATGTTAGCTTTGTTTGTCATTTTGACTTCTTCAGTTTTCCAGGAGTTGTCAGGCCTAGATTGAAAAAATAACAGATGTTTACTGCTCTTCATCAGCCCCCTTGCATTGTCATATTTACTCTGCATCCTCCTCTCAGGCCTTACTGAAGGTCAGCCAGCCGTATAAGGCTTGTTTCCTGTCCATCACTATGTGACTTGCTTCAGACACAAATAAAATTTTAATCGGTTCTTCTCTCTGTAACTCAGCACGGACCGAAGCTGTCACTGTACCTGTACGAGATGCTGCACGACCACAAGGACAGCCTCACCAAAGATGAGCAGAACGCCGTGGGTGTATTCATGACCTCTCTCAAGCTTTGTGGCCATCGCTGCATCCCACCCAACGCACCACACAAACAAGAGTTGCTCAGGGCCATAAAAGAGGTAAGTTGTATAAAGACAGCCATTGTCAAAGGGAAGGAAAACAGCTTCTAAGGCTTTTTAATAAAACATGAAATACCAACTGGTTTGTGCAGGTGGATCCATAAAGCCTGTCAGCTTTTCTTCTTAGCCAGAAAAATACATGCGAAGAACTTGTTTACTTGTATATTTATTCTCACAGGAAAAATTCAAGTATGAAGCTGAAGAGAAAACAAGCAAAGTGGCGTGGGAAAAGAAAATGGCCAACACTCAGAGGAAGTGAGTCTGGGATATTTTTCTGATGTGAAATTGATGTTCAGTACAAGAAAATAATAGTAAGAATTGTGTCTTTTTTTCCACTCCTCTATTCACACCATTCGGTCTTACTCCTCTGCAGCCTTATCCAGAGGCTTGATGGAAAGTCCAAGGACATTTCCAAGATTGCAGCAGATATCACTCAGAATGTGTCTCTGCGGCAAGGCATGGAGAGAAAGAAAGTCATCCAGCACATCAGGGGACTCTATAAGACTGACCTCAGCGCCAGCCGCCACTGGCAGGAGCTGGTGCAACAACTCACGCATGACCGGTGGGCATGGGAATGTATTTCTCACATGGGTTTTTGCAACATCATTAAGTGCAATAATTAAATCGTTACCGTAATGATGATTATATTTCTCCAACTTATTTTCCGGTAATTTGCTCCTTTAAAAAACAGTAGGGAAAATGACATTCTAATGTGAAACACTTTGACTGCAGTTTGTTTGAGTAAATAAACTGGAATAAAAAAAAAAAGAGATTCTCTCAGCCATGTAGAGAAGTAGAATACGACAGAAGAAAGTATGATTTGTAAAATAAATCAGGCAAACTTTTTGATCTATACATGTGTAAATCCATATCCAGTGAGGCAGGGCTGCGTCTACAGCCACGAGAGCAGCTCTGTCGGGCTGAACTAACACACAGCTTACAGCTGCATGCTTTAAGCAGCATGGTAACAAGCTCACAATTGACAAAAATAAAATGCTAATATTTATCAGGTTTAACATTTAGCATGTTCACCTTCTTAGATTTTAACATTTGCTAATTACCTCTAAAAAATGTTTTTCTCTTGGTACTAGAAGAAATGTTTTTTAGTTATGTCATTGCAGTCCATCCAATACTTGTTGACATATTTTAGTCTGGCAAAAGAGGGCAACTGCCATTCACAGAGCCATGTTAATTTTCTTTTTGGCAAATTTGATCTTCCTGCACAATTAGCTAAATTCAGAAACAGATGCTAGAAATGTAATTATGAGCTTATTGACTAAATAAATCTCAATGAGACTTTAAAAAACTCACCATCTGAAATTTATGGAAACTGTAGAATATGAACTTCTTCTCTTCATGAAGATATGACATCTCACTGGTAGTTATGGCTCCGCAGTCAGGTTTCTTCTGTATATGAGTAGACAAAGTGTTAAACGGCTGTAATGGTCTGTTTCAGCGCGGTTTGGTATGACCAGACATCCTACCCAACATCCTGGCAGCTGGACCCCACTGAAGGTTCGAACCGGGAGCGACGGCGACTACAGAGATGCTACCTCACCATCCCCAACAAATACCTGCTCAAAGACAGACGCAAGGCTGAAGGTGGTTACACCCTTGATGGCAAAATTCCATCCAGTACTAGTGAGTTTGTCTCCCTTAATCTGACCTTCATGTCTTATTTAGACACCATGAAGCCACCACTGTCCTTCCTGTTTGAGGATAAGACTCACTCCTCCTTCTCCTCCACTGTCAAAGACAAAGCCACCAGCGAGCCCATCAGGTATAACTTTCCTCCTCTCTGCCTCTCTGCCGCTCTGTAAGCCTTTAGTAAACATCATATCTGTCTCAGAAAGCCAGGATGATCTGAAGAAGGTACATAAATGTCTAATAGACTGGTGCTGCATTGAGAGATGTCTATGCTTTATTCATATGGTGTATTGCTTGAATGAGAAATGTCTTTTTGTCCTTAGGTTCACTAGACGTTGCATCAGCGTGGCCCCCTCCAGAGAGACAGCAGGGGAGCTACTTCTGGGTAAGTCACTGACCGTCCCTCGCAGCTGTTCCATGCATAATATACTCAGCCGGTTACAAGGCACAAAGAGTAATTTGCTCTCTCTGAGGCACTAGAGAATATTGCTCTGCCCTCACACACAAGTGTTTGTTAGTTATTCAGTGGGGAAAGCTTTTGTTTGTCTTGCTCTTAGTACACCAAATCTCTCTCACTCTGCGCTGTCTCACAGGAAAGTCTGGGATGTACTTTGTGGAGGACAACGCTGCTGATGCTCATGACAACCAGGTACAGCCAGGCTTTACTGTCCAGGCTTGTTCTCTGCCAGAAGGATGGCACTGCCGTATGTGAGTCTGCCTGGCAACTCAGCACTGGATGTGTTTATGTGTTTGGACAGAGCCTTCACGGGGAGACCGAGGCACCTTCCTTCTCCTGGACGTACGAGGAGATCAAGGAGGTGCACAAGCGCTGGTGGCAGCTAAGAGACAACGCTGTGGAGATATTCCTCACCAATGGCAGGACCCTGCTGTTAGCCTTTGATAACACCAAGGTGAGGCAAACACACAGGGCTCAAATGAGCCAGTGGAAGCCAGTGGAAAGTTGGGTATACAATAAAGAAATACTGAAATGAATGCTGACATTGTTCGTGACTGGCATACAATAGATCTTCCAGCGTATTTACTTGAACTATTTAAATTCATTATCGCAAAGAACTGACTGTGCTTATCATCCATAACTAGACTACCCAGCAGATCACAAGAGAAAAATTCATTCCATGTTCCATTTGAATATTAAAATGCAGCCACACAGGATGGACTGTGATTTAAAAATGACAAGATGAAAGAGCCCACTGATGCTCAAAGAAAAACATGTAAGAATAGACAAAATCATGCAGCTTGAAAAAAAATAAAATAATGATTTGCTGTGAGAGTTAATTGTTGAATTGCCTTTTTGTTGTTCTGTCCCTGATGCCTTTTTGGTGTGGTATTCTGTGCCAGAAATCAGTCACGATAATAAGATACAGTACCATTATATTCTGTAAGGAAAAACTGTTATTGTTGTACTTTCATTTAAATACTGAAAGAATGTTACAATGAGGTCGGACAACTGACTTTTAAGCAAATTGGGGTTTTCCAGCAGGAATTTCAATCTGCCTTTAGATTTTCTGTGGACTTGCAAAAACTTTAACGTGATAAACAGGCAAAAAGGATTTATTTCCATTTTCCCTGTGTGCTCACTTCAGGTTTAGACTGTTTTGGTTTTTGGTGCAAACATTCATGTCCCCCTCAGGATGAATTGTAATCACTTTGGTGAGCCTCTGACTTTTCATCTAGAACCATCATCAGGCCAAAAATTTGATTTATTCAGTAGGTATAACCTGCAGCTGAAGTTTTTGTTGATTGCTAATTAGTAAATGTGAGCTTGTTAATGTGCTAAACTAAGAGGGTGAACATTATATCTGCTTAACATCAGCATGTTGGTTCTTTGCCATGTTTTTGGGGCATTTTGTGCATTTATTATCTTTGGCTTGGTTTGGTGGAAACGTTTCAGCTTTTAGATGAATTAAATTAAAATTTAAGACTAATTGAGTTATTCTATGTGGATTAGCAGCTCTCTTAAGGCACCGGGCTCATTTTGTCAGTTGCACAGGAAACGGAGATGCACAGCATTTTAGTGATCAAACTGTTAATCAGATTTAATTTGCAAGTTAGTTAGTTAGTTTCCATGTTTGGAAACGATCTCATGGTTTTCTGCATTCTCGCCTTTAGTTCCGTGACGACGTCTACCACAACATCCTGACATCTGATTTGCCCAACCTGCTAGAGCACGGAAATATCACAGCACTCACGCAGCTCTGGGGCTCGGGTCAGATCTCGAACTTTGAGTACCTCACTCATCTCAACAAGCACGCAGGCCGCTCCTTCAATGACCTCATGCAGTACCCTGTGTTCCCCTTTATCCTGCGAGATTACACCAGCGAGACGCTCGACCTGCAGGACCCAAACATCTACAGGTCAGTGGCAGATGGTTCCTCTGTTACTGTGTTTTGCAAGGCATTTGAGGTTATACCAGGTTTTAAGAGGCTCATACAGATTAGTCTTAAGCATTGTAATACATATTTGTACTCGTGCTGTCACTGATGCGTTAGATACTCCGTATTTTAAGTGTACTGCTCTCATATATTCTTAAGTGTTCTTCATACATATGCTAGTTGTTCCAAACTATCATGATAAATCAGTGCAGACATTGTTAATTTATATATTATGTTATTCTTTGATGGATTAGATGGTAAATGAGGCCTCTCTGAGGTCAAGACTCATGACAGGAAAATCATTTATAATAGGACACTTGTTTATCACTATTGAAAATCACGATTCATTTCTGTTTTGCTTCCATTTTGTCATTGTGCAGGAATTTGAGCAAACCCATCGCAGTCCAGTCAAAAGAAAAAGAGGATCGCTATGTGGATAATTACAGGGTAAGGCCCCGTTGTACCTATTAGCATGTCTATTGGATGTTTTCAGTGGCGCCATGAATAGCAAGCAGGAATGATCGGACCTCAGATGCATTTCTCAGACCTGGGACACACCGCTTACCTCAACTGTGCGTGAGGGTGAGGGTGAGGGTTAGGGTTAGTGCGGCTCACACGTGTGTGTGTCCACAGTGATGCTGTTACTTCCAGCACTGTCTTTAAACATTGACCCTGCCTTTGATAATGGTAATGATAAAAACCTGAAGCGATGAAAAGATGAAAACTACTGCCCTTCACCTAATGGTCTGTTAACTTATAACTAGTCTGGCACCTGTTACATCATCAAACAGGGTTAGCCTATAACATTAGTGGTCTGATGGTGTGTGAAAAAGGTGGTCTAGGATGGAGCCAAATCCCAGGCCTGACTTACTGTTTCATACCACTCCTGGATGTGCCATTAATAAAACGCATTAATATGTGTGTTTGCTGTGAAGTACCTGGAGGAGGAGTACAAGAAGGGCATCCGTGAGGACGACCCCATGCCTCCTGTCCAGCCTTACCACTACGGCTCCCACTACTCCAACAGTGGCACTGTGCTGCACTTCCTGGTCCGTATGCCCCCGTTCACCAAGATGTTCCTCGCATACCAGGGTGAGTCTCACATTAATGTTTACTGAAAGTCCAGGAAGGAAATCTTAAGCCAGGGAAAAAAAACTCCTGGCTGCATTATCTTTTACAGTATTTATAGTTTCAACAAGCACTGTAAATGTTAAGTGAGTGACAGCCCTGACTGTGGGTGGCTCTTTAACAGCAGATGATTATCATACAGCTCCAAAAAGCTTTTAGCAGCACCTGTCTAGTCCCACCTGTCTGCATTACATTGACAGCTCCATCTTAATTGATTCTGAGGCTTTTAGTACTGAGATGCTGGAACTGAGCAGCGTGTTGCCGTAGCTGTGCTGCGTCACATGTATTAGCCATGAAAGGTTACTTCATCTCAATACATTTCTCTGATCAACTCCTAGTGCTTTCCCCTTCTCTTTTCTATTTCTTCCATTTATGTTAATAGTTTTTTCATTCATTTGTGTCTCTCCTCTGATCCTCTTTCTGTGTGATCGTAAATGTATTCATCAAGCATGGTGTCTCAGGTCATGAAAGGGGATCTTTTCAATCACTGAGTTGAATGTGTAATGAGATTGTCTTTGGCCTTAATCAGACCAGAGCTTTGATATTCCGGACCGGACATTTCACTCTATGAACACCACGTGGCGCCTGTCCTCCTACGAGTCCATGACTGATGTGAAAGAGCTAATCCCAGAGTTTTTCTACCTCCCAGAATTCTTGGTCAACAGAGAGGGTAATTATTTTTTCACTTTCTTTTATACCTTTGACCTTTATACCTACCTTTTATTCCTGCATACATTTTTTATAGCTTCTCATAAATTAAAAAAGTAACTTTTCTTTTTGCTTGAACAGGTTTTGATTTTGGGGTTCGTCAGAATGGCGAGAGGGTGAATCATGTGAATTTGCCACCCTGGGCTCGCAACGACCCGCGTCTGTTCATCCTGATCCACCGACAGGCGCTAGAGTCCGACCAGGTCTCCCAGACGCTGTGCCAGTGGATCGACCTGGTGTTCGGGCTCAAGCAGAAAGGCAAAGCTGCAGTCCAGGCCATCAACGTCTTCCACCCAGCTGTAAGAAGCTGCGAATTACCACATCTGCTTAGAATTATGGGTAAAAAGTATTTGCGTTGTTGTTGCTTACATCGGCTTCATATAAATTTTCACAGACATACTTTGGCATGGATGTTTCGGCTGTAGAAGACCCAGTGCAGCGACGGGCCCTGGAGACAATGATCAAGACGTACGGACAGACACCCAGGCAGCTCTTCAACGCCTCTCATATCAGCAGGGCCGGCCCAAAACTCACAATGGAGGGGGAGCTGCCAGCCGCCATGGGACTCCTGGTTCATCTGGCCTTCAGAGAAACCAGAGAACAGGCCAAGGAAATAGTGTGCCCGGTAATCTTCTCTGTGTGACTCTGGCAGCCTGCTGTGTGCTGAGAAAGACAGGACTCAATGCATCGTCCATGAAATGATGTGCTGCTCACCTGGTAATTTCCTCCCCCCCTCCACAGAGTCCACTGCCATGGATCAAAGGTCTGAAGTGGGGTGAGTACGTGGGCTCGCCCTCTGCTCCAGACCCAGTGGTGTGCTTCAGCCAGCCGCACGGGGAGAGGTTTGGATCCCTGCTGGCTCTGCCAACGCGAGCCATCTGCGGGCTGTCCCGCATGTTCTGCCTCATGATGATTTACAGCAAGGAGCAGGGTAGGAAACCCACCGCTCAGCCACAAGTCAGAGTGGATGTACAGGATGTTCTGCACAGTGTCCTGCTGACTCCATTAATTTTGTGTTCTCTCCTCTGTAGGTGTTCGCAGTATGCACAGCACAGACATCCAGTGGTCGGCCATCTTGAGCTGGGGCTATGCAGACAACATATTGAGGCTAAAGAGCAAACAGAGTGAACCACCTATCAACTTTATTCAGTGTTCACAACTTCACCAGGTAAACAGCTCAGAGAAATCCAGGCCAGCTGTTCGTGAAAGAAAATACTGGTTGTTTGTGTTACATAATTCTGCACTGAGGATCAACCTATGAGCTTTCAGCTTTCTCATTCCCTCTGTCCAACCGTGCGTCTCCCTCTCCTCCAGGTGACCAGCTGCGCTTGGGTGCCTGATGGCTGCCAGCTATTTACAGGTAGCAAGTGTGGAGTCATCACCGCCTACAGCAACCGCTTCACCAGCACCACGGTGGGTTTCCATGGCAACGTCCCCCTCTAACCTTCCGCCTCCACATCAATGCCCAATCCACCCACCCACCTCCCATTACCCCCACCCTCCTCTCCCCCTCTTTAGACAGCTTCACCATGCTCAAACGCTCAGCTTCATTAGTCACATCACAGTTGCCCTTGAAACACATTTCCACCGAGCCTACAAGTGGGATTAGGGGTCTGGGAGTTCAGTCATCAGAGGGGCTTTCAGACCTTCATCAGTCCCCACCAACAGGCAATTACATTTCCTGTTTCTCTATTCCTGAAGGGCGTTTCAGTGACAATTGATTTATGCTGTTCAGAAAATCCTGTTGGAGATTGATACATGCTAACAATGAGTCAAAGGCAAGTATTCAGACGTGTATGTGATCTGTAAATGGTCTTTAATATGTGTCTTTTGTTTAAATAACATAGCCGTCAGAGATGGAGGTGGAATCTCAGGTTCACCTGTACGGACACACGGGGGAAGTCACCAGCCTGTTTGTCTGCAAACCCTACAGCATCCTCATCAGTGTTAGCAAAGACGGCACTTGTATCCTCTGGGACCTCAACAGGTCAGTGTGTGTGAGATATGAAAAGAGAAGAAAATGCTTTAATCATATCATATCATATTTTGTATGTCTTTTAGTGTTTGTGTTTGTGTGGTGAGAAAGCTAAAATAAAACAACATTTCTGCAGCATACAGTTAGTGTGGTCTTTGAGCTGCTCTATGTTTCTTCAGGCTCTGTTATGTACAAAGCCTCACTGGCCACAAAAGCCCGGTGACGTCTGTGTCTGCCAGCGAGACCACAGGTGACATCGCAACAGTTTGTGACTCGGGTGAGGACTGTCTCCCTGTACAACCTCAGTGTTTATCATATCACGTCTCTAGTTTATTGAAGTGTGTGTTGGTCCTCAATGTGAGTCATGGCTCGTGTGTCTTTGTATCTAGTGGGCGGAGGCAGCGACCTGCGTCTGTGGACGGTGAACGGTGACCTGATTGGTCACGTCCACTGCAGAGAGATCATCTGCTCTCTGGCCTTCTCCAACCAGCCGGAGGGCGTGTCTGTCAACGTCATCGCCGGCGGGCTGGAGAACGGGGTCGTCAGGTGAGCAGAAAATTCATTTTTTTAGGTTGAAGTGCTTCTTGTCTCATCAACACACTGAATTATTCTCTCTGATGTTTTTATGTGCAGGTTGTGGAGCACCTGGGATTTGAAACCAGTGAGAGAAATCACCTTTCCCAAGTCAAGCAAACCCATCATCAGGTATCATAACAGTGGCACCATTGTAGACATTATTCATTGCAAATATTCAGTGTAATTCTGTGAGGAAGTCTGATGGTCACATCCTCTCCTGTGTGCCTCAGCCTGACGTACTCGTGTGACGGCCACCACCTGTACACAGCCAACAGTGAGGGTACAGTGATGGCGTGGTGTCGGCGGGACCAGCAGCGCATGAAGCTGCCCATGTTCTACTCCTTCCTGAGCAGTTACGCTGCAGGCTGACTGTGTGTCTGACGTTTACTACTGTCCAGTTCTCAGCAAGAGGAGCCCCCCCTCCCCTCCTCCTCCTCCTCCTCTTCTTCCTCTTCCTCTTCCTCCTCCTTCTCTTCCTCCTCCTTCTCCTTGGGGGGAGGACTCGTCAGCATGGCCTCAACCTCCCTGAATCCTCCTTGACGTTTAACTAAAGCCATCTCTAGCTGAGCAAACTCTACCACCGCCGCTCCCAGCATCAAGAATTGATCATAAAATAGTATTATATGTATATAAATATATATTTATAAACATACTGAAGTGGAATGTTGTGGGGGGTGGATGAATATTTGGCTGAGGCTGCAACAGACACTTTACACAAAACGCATTTCTGAGAGTATGTTTGGTTTGTTAAGTCTTCTATTCTTTTGTTTCCTGCTGTTGCGTTTTTGTTGTGCAAAGATCCTTGTGTGATTTTGATTTTGCTGTTTCCTGGTAAGCTGCTATTGTCTGGCCGAAGCCAGATCCAAAGTGTGAAGACCCCCGTCTCTTGCCTCGGCGGTGCTCAGATGTCCCGCAGTGCGTCGTCTGACAGATTGTTGCTGGAGCTCGGGGAGCGCGTCCCGCTGACGCTGCAATAGCTGGGAAGGAGGGAGCCCCTCCTCGCGTCTGTCACCGGGAGACGTCCCACTCTGTGGGAGTGAGACACCACTCTGCTGGGCTGTCTGCTCCACTCAAGTCTGAACACTAGTGTCACGGACCTGCATCACTTTGTATCTGAGCTCAGTGGAAGGATGGGAGGGCGGGGGTGTTGGGATGAATTGTACCCTGTGTTGGCTGTTCTGTCCTACTTTTGCATGCTAGGATGATGCTGACCTCGACTGTGTGACATTTGCTGTCATTATGCTCATTAATTAATGCCTTCCTTGGTTGGACCTGTCCTTTTGCATTGAGAAATGTTGATGTTCATTTATTTATTAGAAACACCATGGAGGCTCATCTTTCCTTCTTTCCTTCCCTTGTGTTTTACTGTGCCTCTCAAATGCACTAAAACCCTCCACTACTTTAGAGAGCTCACTGAGATCCTGAGAGAGCAATTAACAAACAGCACAAGCTGCCTAAAGCTGGAGAAGAAGCAGAGAGGAATCTCCTGAACGCCCCATCATCCTCGCTGATCTGCGAGGCACGCTCAGTACTTGTGCAGCATTTAAAAAAGGTTGTAGTAGGTGGGAGGGTGTGGTGAAGAGCATCATGTCCAGCAGGCTGAGGTTAGAGCAGTTAGCGTTTCCTGCACTTATGAGGTTTACCTCTGATTTCAAAATCTCATACACTACACTGATCAGTCTGGGAACCAGTCGACCAAACGTTTCTTCCCTTAACCCACTGTGGATCCATGCAGCTATTCTTTACATTCCCACTCAACTTACCGCACTTTTCAATTTATCAGTTATTCTGTGTCAAATGGTAGTCAAAGCACTTTTTTTAATAAGCTACCATTTAATTCAAGGAGAGCCAATGATCTGTGGTATTAATATGAACTGAGCTTTGTTTTAATTCCACTAATAAATCGAATCCAGAAAGCAATATCCGACATGAACATGCAATAGGTCATTTATTTAATCATGTTTCATATGGGGAGAAACCAGGAGTTTGTTCTAACACAGCTGTGAAACAAGTTGTTTTGCCTTTGTGGTGACTATAATGATGTCTTACATTTCACACTTTGTGTTCGACTTGTTTACGAGAAAGGGAATATTTCTTATATCATGATGTCATTCCTTTTGTGTTGTTTTGATTTTTTTTTTTCCCTCCTCAGCCCACCTGGACTCTTGCTGTGTGCAGCGTCAGGCCTGTATAAGACATGGTATTACTGCGTTTGTTTACTGTGTTTCATGCTTGCATGTGTACATACATTTCCTCTTTGAAATTTATAAACATGTTTGTCTTTTTTTCTTTCTTTAACATCCTTATGTGAGATTGTATGAATGTTTTTTCTTCTTTTTTTTTTGAGGAAATGGCAAAAATCAGAGAGGAAGACGTGATAATGGACAATGTTTTTTGTGCTTTCTGATACAGAAGGAAATATTTTTCAGTTGATAACTTAAGCTATGCATAATTTAAGATCATTGTCTTAGGTTGCTTAAATGGTGTTGTTTAATTGACCTCTGGGCTGGTTTTGCAGTTTGGCATCATGGACTGAGCTTCTGAAAGGTTACATTTTGTGTTTCTTTTTGTTTGTATATATGTGCGTGTGTGTATGTATGGACAAACCAAGTGATGAGTATATTATAAATATATAAATATATATAAATATTTGAAGAAATATTACTACATCTTGTCTTTTGTGTCCATTTCTTACTTTGTGTGGAGAGGTGCGTTCAGGGGCATCTAAAGCAAGAGGAAACCTAGGTGATGCTGCACAAATGATTAAATCAGGAGTATAAATAGGAAGAAAAGAAAAAACATTGATTATCAATCAGTTAGGTTGAATCAGGGTTTTTAATCTTGATGCAAATCCCCCCAAAGAGCAGCAGTGTTGTTATGGATGAGGCCCATCGGCTACTACGGTGGTGGGGTGGTGGGGGGGGCCCGGTGATGTCAAAACTGATGTAACAATGAAAAGGGGAAGCCTGCAGATCTCTGGTGCCTTCTGCAGCAATAAAGCAAATTAGAAAAACAGCAGATCCTAATTTGACTAATAGGCAGCGTCGGTGCGTTCAGGGCCAGTTTGTACAGTAGAAGCGCATCCTGCCTTGTTGCTCGCTGCAGCTCCTGGTCCACTGATCGAGTGCTCCCTGCCCCACAGCCTGTATCTGGTCGTCATACGGAGGTTTCCCCCCCTGCTGCATGCGTAACATCTCTCCAGGTCCAGCCGTGGTGCTCACCAAGACCTCGCCGCTTGGATCTCATCTTCCTACACGGAATACGCACGACTCACACTGAGCGAGCCGCTGAGGCGAAATCAAAACGCCAGGATTTACCTCCTCGGGTTCAGTCCACACCGAAACGAGGCTGGGATTTCCTCTTATCATTTGATATTTGACAGATCCTCTGTTTTTTTTTGTGTGTGTGCGTGAGTGTGTGTGTGTGTGTGTGTGTTGGGTGGAGTCAACCCGGAATTCTCCAAATTGGAAATCCATTGGCACATTTTGAGGTAGGTCGGCGGCTGTAGCCTACATTAATCAGATCATAGCCGCGCAATGCAGCGAGGCATCAAGAGATTTTTTCTTTCATTATTCCTTCATGCAAAATCTTTTTTTTTTTCATGATGTGTGGTTTGCTGTTTTTCTGCTCTAACCAGGGCCCGCAGCTCGCACGGTGTGTGTCCACAATTTAATCCCCTTTAGAAATAAGAGTCGCCCATGTTTGACAGATCTGCATCAACAATTAGCATCGTTACATTTGGATAAAACAGCATAGACCCCGTTACAGCCCCAGATGTAGCCGTGTGAGCTTCAGGATGGACGAATCGAGGGGGAACCTGCATGGAAAAGGCCTGATAGCTTCCCTACGAGGGTGTGATTAAAAGCTATAAATTGGCTTTAGAGGCACGAAGGGTGGGATTGGAGGATGAATTCACCGCCTGCATCCCCCTTTCCTAAACATCTGCTTCATAACATCTGTTTCAGTACAGTTAAATTCGACTTGATGCGATGAAAATGAAATAAATAAACAAATCGATGCAAAAAAAAAAAAAAGATTCATTCACAGTGTGAATTGATTCAGCAGCACCCCACCTCAGTCAAATGCTTCATGTTTTCATGCAGATTATTATAAAAGCTATATGTGGTCAGGTGTCATCTGGCTCTGCTCTGGCTGCCAAACTGGGACACAGGAGTGAGGGGGGTCAAGGGGCCTAAAATGAGAGCAAGACTTAGTCATTACTTAGATCTACAGAGAGGCTGTGGATCAGATGAAACAGTCTGCAGATGCATTGATGCACACTGGAGAAAGTTGAAAAGATAAAAGCGAGGAGTCTGATCCAGTCTGTAGGTCCTGGGGAGGAGGAGGGGAAAGTTGTAGGTTTTATTCCCTTGAAAGGGTCCAAGACCTGACAATTCTAAGGAAAAGAGGCAACATTAACCCCCAGATGTCTCCTGAAGTGTCTTTGAGCAAAGCATTTGAACCCTGCATGCTCCAAGAGGCGTGTTTTAATGCTGTGTAACTTCCCCTCCAGCCTGTTACTGTAAAGAATAACTTTACCAAGAAAAAAAAGAAAAGAAAACTAATCATGCATGAACGCTTACTGACAAATGACAAACCGCTGTCCAGCTGCTGCCTTCAAAGCTCTTTCTTCAGATAAAATGGAGCTTAGCTGCTGTAAAACAGATCTCTCCCCCCCCCCGAAAAAATGGGTCCTTTGAATTAAAAGAGAAAAAAAAAAGGTTGGGGCATAAAGTGGCTGCTCTGAGGGACATCACGGGGG